>NC_139348.1:31590958-32155958 GCF_055883805.1 Amblyomma maculatum
TGATGAATATTTTGCTCCACTTTAAGAAACCTTCCCCGATCTTCGAGTTTTCCGAACCGATCAAGAAAAGACCAAACATTGACATCTCTGTTTGATTCCGCCAACGATCCTATGAAGAACACAACGAACGCCTCACTGTCGTGCTTGACTGCTTCCAAAACGCCGGTCTAGTACTTAATTCGAAGAAGTGTCGCTTTGGTGAGCGTCAGATTTTGGTACTAGGACACCTCGTTGATTGTGAAGGCATCAGACCTGACCCTCAGAAGACCGCGGCCGTTGCATCGTTTCCAACACCTCAGAACGTGAAGGAACTCCGATGTTTCCTAGGACTGTGCTCATATTTCCTCCGCTTCATTCCCCGTTTTGCTCACATTGCTAACCCGCTTACAGGCCTTCTCCGCAAAGACGCTCCCTTCGAGTGGACATCAGAGTGCGACTCTTCTTTTTGCCAGCTCAAGTTTTTACTAACGTCACATCCGATTCTCCGGCATTTCAACCCTTCTGCTCCAACGGAACTGCACACGGACGCCAGTGGTGTTGGCATTGGTGCTGTGCTGATTCAGCGTTACGGCGACAAGGAACATGTTATTGCTTACGCCAGTCGTTCCTTAAGCAAACCTGAACGCAATTACACAATCACTGAGCAAGAATGCCTCGCGGTAGTTTTCGCCGTTCAGCGGTTTCGCTGTTACCTATACGGGCAGCCCTTCACAGTGGTCACTGATCATCATTCCCTCCGTGACCCATCTGGCCGTCTTGCACGGTGGGCAATCCGTTTACAAGAGTTTGATTATGCAGTTTCGTACAAGAGTGGACGCCGGCATGCTGACGCGGACTGGCTCTCACGTTTACCGCTTCCCACAACGGAATGTGACGCCGACAATTTTGATCATTACATCGCTGCGGTTTTACCTCCATTCCCCGATACCCGTACGTTCCGCACTGAGCAGAGGAAAGATGAGAATCTCCAACCATTTTTTACCGCTGCAAGGGACCCTACAGCTTCCAGTCCCTATTGTATACGGAGTGGTATTTTGTACAAAAAGGACTATTCTCCCACTGGTCTCCGCTACCTTCTGGTGGTGCCCGTCAGCCCACGCTCCTCTGTTCTGCGCGTTATGCACGACGACCCCACTTCGGGACACCTGGGATCTGCGCGGACGCTCTATCGCATCCAAGAACGTTTCTACTGGCCCCGGATGCGTGAAACCACTGAGAAGTATGTGGCTAGCTGTGCTCAGTGTGCGAGTCACAAACGCCCCGCCGGCCCTCTTCCTGGTCTTCTTCATCCGGTGACGCCTCCAAGGTCCCCTTTTGAGAAAGTCGGGGTAGACCTCTTGGGACCCTTTCCCAAGTCTCATTCTTGGAACCGCTGGATCGTCATCTGCACTGATTACCACACTCGTTACTGCGAGACGGCAGCCCTTCCACCGGCTACAGCACACCAAGTCTCCCTCTTCCTGCTGCACTTTGTTATACTGCGCCATGGGCCTCCCCGAGTGTTGATCAGCGACCGAGGGCGTCAGTTCACCGCTGATGTTGTCGAAGAACTCCTTGGTTTGTGCCAAACGCATTTCTGACATTCTACCCCGTATCATCCGCAAACAAATGGGTTGACCGAGCGAACCAACCGGACACTCACCAACATGCTTTCAACGTACGTCGCCGCCGACCACAAGGACTGGGACACTGTGCTACCATTTATAACATACGCATTCAACACCGCCCAACAGGAAACAACAAGTTACAGTCCATTCTTTCTCCTCTATGCCCGGTCTCCTCGACACATCCTCGACACCATCCTCCCGTTCTCCACAGACGACGAACCTGAGATTGCTGAGATCCTGTGCCGGGCTGAAGAAGCCCGCCGGATAGCCCGCCTGAGAACTCTCGCCTCACAAAAGCGCTCGAAATCCCGCTACGACGACCACCATCGCCACGTCACCTACCTCCCTGGAGATATGGTCTGGCTTTGGCGTCCACTAAGGAAGCGTGGCTTAAGTCAGAAACTGCTCGCGCACTATATCGGTCCCTATGTTATCCTCGAGGCAATTAGTGACCTCACCTATCGGATTGCGCGTCTTACCAAAAGTGGCCGACGTTCTTCACGAACTGAGCTTCCCACGTCGAGCGTCTGAAACCCTGTCATCCTCGTGCTGACGATTGACTCGCCCGGAGGGCTTCGCCTGCGACGGGGGAAGTGTTACGGACTTGTTCTCAAACAGAGCACGGAGGAAGAAAGATGGAGGAGGAAGAAGAAGTCTGCGCGCCCGTTCGACCTTTGTCTTGTGGCACTTGTGTCGTTCCCGCTAGCCGTGTGTACTTAGCGTACTGAACCGACTAGAACGTCTCCGTCGCGACGCTAAGGGCGTAACAATATCATTCACGAAGGCGCCCTTTACAAGAACAATTTCGCCTCTGGAGGAGCACGCAAGCTTCTTGTCGTTCCGGAAAGCCTACACATCACAGTTCACTTGGGAGTGGCCCGAATACTCCCCCGCACACAGCAGCGATTTTACTGGCCGAAGAGACGTTCAACGATCGAGCGATATGTAGCCAACTGTGTGCAATTCCAGCGTTTTAAGCTGCCGACTTCAAGTCCACATGGAAAACTGCAGCCAGTCACACCTCCAACAGTCCCGTATGAGCGAGTTGGCATTGACCATCTTTGACCTTTCCCACGGTCTTCGAAAGGAAACCGATGGATTCTTGTGGGCTTGGATTATTTAACCCGCTATTGTGAGACAGCCGCGATAGAATCCGCGACTGCGTGTGAAGTATCTAATTTCTTACTTCGATTCATCATTCTTCGGCACGGCCCTCCTGCAGTCATCATTAGTGACGGTAGACGCCACTTCCCAGCGGACATTGTCGAAGAACTTCGTCTCAGCGCCTGCAGTTTTTGCCACTCCACGCCATATCGTCCCCAAACTAACGATGTGGCAGAACGAACTAATAGGACCCTCACCACAATGTTCGCTATGTACGTCGCTGCGGATCATAAGGACTGTGATGGCGTTCTACCATTCATTACTCATGTATACAATACAGCGCAACAAGAGACAACAGGCTACAGCTCCTTCTACCTCCTCTATGCTCGGCCCGCCTCGACACCATACTGCCATTTTTTATTCATGACAAACCTTTTCTTGCTATCAAACTTTGCAGAGCTGAAGAGGCTTGCCAGCCGACCAGTGTTCGAATTTTATCTTCGCAACAACGTTCCAAGAACCGCTACGAAGCTCGAAACAACAAGTTTCTTATGTTTCTGGCGACTAAGTATAGTTGTGGACACCTCTCTGTAAGCGTGCTCTTTGTCAAAAACTGCTGTCACACTGCACCGGACCGTTTGTTGTGTTAGAGCACATCAGTGTACTGGATTACGTTATAGCACGCCTAACTGCGAATGGTCGACGGTCACGACAGTGTTAGGTGGTGCATGTAGCGCGCCTCAAGCGATTTCATTCCAGAGGTTCTATGTGACTCGCCGGACGGGCTTCGTCTGAGAGGAGGGAAATGTCACGCGCCTTCGCAGAACGTCGACGGAAGGTGAAAAAGAACGGTCGAGTAGATCGGAGAAGGAAGAAGAGCAAGGGCAGAGGGACGCTTGTACGCATCGTCGCAGTCCTGTTTGGACCGATCCCTGTAAATAAACCTCCCGTGCGTACAAAGCACGTAATTATATAAAAGCCTGTGATTCTACTCGCAAACCTTTAGTGCCTGGTGCTCAAAACCTATTAAAATAAAGCGATAGCAATCGGAATCGGGAAACTCCTTCATAGAATCTTGTCCTGCTGCTTCCTAGAATGACCGCCGTTTTGAATTGCTCATGTGACGTCACAAAAGGATAGATGGCGGAGTTTCGACTACAGTGAAGGCCGTAATGTCAAAGAACACAGCTCTTTTTTTCTTTTTCGACAACGTTGGAAACAGTGTTCATCTCTCATTCAGGAGTGCTTGATGGACATGTACTGCATAAGAACGATGTAGAGTAAGGTATGTTTTCTTCGGCATAGGCAGGTCTGAGTAAGTAGGGTGCTCTGTTATCTTATAGACGTACTGATCTGTATCATTACACCGGTGATGACGCCAACACGACCAGTGGTCGCCTATAGACGGTCTTCGGCTCCGCGAAGTGGTCGTTCAGCCAATAAGTTTCGATCAGATCATGGACCTGGCGAGAACGTGACGCCCAATGATTGAGTTAACGGCCTGAGCAGCTGCTCTTTGTAGCTTAACCGCGGTAAAGGAGAACAAGCCGCTAAACTTTATATGCTCGCACGTCTCATCAGCAGTTACCTTGGCCATAAATGTCAGTCGGTGCCGAACTGTCGGCGAGTATATGCCTAGCGCTAGTACGCGGGGTTCGGATCTGCGATTTCGGCGACTACATAGCGCTCACTGAAAGCTTTAACGGTTGCATGCCGCTACGAAATGAAGTTCTCGCAATAGTTGGAGTTGTAGTTGGAGTTTATTTTCTTTCTTTCTACAAGAAAGGAGAAGCCAAGGCAAAGGCAATAAGCCTGACTGGGCCCTGGCTCCCCATTGACCCCAAATTGACAACTGCTTACATCACATTGACCGAGAAGCGTCGATGGGACCCTGTCTGGCGATGGCAGCTGTCGGCGCCGCTTGTAGATACGCATCGGCCCAGGCAAGGGATGTTCCTTGGCTCTTCTTGCGGCTTGGTTTGTAAAGAAATCAATGTGCAACTGGTCAGAAAATAAAAGAATATTTTTCAGTTTGCATTTTATGCCGTGCAAACTAGCAGCATGCAGCTATAGTTGTATACAAAAGCTAAGCAAACAAACACGCTTCGGTCGCAACAGTAATCCGCGAATTGGCGCATTTTTCCGGCAGTTTAGGGCTCACACAATAGATAATGAATTGTGTATGTTTTGCGTTGAAGCATTCAAGAGTCATTTCCTAGATATGTAGCTGTAGAAAAAACTCAAGGTTAGGCTCGGGTGTCGGTTGTCACTTTATGCTGAAATGTTAGCTGTCGTGACCCTTTATTTCAGAGGCCAACGCTTATGTGCACTTAGAGGATGCTCTCAGTCTAGGGAGTTAATTATTTTCTGCCACTGCAAAATTGCATGTGTGTGGGCGGCATGAATTTTTGACCGACAGAAAATTTTACATTCGAATTCAGGATACGGAGCATAGTAATTTTCGCTTAGGAACTAGGCGTACTTCTTTGGGCGGGGTGCTCTCTTCCCTGTCATTCTACACGGCCATGATGCACCTGTCAGTCAAATTAGGCGCTGTCGCCGCAATGCAGCATGCACTTCATGCCGATGGGATCGCCTTGTGGGCGACGCTAAACTTTTTCGTAGACATTGAGGCGAACTTGTAGGAGGCGGCGCTCATAGTGGGCCGGTATACTCGCTTCTGCAATCTCCAATGCTCTCCATAAGTCTGAATTTGTGCACATCAGCCCGTCACCAAAGCATACTGCCAAATCTACACTGCCCCACGAGACAGGTTCAATCCCTGAACGTGTGGATTTCCGGGTACTTGGGTTCTTTATACATCATGACTGGAGGCCAGAAACGACATTGGCCAAAATCTTTAAGGTTGAGGATCAGGTGCGCCGCATGGTCCGCCGGGATTCTAGCAAGCACGGGGGGTTACGATGCAAAGACGCCTTGCGGCTGGCCCATGCCTTTCTAACCAGTCGAATTCTTTTTTCGACTCCGTGCCGTCACCTGCGCAAACGAGGCAGGGACGCACTCGAAGTCATTCTCCGCAGAATTATAAAACGGGTTCACGACCTCTCCGTGAACACTTCCAATCAGCGTCGCCTGGGGCTCGGTATGATGAACAAATCGCGGGAGGTACGGGAAGCCGAATAGACCAACCAATACACACGTCTCTCGAAGACATCGTCTGGTCGTCGCCTTCTTGAAACAAATACATATCTACTGTACGAATGTCATGAAAGAGCGCGTACGCATTCTATAACAGAGGAGACGCGCTCTTCATGTACGCCCTCTTCACGCGAACATGACACGAGAGGACCATAATCACTGGAGCCTGGCGTGGGCTGAAGCCGTGGCTCGCCACTGTGGATTGAAACCCGCTGTATTCAACGTGTACGTCTCCGGTCTTCACCATGGGATGGTATACAGCCGCAGTTGTCCAGAAAATCAAAATGCAGTAACCGGCCATACTTTTCGAGCCCGGGACATACCACTCATCCCGCTTACAAAACAATGACAACTCGTGATGGGCCTGAACAGAACATCGACCAAGGCTGGGTATGTAGCGTCTTTGCCAGATCAAAATAGCTAATTTGGGCCAGTTGGTTCATACTAGCTCATAAAAAGACCCGCGCAAAACACGGGGACAAAGGAACAGGAAAACGACAGTACGTCTGGCGCTGACTACCCAACTCGTGATGGGCCTGACAGAACATCGACCAAGGATGGGTATGTAGCGTCTTTGCCAGAGCAAAATAGCTAATTTGGGCCAGTTGGTTCATACTAGCTCATAAAAAGACCAGCGCAAAACACGGAGACAAAGGAACAGAAAAACCACAGTACGTCTGGCGCTGGTTGCCAACTGTTTATTCTCGGGAAAAGCCGGCAAAATATATAAGCCAAAACGCGGACCATGTGACTACTGGGAGAAGCGAAAATAAAAGAAAACACCAGCATTATCCTTCATGTGTCGTGCAGTGATGCCATGCTCTCATTATCTGTTTTTGCTATCTGGCGCTCGTTCTCCAAAGATCAGTGTGGATGGTGTCTTGATGCGGTTTATAAATAGATACCGGTGTACATACATGACATGATTTACTGTGTTTTGGCTTATGTTCGTTATTCAAAGACGTTGGGGAGAACTTTTAAAACAACAACAACATGACTTTTAATTCTCCAAACAGCACTCAGAAAAACACTGGTCGGAGAGCGTCTCAATGAACCACCGCACTGCTCCGCAAACGCCGAGTGTCTTTTCACTTAAAAGGAGCACGCGCACGAACGTCCCTCTCGCGCGCCACCAACCGACCACACCACACAACACACGCGCACACAGCCGTGCCCCGCGGTGAAGAATGGGCGATTCCAGTCCGTGTACGTCCATCCCCCGTTGTCAGTGGAATGGCCCAAATGTCGTGCCGTGAAGACTGCAGTAGCGGAGGCGGCACCCGGAATATTCAACATCCTCCCGCCGAATCAACGCTAGCTCATTAATTTCTGTCTTCCAACGGGTACAAAAGCACCACCTGGTAAACGAATCATGCAGGATCGCGTTCTTCCATCTCGTCCAGGAAACTCCTCCGTGATGCAACCATTTCTGTGCCTGTTGGATTTCGAATGCGCAGAGCAGGCTCTCAAGTCGATCCTTTTCCGATCACCGTTGCGAACAAAGCGTCGCATTCAGGCTGTGACTCGCTGTAGGTGATTCAGTTTGCTGAAGCGCTTAAATTTTATGACCTGAAAGGGTGCTTGTGCTGCGATTGTTGCTGGGCTCAGCAGACCGAGGGAATCGAAGATTCTCCCTGAGACCTGGTGCACGAAGCGTTTAGTGTTCCTGTTGACAGTAAGAAGCTCTAGTGCCGTTTTCAGGGAATACTTCAGCTCGTCGTTTCCTCTGTCCCACTCGAACCCCAACACTCTTGCCATGGCTGAAGTCATCGTCGCAGTGTCAGCGCAGGCATTTCCAACGCCGTCAGCATCGAACCGTTGTTGCAGGAGTTCGTTGTTGGAACTCCACTTTCACAGTTTCATCCCTGCTGAGCTCATTATTTGCTGTGCCTCCTCATTAAATTTCGTCACCTCTTCCGTGTAGCTGATTCCGGTTCTCAAATCGTCGACGTACAGGCAGCTGCCTGAAATTTATGCGGAGTGGGAGAAGTCCTCAGAGACGTTAGCCAGTTGATGTATGGTGGCAGTCGACATAAAGGGACTACTTGTGGCGCCAAAAGGCACTCTTGTCATGCGCCAGACATCTATTTCACCCTCTGATGAGCCCTCACATGACGCAGATGAATACCAGAGGAATAGCAGTGCGTCGTGGTCCTCCCTTTTGATGCCAATGTGAAGAAAGGCCTTCTCAATGTCGGCGGTCAATGCAATTTTGTGGCATTAAAATTCATTATAAGCCGCTGCAGGTCGGGATTTAGGTTCGAGCCGGTGCTGAGGGCATTGTTAAGTGACATTGTTAAGTGAGTGCTTTCGAAGATGCATCGAACACTATGCGAACTTTGGCGGTATAGCTCTCTGAACGGAAAACAGCACGATGAGGCATATAATACACTCGAGACGAGGTGCTGTCGATTTCGTCGGCTGGAACGGCGCAGTGGTTACGGCGCTCGACTACTGTTCCCAAGGTCGCGGGATTGAATCCCGGCCTCTGCGGCAGCTTTTCGATGGAGGCGAAAAGCAAGGCGCCCGTGTGCTGTGCGATGTCAGTGCACGTTAAAGAACTCCAGGTGGTCGAAATTACCGGAATCCTCCACTACGGCGTCTCTCATAGCCTGAGTAGCTTTGGGACGTTAAACCCCACAAACCAACCAACCAACCAAACCTTTTCAGCAAAGCCTTTATCTAGGTAGTCACGAATGGCTGCATCATAGACCATTAGCCTGCTCTTGTTGGGTCTCGGACGCCGCATCAACCTGGCCAGGCGTTCTCTTGCTACAACTTCGTTGTTGGCTAGCTCTAGGTCAAGTGCCTTCCACGGGAGGCTCGTCTCGTATCGCCCCTCGGTCAAAGTCAGAGAACGAATGAAGTCTTCTCTCACCTGCTGCTCCTCGCCTCCAAGCAGGCAGCTGCTTGAGGAGATACCGAGGCTTTCCAGCTCCCAGAACGCTCGAAGTTCGTCTGACAGGCTGGCGTTCTTGTCACAGATGCTGGTGCGAAGAACGGCAACGGTGGAACACGACACACCTGAAGCAGACAGTGGTATCGGCCCTTGCAAGGTCCAGCCGAAGCCAGTCTTGAGCGCAATCAAGGCCCCTTGCACTTTCTTCACTTTTGCGTGCACAACCGTCCAATAATAATCAGAGCCTATTAGAATTTCGATGCCTTCTGTGAATAGGCGAGTTGGTGAGATGGTGACATCCGCTAATTTCAAACCAGCCACCTGACTAATCTCAAAAGCGTTTTGTGGAAGCAGTAGTGGGTCGGAGCAGATTTCTTCAATTTCGAGGGCTTCGATGCTGTGCTCCTTGCGGTCGTACTGGCTTCGTAGCCGGAGCTTCACTCGGCGTCGTTTTTTCTTCATAACGTTGGTCGAGCCGCCGAAAGGGTAAATGGTCACTTCCTCTTCACCGGTCACCTCAAGATCCAGTATTCGCGAGAGCTTCTCTGTTATAAACAATCGTTGACTGCCTCCGTCAAACAGGCAGCGAGCGAGGCGTTTTCTTTTCAGTCCGTTGACCCACACCTGCGCCGTCTGCAGCAGCACAGCGTTTTTGTTGCTGTTGCTAAGAGACTCTGTTGAGCGCAACTCAGCAGCGGTCTCGCCCTCGGCGTTCGGTGCCGGGGGATCACAAAGCGAGGTGATGTGTCGTCGGCCACACTTCGCGCAACGTAGTGTCCAGTTCTTACACCATTTCGTCATGTGCCCTCTTTTTGCACATCGGTAGCACCCCCCTTCGTTTTGCAGTTTTCTTTTCTTTTCGTCGATTGATATCGGAGCATTGCAATCTGCCACCTCATGCCTCTCTGAAGCGCAGAAAGGGCATCTTTCCTTGCTCAATTTGGCACCCACCAATTTGGCTGGGCGCTGAGCCCTTGACGTATACGCTGTTGGGACGCCGTTCACTGGCGTGGTCCTGTCGCGTTTGCTGAGGAGCGTTCGTGCTTTCTCTGTGCACCTTTTCCCTGCTCTCCACTTCCAGGCGAAATGATTGCAGAATGGCTTGGAGACTCGAGCTGTCGAGCACGTCCTTGTGTGCGCTGTTGGCCTTATGGTACTCAACAGCCCATTCGGCCGGCAATACTCGAAGCAAAGCCGCGCACAGCATCGCACCATAGCTGTCCGATTTGACACGTAAAGTTTCAAGTCCTGCGATGTTTCGCTGAACATGATCGTGGAGGCGTCGCAGCGTGTTCAAGTCACTGAGAGCTCTGTCCTGGGGAAGGTTTAACAGCTGCGTAAGGTGTTCTTGCACGAGCACGTCCTGACGCCCGAAACGCTCTTGGAGTGTCTTTACAGCATAGTCGTAATTCTTCTCTGTCGCTTGAACGCAGGTGAAAGCTGCCGCCGTCTTTTCTGTCAACGCTGTCCGCAGGTACAAGAACTTTTCTATGCTTGTCAAGCCGTTATTCTCGTAGACTGCTTGCCGGAATTCTTGCCAGAACGGTTGCTAGTCGATCTTGCCGCTGAATTTCTGAAGCTCTAGCTTAGGCAACCTCAGTTGTCCCGAACGGGCAGCAGGTAATCTGGACGTGGTTTCTTCTGCATTCAATGCGCTTGTTGCACCGTTAGAATTTGTTTCACTGAAACGCCGAAGCTTTGTCTGCATTCGTGTCATGAGAGCTTGGCACTGACAAACGGTTTTGTATTCTTCCGCGAGGCTTTCGTCACGCACATGCGGCTCAATGAAGGCATCTAACTGTTTAAAAGTTCTCGAAACAATGTCCAACTCATGTGATATTTCCGCGAGGAGGTCTCGTTGCTGGGGGTCGAAGTCATCCGCCGTCGTTAGTCGCTCGAGCTCCTCGTTGAGTCGGTTCAGTTCGGCGCGCGTAACTTCTCCCTTTGTTTGGAGACGCTCCATCGCTATCTTCCGTTGCAGTTGGAACGCTGTTTTCAAGTTGCCGTTGTTCTTCGCTTACTCCCGGGTTTCGGTGCCAAAAATATATGTTCATTATTCAAAGACGTTGGGGAGAACTTCTAAAACAACAACAACATGACTTAATTGTCCAAACTGCACTCACAAAGACACTGGTCGGAGAGCGTCCCAATGAACCACCGCACTACTCCGTAAACGCTGAGTGTCTCTCTGCCGTGAAGGGAGCGCTCCTCCCGTGCGCCACCCGCCGACCACAACACACAACACACGCGCACACAGCCGTGCCCCGCGGTGAAGAATGGGCGATTTCAGTTTGTGTACGTCCATCCCCCGTTGTCAGTGGGATGGCCCAAATGTCGTGCCGTGAAGACTGCAGTAGCGGAGGAGGCACCCAGAATATTCAGCAGCTTATATTGTGCTTGGTTTTCCTGAGAATAAACAGTTCGTAGTCAGCGCCCGTCCTGTCGTTTTTCTCTTCCTTTATCCCCGTGGTTTGCGCTGGTCTTTTTATGAGCTCTTTGCCAGAAGTAACCAGGCTGCATGTTTTGCTTCTCGCTTGTATGCTAAAGCCAGCATTGATTCCCAGACGTCCACAGCTTGTTAAAAAGTAAGGAGAGGAACTCGCCTTTATTTTGCACAGATTTACAGCTCCAAAAGTGGTAAAAATTCTCTGCTATGTGTCTGATAAGCTTTACACACAGCCTGTTTAATTTTGGCAAAGACGGTACTTAGCCTAACGTCTTCTATAAAACAAATGTATATACCGGGCACCCGCACACTGGAATATTGTTTGGGCTCCTTCTGCCATGGACTAGAGGGAAATGAGGCAGGTGATGCTACGGATGGGTCGCTCTGGAGCGAGCCGGATCTTCGGAGCGGCTCCTTTCAAAGAGCGGGTGAGCCATTTCGCTCCGCAAAATCGGAGTAGGATCCGCCGGAACCGTCGGATCCGGAGCGGCAAACTCCTGCCCTTACTCGCAAAGTCCGCAGTATTGTCCTAGCCCTCGGGTGTCGTTTGAGTGGAGTGTGTCTCTCTTTGGGAGAGTGAGTGAGGTGGTTCTTTTGCTTTTGTTCTATGGATGGAAATCTGCTAGATGGCTGGAACGGCGGTCTCTTTTGAAAAGCCGTTCTCTCTTGTTCGTCAAGCCTTGTCTGTCGGAGCCGTGTGAGATTTTTCAAAACGCAAATCGAAAAAGCAACTATATACCGCTCTTCCTTGTCAGTGTCACAACCAACCCATTACCTTCGGATCTTCCCGCGGCTACCGCAGACGCACTGCTGCTGGTGCCAGCACTTGTTTTTTTTTTGCCTTGCTGTTTTGTGGTTTCGTTCCATGCCGACAAGTGGGGACCAGTACTCGTACTAGTCCGCTGTGTAAAGTGGTCCGCGGCAATCCATTTGGCTCTGTATGCGTAATATAGTGTGACATCCGATGCGACTGAAGGGGGAGTAAAGAAGCCTCAATTGGCAAAGAATGGCCCTCTAAGCCCCCAAGGTCGGGCCTCCGGGGATTGAGGCAATGTTGTCGTACTCCAAACGTGCTTGGTACGCTGTGTTTTTTAGTGTCCGGAGCGGAGCCATGCAACGGAGAGGAGAAAAACAGAGCGAGGTGGTCCGAATGTACCTCGTTCTTTCGTAGCACCTTCCTCAGTCGTCTCAGCAGGCAGAAACCGCAACTTCAATCACAGCCGCGGGCAGAAACTGATGCTAAATGCCACCGCTTGCTGTGTCACGTGAGGGCCAAAATTGATTTTACTTTTTATTGTGAAGAGGAAGAAGTGCACAAGGAACATGCAAGTCAGTGGCATCGTGATCGCTGCGCGTGCTGGAGCTGACTGTGTTCGCTGCCGCTGTGTTCGTCGCTGATCTGCTCAGTCCTGCTGATCAAACCCTGTTGATCTAGTGAACAAACCCCCCATTCTTACATTTGGTGGAGGTGCCGGTCAAGATCTATCCTCTCGCCCTGGAACTCCGCAGCCGTACATTACCACCTCCTGCGATGCCTGAGGATGTCAACCACCAAGCCGTACAAGTTGGCTCGGCCTTCATCTGTCCCGGCTCCCTCCGCCAGCGAGACCCCGCCATCATCAGCGGCACTGACGACCACGATGTCGAAGACTGGCTCACATCCTATGAACGAGTGAGCGTTTACAACAAATGGGACGCGGAAACAAAGTTAAGCAACGTCATTTTCTATCTCACCGGCGTAGCAAACCTATGGTTTCGAAACCATGAAGCGGACATTCCATCATGGTCCGCGTTTAAAGCTAGCTTCTCTGAAGTTTTCGGCCGACCATCTGTGAGGAAACTCCGCGCTGAACAGCGCTTAGGTACGCGGTCTCAGCAAGTTGGCGAAAATTTCACGAGCTATATCGAGGACGTCGTCGACTTGTGCAAGCGCGTTAACCCACACATGTCAGAGGCCGAGAAGATCAAGCACATTCTGCAAGGCATCGATGACGATGCCTTTCAGATGCTGTCGGCTCGAGATATCCGCACCGTCGCGGAAGTGGTCACACTGTGTCAAAGTTATGATGAACTGCGGAAACAAAGGGCCATAACTCGCGCGAACACCATGCACTCTGAGTCCTTTGCTGGCCTGACAGATGCGGGCGAACATTCTGCGCTCCTGCCACAAATTAAGAGCTTCATTCGGGAAGAAGTTGCTCGACAGCTGTCCCTTATATCTTGCCATCAAGAACCTTCTTCACACCTAGCTCCCAGTTTGCTCCACATTATTCAAGAACAGGTAGCTGAATCTCTTCCTCCAGCCCCTCAACCCATGCCTGTTACAGCGCCGTTAACATATGCGGCTGTTAGGGCCCGGCCGCCACCTACATATGCTCCACCGCCACCTGCCTACGTTCAGCCGCCTCCTGCGCCTGCGCGAGAACCTGCTCAGTTTATGCGACCGGCTCCAAGACCACGTAATCCCTGGCGCACGACGCACAACCGGCCAATTTGTTACACTTGCGGGCTTGCTGGACACATTTCGCGTTATTGCCGCAACCGTCTCCCGGTGTCGGCACCACCTACTCATGGTTCTGCATACTGGTCTCCGACGCCTCAGTATTCCGTGCCTACTGAGCCTCCAGCCCGCCCTCCTTTCTCCCCAGACCGCTCAGCCATGTCCGACCGCCGTTCACCATCGCCGCGACGCCGCTCTATCTCTCCGATGCGACGTCGACAGAACGCTTCACATGAGGAAAACTAGAGGCCGCAGTTCCTGAGGCGAGAACTTCGACCCAGTCGAAGTTCCCAAGTCCTCATCTGTCGCCGACAAACCTAATTGAAGTTTTCGTCGAGGGTGTTGCTGTCATGGCTCTAATTGACACTGGTGCTGCGATTTCGGTAATGGACGTAAAACTATGTCGCACTTTAAAGAAAGTGAAGACGCCAATTGCGGGACTTTCGTTGCGAACGGCCAGCGCTCAGCATATAAGTCTTTAGCAGCGTGCACCGCTCTAGTAGTTATCCAGAATTCTCTTTATACGATTGAGTTCGTCGTGCTGCCAAGTGGCTCGCACGCTGTAATTTTAGGCTGGGATTTCCTGTCGCGTCATGCTGCTATTATCGATTGTGCTCGAGCTGAAGTGGGGTTCTCGTCCGTGCCCGATGCCTTACCAGACGCTGATCAATCAAATTCCGGTGCTAAAGCCCTCGTCGCCGAAGATATCGACCTTCCTCCCTGCTCTTCAGTGCTTGTTCGTGTCGCTTGTGCATCTATTGGTAATGACACCGTTCTCTTCACACCAGCCCATACTTTCCTGCGCCACAAGTGCCTTCCATTGCCCTACGCAGTGCTCGCTATTTCCGCTGGCCTTTCCATGTTATGGGTTTCTAACCCATTTAACTCCCCTACTGCTTTGCGCCATGGCGAATGCCTCGGAAGTATGAAGCCAATCGCATCGCTTCTGATCTCTGAGGAACCTGACGACGCGCCGCACTGTGCCGTGACTGCGCTCAGCCCCCCATCACCTGCGCCCGCTCCCCCCCTCTACGGAGTTGTTCCTCCGTTCCATCGACGCCGATCTTCCTCCAGAGCAGCGCACTCAGCTTTTGAACCTACCTCATCACTTTCGCTCCTCCTTCAACTCTCATCAAAGTTCTTTGGGTCAAACTTCTACAGTCAGTCATCGCATCGACACCGGCACCAGCGCACCACTACGACAGCGCCCCTATCGTGTGTCTGCAACCGAATGCCAGGCTATTGAAGAGCAAGTCGACCTAATGATCCAGAATGGCGTGATTCAGCCCTCAAGCAGCCCTTGGGCCTCACCTGTTGTCCTTGTAAAAAAGAAAGATGGTTCTATCCGCTTCTGTGTCGATTATCACCGCCTTAATAAGATTACGCGAAAGGACGTCTATTCTCTCCCACGCATCGACGATGCTCTCGATTTTTTGCAAGGCGCCGAACTTTTTTCGTCCCTAGATTTACGTTCCGGGTACTGGAAAGTCGCCTTGGAAGCGGCTGATCGCCCCAAAACTGCCTTTGTAACTCCCGACGGCTTGTACGAATTCACAGTTATGCCGTTTGGCCTTTGTAATGCTCCGGCAACATTTGAGCGGATGATGGACACCATTTTGCGTGGCCTAAAGTGGAAGACATGCCTCTGCTACCTCGATGACATTGTCGTCTTTTCTCGTGACTTTGACACACACCTCTACCGTCTGAAGCACGTTTTCACCTGCCTCTCTGATGCCGGACTGCAGCTGAATTTAAAAAAATGTCGTTTTGCCGCCCGCCAGCTCACCATTCTCGGCCACGTTGTTTCCAAAGAAGGTGTATCTCCAGACCCTGCCAAACTTCGTGCCGTAACAGCCTTTCCCAAACCGACTTCCATCAAAGATCTACGTAGCTTCCTCGGGCTGTGCTCTTACTTTCGCCGCTTTATTAGGAATTTTGCTCCCATTGCTGCTCCCTTGACAGAACTTCTGTCCGGCAGTTCCGACCTTTCGTCGTGGTCACCAGCGTGCGACGATGCCTTCAATGCTTTACGACACATCCTCACGGCACCGCCTGTCCTACGTCACTTCGACCCCACAGCGCCTACTGAGGTCCGCACAGACGCCAGTGGTATTGGTCTCGGCGCTGTGCTCGCTCAGCGCAAAGCAGGTCATACTGAATATGTGGTCGCCTATGCTAGCCGTACACTCACGAAGGCTGAATCCAATTACTCTGTCACTGAAAAAGAATGCTTAGCGATTATTTGGGCTCTTACTAAATTCCGCCCTTACCTCTATGGTCGCCCTTTTGACGTAGTAACGGACCACCATGCGCTTTGCTGGCTTTCCTCACTGAAAGACCCGTCCGGCAGACTGGCAAGATGGTCTCTTCGCCTTCAGGAATATGATGTCCGCGTTGTTTACCGCTCTGGCCGCAAACATCACGACGCCGATGCATTTTCCCGCTGCCCCCCTACAGCCGAGGTCGCGAGCCTTTCCCCTTCCGACGATTCCCCGCCATCGCTTCACATCAATGACATGCCGTCAGCGCAGCGGCAAGATCCTTGAATAAACTCTATCCTCGATTTTATCTCCAATCCTACAGCTGCCTCTCCATCGCGTGCTCTCCGCCGCCATGCTTCCCACTTCGCCATTCGTGATAACCTGCTCTACCGCCGCAACTACAGCGCAGATAGCCGCAAGTGGATGCTAGTTATCCCCCGGCAGCTACGTTCGCAAATTTGTGACTATTTCCAAGCTGACCTACAATCCGGTCACGCGGGCATCTTCAAGACATGCACTCGTCTCCGGCTGCGTTACTACTGGCGGGGCATGTACACCTTTGTACTCAAGTACGTTCGCTCATGCCTAATCTTTCAACGTCGCAAGCCATCTCCTCAACGTTCTGCTGGAGAGTTGCTGCCGTTACCCAGCCCACCACGTCCTTTCGACCGCGTCGGCATTGATTTGTACGGGCCGCTTCCCTGCACTGCGGCCGGCAACCGCTGGGCTGTCGTAGCCGTTGATCATATGACGAGGTATGCAGAAACCGCCGCACTTCCATCTGCCACACCGTCAAAAGTAGCTTCCTTCATTTTGCAGCGATTTGTTCTTCGCCATGGCGCACCTCGAGAGCTGCTCAGCGACAGAGGACGCGTTTTCTTGAGTGACGTTGAGAAAGCCGTGCTCACCAAGTGCAACATTATTCATAGAACCACCTCCGCCTATCATCCCCAGTCTAATGGCCTCACTGAGCGTTTCAATCGTACCCTTGGCGACATGCTCTCTATGTACGTCTCCTCCGACCACTCAAACTGCGACCTCATCCTTCCGTATGTCACGTACGCATACAATACCGCAACGCAGTCTACTACTGGCTTCTCTCCTTTTTTTCTCCTCTACGGCCGTCACCCCTCTGCTACAATCGACACCATACTCCCGTATCAGCCAGACATATCAGAGTATACACCTGCGTCTCAAGCAGCCCAGCATGCGGAAGACTGTCGACAAATCGCCCGCGCATTCACGGCTAACACCCAGTACCGCCATAAATCCAACCATGACAGCCAACACTCGACACCGCACTTCTCGTCTAGCGCTCTTGTGTGGCTATGGATACCTTCCAATGCCCCTGGACTATCTTCAAAATTTCTTGCTAAATACCATGGCCCATACCGTGTTCTGGAGCGCACCTCTCCGGTTAATTACGTGGTGGAACCTGTTACGCCGTCCCATGATCTACGCCGGCGCGGACGCGAGATTGTTCACGTCCAGCGCCTCAAACCCTATTACGACCCTGCCGTCTTGCTCACGCCGTAAGTCGCCAGGATGTCTCCTCTTCGTCCCGCGGGTAATTGTGAAGAGGAAGAAGTGCACAAGGAACATGCCAGTCAGTAGCATCGTGATCGCTGCGCGTGCTGGAGCTGACTGTGTTCGCTGCCGCTGTGTTCGTCGCTGATCTGCTCAGTCCTGCTGATCAAATCCTGTTGATCTACTGAATAAACCCCCCATTCTTACACTATTAATATCAGATATATAAGATCCGGCCCCTCCTGAGCGACCCACTCACCTCTACAGATGTAAGTGAGCCAGTGAGCCGGCTCACTTTAGTAAGCGGAGCCGCTCCGTGTTGCCCACCTCTAGAGGACGCATGCTCCCGCACGCTCTCTCACCAGGCATTCCCCTCCGACCCCGAAATTCAAGCACCAGAATTCAATCCTGCTTACTCTTTCAAAGATGTTCTGCACTATCTACGTGGTCATGGCTTTACCCGCCCATGTAAAGGCCTCTCAAAGGCGAAGGAGCGGCTTTTGCTGCGACTTTATACTGATATTTTGCTATGCCCGGCAGCCCTAAAAAACTTTGACCCTTCTTGCCTGGGTAGCTATCTACTGTGTTGAGAAGTCTTCGGCCATCTACAACATGGTGTGGGCCTGCACGTCTAATCCTGCTATACTCCAGTAAATGAAGGTGTTGGCGACAACAACTTGCAACTTACACTTTAGGAGAAAAATGAACTGAAAACTTTATTACAGGAATGTCCATATTTACAACAGGGGAAACAACAACCACGATTCCATGAAACTGGCTAAACTCTCCGGCATGGCCGAAGAGGAGAGGGATAAAAATCTATCTTAGGACGAATTCTCCTGGCCGCGGGCCCGGTTTTACCAACTTCGGAGCCGGGCCCACATTTTTCATCACCCAGTCACAACAATCTCAACCATTCACAAATACTTTTGCATGTCTTTACATTTACGTAAGGTTCCTCTCCCTCTCCCTACAACAAACAATACAAAAGGGTCAACAAATTAGTTTTGCGACAAACGGAATTTAGAGAATGATCCTCGAAATGATTGGTTCACTAGGTTACATGCCACGCCCCACGCTTCCACAGTGTTAAACAAACTCTCTCTCCCCCAGGAAAGAAAAAGAAAACGCAGTAAAACACATCAAAGCACAGTCCTACGTGCGCAACTGTCGTCCAAAGATTGCGTCCTTGGCGGTTCCTTTTGCCGGGCAGTTATCGGTGTCCGAGTCGGCACCGTTGCGGACCACATCAGAAGGGCCGAACACACATCAGCGCAATGTGTGTTCGTCTTCCTATTTGTCGGTGTTTCCAGCGCTGTCTCAACATAGCGTCCTCACATTCCGCATCTTATCTGTGGCTGCTACCTGTTCGTCGCGCAACGTTCCTATGGGCCCTCGCGCTGATTCCCGCAGCCTTCCGATAACTCAATTGCTCTCTTCTTTTCTCCGACCACAAAGCTTCTTTCATGACAGCCAAGAACTGTTAGTGGAGTTTCTTGATGGAATACGTGTGAAAAATTAAAAAAAACAGTTATCTGTAATTGTAGATATGTGTCTTGCTCGAAATCTTTGCCTCAATCTATCGAAAATGTGAAACAGATAATAAACTGCGCTCAAATTTCGCATTAGAAAGTAACGTAATCGAGGGCAATTTTTTTTTTTCATTTTCCTTTGAGAGAGGCGCGCTGCTCAGTGAAAACGCGCGATGCAGGGTAATATATATCACTTTAAAAAAGTGGTCAAAATGACGTAAACTTCTTGGCAGCTCTATTTCTAAGCATTATCCGTCATTTCAATTGATGGTGCTTTTAGTCATTTTTAAGTTGACTTGTCAATCTGAATACATTTAAGCAGTCAACATAACTTTTGACCATCATTTCCAAATGACGGTGCATTTGATTATTTTGATATAACATACTGAAGTTGTAAATATGACAGTTGATTCTCATTCTCAAATGACGGCTCATTTTATTATCTGTGTAGTGAACTATGCGAGGATATAACGAAGACGAGGATGAACTACTCGAGGATGTCACGAAGGCGGGGAAAAGAACGACGAAGAGCCGCTGCGCTGCTCGAGCTCGGTTGAGGAGGCCTAGACTGGCTGTGTTCATGTGTGGTTAGCCGTGCAACTTAGAGAGGGCTATTATCCCTGTTAAAACACAGTAAAACCCAGGTTTCACTTGGTGGGGGTGAGGACTTCCTGCCGCCCTGGACCTCCCCAGCTGCACACTCCGTACACCAGCAATGACCGACGCTACCACCCCTAGTCCAACCGGCCCCTCATCCCCCGTGTCCTGCGCTGGAGCTTTGCGCCAACGTGATCCTCCTATCTTCAGCGGAACCGACGATCATGACGTGGAAGACTGGCTGTCCTCATATGAGCGGGTCAGTATTCACAACCATTGGGATGACAACCAAAAATTAAATAACGTCATATTCTACCTAACGGACGTTGCAAATCTGGTTCCGCAACCACGAGGCCGATATCACATCGTGGTCTACTTTCAAGACTAGTTTTGCCGATATCTTCAGCCGGCCTGCAGTGCGCAAGCTGCTCGTTGAGCAACGCCTGTGCGGCCGTGCACAGCCTCCTGGCGAGAATTTTACCAGCTATATTGAAGATGTCGTAGATCTGTGTAAGCGCGTGGACGCTTCAATGTCAGAGAGCACCAAGATTGATCACATTATGCAATGAATTGACAATGACGTGTTCCAGATGCTTCTGGCTAGAAATCCAGCCGCCGCCGTCGACGTTACCAACGAATGCCACAACTTTGACGAATTACGCAAGCGCCGTAACATACTCGTTCTTCGCTCTCACATCCGGCGCCGCTTGTCGCTTTAACACCCGACACATAGCAGTCGTCCTTGCTGCCACAAATAAAGCAGTTCGTTCCAGAAGAAGCTGCCCGTCAACTATCCCTCGTTCGCCAACGTCCTGAAGCTCCCACTCCTTTAGTGCCAAAGTTGAAGCAAATCCCCCGGGAACAAGTTGCGGAAGTACTCCCCACGCTTCCTGAAGCTCCTTCTGTTGCTCCTTTGATATACGTCGGAGCACCAGTCCAGCATAGTGGTTAGAGCGCCCGTCTCGGCTGCGGGAGGTGGTCAGTTCGAAACCCACCGCCGGACACCCACCGGTAAAAATGGGTACCTTTGCAAGACAAACAGAACTACCTTTGCAGGCTGCGAGGTTCGAAACTGGGTTTGGGCCCACTGCGGAGGAGGGGCGCGCAACGGGGTTTACGGAGCTTCTCCCAAACGCACACCCCTGTAAAAGCCGAGCACCAGGCCGGGGGACGCTTGTACCCATTTTTACCGGTGGGTGTCCGGCGGTGGGTTTCGAACTGACCACCTCCCGCAGCCCCCAACAATCCATGATGGACAAGCCCCTCCGCATCACCGGCGAGAAGAGCAAGTGTGAGTACGCCAAGCGCCTCGTCTTGGACCTCATCACTGAGAAAGAACTAGAGAATGTGCGAAGGGGCTTTGGTGGTGGCGGCCCGGGTGGACCTGGAGGTGGCGAATACGGTGGACCTCCGGGTGGTGGTGGTGGTGGTCCTGGTGGTGCCTCTCAGGAGGTGCTGGTGCCGAAGCAGGCTGTGGGCGTGGTGATCGGCAAGCAGGGGGACATGATAAAACGCATCCAGCAGGAGACGGGGGCGCGTGTCCAGTTCCAGCAGCCTCAGGACGACAATGCCCCCGACCGCGTGTGCCTGCTCACAGGTGGCCCCGACCAGGTGCACCACGCTGCCTCCTTCATCGGGGAGCTAATCCAGAGTGTGCTGGCACGAGACCAGCAGAACATGGGTCGTGGCAGAGGCAGAGGTCGCGGTGGCTTTGATGGAGGATTTGGACCCCCCGGAGGACCTGGCATGGGACGTGGTGGCCGGGGCCGGGGCCCCGGGGGAGATGACGTACACGAAGTCCAGTACACGGTACCTGCCAACAAATGTGGACTTGTCATTGGCAAAGGTGGAGAGGCCATCCGCCAGATCAACCAGCAGTCGTGTGCACATGTGGAGCTGTCGAGGGCACCCCCTCCCAATTCTGTGGAGAAGGTCTTCATCATTCGGGGCAATCCACAGCAGATTGAGCATGCACAGCAGCTCATCAATGAACGGATAGGGGGACCTCCACCTGGAGCAGCAAATGGCCAGGGTCCACCAAATTATCCGAAGCGGTGGCCTTGTGGTAGAGCATCCGCCTCGCATTCGGGAGGTACCGGGTTCGATCCCTGGTGCCGCCGGTTACCCACCGGTTTTTAAATGGGTACAAGCTTTCCCCCGGCCTGGTGCTCGGCTCTTCTGGGGAGAAATGCTTGGGAAAAGGGGTCACGGCCCAAAATAGTTGCGCCGATGTGGCAGTGATTCGTTCCGCCATCGGACAACAATAAGTCCGCCTTGCGCGGCAACAGCCCATTATGTGGCCCTTTTTTTTTTAGTCCTACCCGACCTGTGAGAACCAGACCTTTGCAGATCATTAGTTGTTCGAAACTTTAAGCCCTCTAAGGAGCACAGCAGGGTTAGCAGAGCCTCTTCCAAACGCACACCCCTGAGAGAGCCGGGCGCCGGGCCGGGGGACGCTTGTACCCATTTTACCGGTGGGTGTCCGGCGGTGGGTTTCGAAACGCAGTAAAACACATCAAAGCACAGTCCTACGTGCGCAACTGTCGTCCAAAGATTGCGTCCTTGGCGGTTCCTTTTGCCGGGCAGTTATCGGTGTCCGAGTCGGCACCGTTGCGGACCACATCAGAAGGGCCGAACACACATCAGCGCAATGTGTGTTCGTCTTCCTATTTGTCGGTGTTTCCAGCGCTGTCTCAACATAGCGTCCTCACATTCCGCATCTTATCTGTGGCTGCTACCTGTTCGTCGCGCAACGTTCCTATGGGCCCTCGCGCTGATTCCCGCAGCCTTCCGATAACTCAATTGCTCTCTTCTTTTCTCCGACCACAAAGCTTCTTTCATGACAGCCAAGAACTGTTAGTGGAGTTTCTTGATGGAATACGTGTGAAAAATTAAAAAAAAACAGTTATCTGTAATTGTAGATATGTGTCTTGCTCGAAATCTTTGCCTCAATCTATCGAAAATGTGAAACAGATAATAAACTGCGCTCAAATTTCGCATTAGAAAGTAACGTAATCGAGGGCAATTTTTTTTTTTTCATTTTCCTTTGAGAGAGGCGCGCTGCTCAGTGAAAACGCGCGATGCAGGGTAATATATATCACTTTAAAAAAGTGGTCAAAATGACGTAAACTTCTTGGCAGCTCTATTTCTAAGCATTATCCGTCATTTCAATTGATGGTGCTTTTAGTCATTTTTAAGTTGACTTGTCAATCTGAATACATTTAAGCAGTCAACATAACTTTTGACCATCATTTCCAAATGACGGTGCATTTGATTATTTTGATATAACATACTGAAGTTGTAAATATGACAGTTGATTCTCATTCTCAAATGACGGCTCATTTTATTATCTGTGTAGTGAACTATGCGAGGATATAACGAAGACGAGGATGAACTACTCGAGGATGTCACGAAGGCGGGGAAAAGAACGACGAAGAGCCGCTGCGCTGCTCGAGCTCGGTTGAGGAGGCCTAGACTGGCTGTGTTCATGTGTGGTTAGCCGTGCAACTTAGAGAGGGCTATTATCCCTGTTAAAACACAGTAAAACCCAGGTTTCACTTGGTGGGGGTGAGGACTTCCTGCCGCCCTGGACCTCCCCAGCTGCACACTCCGTACACCAGCAATGACCGACGCTACCACCCCTAGTCCAACCGGCCCCTCATCCCCCGTGTCCTGCGCTGGAGCTTTGCGCCAACGTGATCCTCCTATCTTCAGCGGAACCGACGATCATGACGTGGAAGACTGGCTGTCCTCATATGAGCGGGTCAGTATTCACAACCATTGGGATGACAACCAAAAATTAAATAACGTCATATTCTACCTAACGGACGTTGCAAATCTGGTTCCGCAACCACGAGGCCGATATCACATCGTGGTCTACTTTCAAGACTAGTTTTGCCGATATCTTCAGCCGGCCTGCAGTGCGCAAGCTGCTCGTTGAGCAACGCCTGTGCGGCCGTGCACAGCCTCCTGGCGAGAATTTTACCAGCTATATTGAAGATGTCGTAGATCTGTGTAAGCGCGTGGACGCTTCAATGTCAGAGAGCACCAAGATTGATCACATTATGCAATGAATTGACAATGACGTGTTCCAGATGCTTCTGGCTAGAAATCCAGCCGCCGCCGTCTGCGCGGCTGCGCGGCGGTGACGGCTGCGCGGCCACCGCCTGAGTCGTCACCACCCATGCAGCCTGTCCTATGCCCTGCACCGCTTCCTCAAACGGCTCCGCTTCATCCTCCCGCTCCGCGCTATTACAACCCTTAGCGTACTTCAGGCAATCGCCCAATTTGCTACTACTGAGGTTTCGCGGACACGTGGCCCGTCGATGTCGTCATCGCATGGCCGCGCCTCCCGAGCCTGCGTCTTCTGATAACTCCCCACCACTGCTTCGTTCTGCCCACTCTCCGCCTGCGTACGCCACAGAACAGCGTTCGTATACAACCCATCGTTCTTCTCCGCGTCGCCGGTCGCTGTCACCAGTGCGCCGGCGACCGCCACCTGCTGACGAGGGAAACTAAGCTCCGCGGTTCCTGAGGCAAGTACTGAGTGCTTTGCAAAAAGCTCAAGGGCTCATATTTTGCCCACGAACGTTATAATGATCTCTATCGATGGTCTGTCCGTATACGCGCTGGTCGATTCGAGTGCTGCAGTGTCTGTGATTCATGAGCGACTCTGCCGACGATTACGAAAAGTTACGACGTCATTTAATGGTTTGTCGCTCCGCAATGCCAGCGAAGAGAGGATTGCACCTTTGGCCGAATGTACAGCGCGTGTCGTCATTGAAGGTCTTTTGTGCAGTGTCGAATTCGTAGTTTTTTCGTCTTGTTCCCATGACGTGATCCTCGGATGGGACTTCTTGTCTAAAAATAACGCCGTGATCGATTGCGCCCGAGCTGAAGTGGAATTTTCTGCACTGTGCGACACGGTGCCCGACCACAACCGTTCATTGTGTCCTCAAACGCTCACAATCGCTGAAGATGTCGACGTAGAGCCAGAGGCTTATTTGCCTCTTTCGTGTCCTGCTGTGTCAGCCGTTAGTGTTTTATTTACGCCGTCTGCATCTTTCATCCACCGCAAAGCACCTCCCGCTGCCGTCTGCTGTTGTCGATGTTCACGGTGGCTTCACGAAGCTATTCATCTACAATCCGTCTCCGCGCCCAATTACTGTTCTACGTGGGGAATCTCCCGGTTCTATTCAGCCAGCCCCCCTTCTCTCTGATCTGGATGCCTCCGAGACCTACCGTGGTAACTACATCGATGCTCTGAAGTTCGATCCGACACCTGATTCGTTGCCAGACGACATCTTCCGAACTGTCATCGATGACGCTCTTCCTTCCACCTACCGGACGCAGCTTGTGGCCCTTATACAGATGTTTTGCTTCGCCTTCGACGCCGTCCACACACCTCTAGGCCACACTCCCACAGTCGCGCATAACATTCAGACCGGCTCTAACTCGTCTTTTCGACAGTGCCCCTATCGTGTGTCAGCGGCAGAGAGTCGCGTGATCAATAAGCAAGTGAAGACATGCTACAACGTGGTGTAATCCGTCTATCTCATAGCCCCTGGTCTTCACCAGTGGTGCTAGTAAAGGAGAAAGAAGGTTCGTTTCGCTTTTGTATCGATTACTGGCGCCTCAACAAAATTGCCCACAGGGACAATTAGCCCCTTCCGCGTATAGACGACGCTCTTGATTGCCTCGAAGGTGCCGAGTACTTTTCGTCTCTTGATTTATTTTCCGGTTACTGGCAAGTGCCAATGGCCGCCTGTGACAGAGAGAAGACCGCATTTGTGACGCCGTATAGCCTCTATGAATTTAATGTGATGCCCTTCGGTCTGTCCAATGCGCCCGCCGCATTCGAGAGGATGATGGATAACATCTTGCGGAAGTTCAAGTGGCACATCTGGCTCTGCTACTTGGACGACATTGTTGTCTTTTCCACCGACTTCGCTACGCACCTAGAGCGTTTGCGGCAAGTTTTGGTTTGTCTTACTGACGCCGGCCTGCAACTGAATCTCAAGAAGTGTCACTTCGGTGCCCGGGAGTTGACCATATTGGGGCACATCGTCTCAAAGAAAGGTGTTCGCCCTGATCCGGCCAAGCTGCGCGCAGTGGCATAGTTTCCTAAGCCGGTCTCGCTCAAGCAACTTCGAAGCTTCATTAGTCTATGCTCCCATTTTCGGCGCTTCGTGCGGAATTTCGCATCTATAATTGCACCCCTTACGAAGCTACTCGGCGGCAACAGTGACTTAACTACGTCGTCGATCGAGTGCGATGAAACGTTCACCGCATTGCGCCGTCTTTTGACTTCGCCACCAATCCTTCGCCGCTACGACCAAACAGCACCCACCCAGGTCCATACTGATGCGAGTGGCGTTGGCCTCGGAGCTGTCTTGGCTAAACGGAAAAACGACTTTCACGAATACGGCGTCGCGTACGCGAGTCATGTCCTCTCTAAAGTTGAATTCAACTACTCAGTTACGGAAAAGGAGTGTTTGGCAATTGTGCGGGCACTAACAAAATTCTGACCCTACCTGTGCGGTCGCCAGTTTGACGTCGTCACGGACCACCACGCATTATGTTGGCTGTCCTCCCTTAAAAACCCTTCCGGCCTCGTTGCACGATGCTCTCTCCGCCTTCAGGAATTTGACATCCGCGTTATTTATCGCTCTGGCTGTAAACATATCGACGCCGACGCTCTGTCTCGTTCTCCCCTCTCCAACTGCTTGCTCCACGGTGGCTGATCCCGTCCTCTCTTCTCTAACCATCGCTGATATGCCTGCGGAGCAGCGCAAAGACCCGTGGCTCGCATCTCTTATCGACATCGCGTGCACTTCTTCTAACGCTGCTGCGCCTTCTCGGACTTTACGCCGCCAAGCACCACACTTGCCCTACGAGACGGTCTTCTTTACCGCCGCAATTATATGCCTGATGGTCGACGGTGGCTTCTCGCCATTACCCGCCATTTACGACATAAAATTTGCACCTCTTTCCATGCCAACCCTCATTGTGTCCACCCTGGTGTAGTAAAGACGTTTCAAAGAATTTCTCAACGCTACTATAGGCTCCCGCGCTGTACTTCCACCGCTAGCCTCCTGCAACTGAGCATCCATAACACATGGGAGGAAATCGCGGAAGCGGTGCGCACATCACAGGTAGAACGGCTCCGCCTAACCGCCGCAGGCAGATCCATTCTAGAAAAACTGGGCATCGACACTTGGGGAGGCGCTCAGACAAAATCTGAAATAGACATGGCTGTACGGGACAGGCTATGGATACCTCCGCTGCCAAAAAACATGCTCCCGAACACCATACGGAGCGTCGGGAAAAAAGAGCTCAAATGCGCAGTAAGAAATTTAGCCGCTTGCCGCCGGAGGAAGTAGCCTTTGTAGATACTGCCGGAGGGGCAAGCCCCTTTATAGTTGCAGCGGTATCGAATGGGTCGGGTAGACCGATCACCGCGGTCACCCTGAAAACTAGATCTCCTGAGGCAGTTGAGGAAGTGGCTGTAGCTCTAGCCTGCGCCCAGACGAAGGCGCGTTTCGTGATCTGCGACAGCAAAACTGCCATAAGAAATTACAGTCGTGGGTTGATTGCTCCCCAGGCAATTCGAATATTACAGCAATCACCAATCTCGCGAACTATACGGCTGATTTGGACTCCATCGCACATTGGCGTTCCCGGCAACGAATCCGCCCATGCCATGGCTCGAGGGCTCTACCACCGAGCCGGCGGCAGAGAGGAGGGGCTTGGAGCGGGGACCATAGAGTGTGCCAAATCTTACACAGAAATTCTGCAGCATTATAGACTCGGTAGACGGGTGGCTGCTGCGCCAGCCCCTACCCTAAATTTCAGGCAGGACGTCGCCTGGCGTCGCCTTCAGACTGGGACATTTCCGCACCTGCTCCTGGTGAGCCATATGCTCCCAGGAGAAAGATCTGAATTCTGTGCAAACTGTGACTCGAGAGGGACCCTCGAACACATCCTCTGGGACTGCCCCTTTTCTCCCGGGAGGGGTCTAAATCTGACGCCGCAAATCTGGGAGACCATGCTGCGCTGCTCGGACCCTGGGCTCCAGCTAGCTGTCATCCAGCTGGCCTGGGACGCCGCCGGCCAACAACGTCTGCCGGCCTGCATCAGAGGCGGGGCACCCGCCATCCATCCCAAGCGACGGAGGGCCGGAGCCTCTTCATCCGCTGGAATGAATAAAAAGTTCTGCTCTCTCTCTCCAAAGCACCGTCTAGCGGCGCTGCTGCTCCTGACAGGGAGCGCCATCTCTGACAGAAAAATAGAAACTGGGGATACACGCGGCGGCACCACCTAGGCCTCCCGTGCACGTTTTCTCCTTTCGCTCTTTCGCTTCCGCGCACGTGCAGACGTCTCGAGCTGCTTTGTCGCGCGGACACAAAAGCACACCCTGGATGCCGTCGGCTGCTCAACTCGCTGCCTTCACGGCGTGCGCCGTTTGCTTTCTCTCGCGCGAGGACGCGCCTTGACGCGCCCCCGCAAGCGCATCGCGACATGCCACCTGCATTCCGTCTTGATTGGGCAACCTGACGCGTATTTTCATGAAGGATACTTAATCATAGGCGGGAAACGTTTTATTCACGTCTGCACTGTAGAGCAGACAACAGACGGGCACGAGTAAATATTGATTGTGAATGCGTCCCACGTTAGCAAAAACGTAGGAAGTGCATCTCGAGGTAAGTCCGCTATGTAATTATATTGTCGGATATAATATGTTTAAAAACTGCTAAAGTATCATCAGTACAGTGAAATGAAGTAGTCCGCTCGTTGACCATCGTTTTGGCCTGTAGCATGCGACCTATATAGGGATTTGTTTTTTATTATTACGACGCTACCAAAGCAAATTTTGCTGCAGAAGAATAAGTATATAATCGGAAGGAGGTGTTTATTCAAAGACAAGAACGCTAGCAATCTCATAAGGACATGCGTCCTCCGTGCGCTGCACGCGACATAACCGGCTCGCTGGCTCGGAAGGCAGGTGAAATCCAAGCTTGTACCACATTGTTTTATTTCGGTTCTTATTAAATGGTTGTGCTTTATTTATGATATTTGGTTTGCACTCACGAACCCTGCGACGCGAATGGGGTGCTGCTTGCGAGTAGTGTCAGTAGAGCCATAGCTAGGATCAATTTTGTACTGCCCTTCCGACATATCTCCGTTACTAATAATAATTGCTTCACTTATCGGCCAATTTGCAAAAAATTTGTAAAAGCGTCTCAGCAAGGCACCTTTTCCCGCCCCAACCCCCGCCCCAACCACCGAAAAAAAGGTCTCGTTCCTAGATATTCTCTTGGTCAATCTAAAACTAAAAAGGCAGCTGTGGACATTTGGGGCACTTTCACACGTCAATGTCGATCGCGGATATCGCATCTGTTGATTTGGTTCCTTTCCGAGCACTCGCAAAGCAGCGAGAGAGCACAGAATATCGGCAAATCTAGACACGCGGGGAGCGAAGAGCAGGATTATCTTCCATCCTCTTCACTTTTCATGCATGGCGTTAAACCACAGTACTTTACTGATGCCTCTCCAAGCTGTATTTGTCAACTGTCAACATTTCTGAGTTTCAAAAGAAAGGGGAAATTGGCTCTTTTGGGTTTCACAAAGAACGCGGGACTTCTCAGGACGCTGTCATGCGGTTGGAAAACAGGTCTTGCGGACACGCTTCCAAAGGAATCTGCCAAGTTTCAAACGTGAGCCTCGTCTTTTGGCGCTTCGCCTACTATTGTGGCTTCCCATGACACAATGCTACTAGTACATCCGTTTTGCATCAGCGGAAGCGTTATGTATCGCCAAATAACCGCCAGGCGCAACGCGATCGCCGCGCGTGCACAGGAAGCTAGCGGAGCGTCGTCTCTGGCGACGCCCCATCGTTTCACATTTCGCCACCACGCCAGGAATGCGGCGCTGCCGTCGCGTGGCGAAACTTGAGCTTGGGTTCCGTATTTGCGCGGCATGTACGGTTATATTGTGAGCACTGTGTGGCGCTTCATCTTCCACACTGCTGAACGTGCTGCTTCATCTTCATCCTGCTCCCTCTTGTAGATACCCATCGTCATCGCGGAGTGTGTTTGGCTGCAGTGTGCGACCAAGGCTTCAGGTCTGTAATAAAGCCTGATTCCCCAAGTCCGACCTTCGCGTTACCTTACACGTGGTGGAGGTGCGCCTTGATTTCCCCGCTGCTTCGTCACCTGCATCCACCTGGAGCTTCGTTCTGGCCGCCGTTTGACCCCGACCACCATCGTCATGACACAAGAAGGCCACTCCGCTATTCCGGCTGCTACCAACTCGACTCCAGCTCCCCTTGCCACTTGGACTGTCAGTAGCCGTCAGCGCGACCCGCAGATGTTCGCCGGTCTCCGCGGCGACGACGCTGATGACTGGCTCGACAGCTACGACCGGGTCAGTGCTTTCAACCGATGGGACGATTCTCTTAAATTAATTAATGTGTCCTTTTATTTGACGGATGTGGCCAAAACGTGGTTTCTAAATCATGAGTCGACGATTCCGGACTGGGCTACCTTTAAACAAAAGTTACGCCAGATTTTCTGCGCTCCTACTGTTCGCACGGAGTCCGCCAAGAAGAAGCTAGAAGCCCGACTTCAGCGGCCTAATGAGACCTACACCTCTTATATAGAAGATGTACTTTCACTTTGTCGGCGCATCAATGACACAATGCCAGAGGCCGAGCGGGTTCGGCACGTCCTTAAAGGTATTGGGCCACTCGCCTACAACGCCCTGGCCGTGCAGAACCCTACCACAATCGATGCCATCATATCCACTTGTCAACGCCTTGACGAACTACAGTCAATACGCCTGCAGCCTGATCCCACTTCATTTGGTTTCACTGCCGAAGCTGACCTCCGTGTGCTTATTCGCGAATTAATTCGTGAAGAGCTCTCGGCTCAAGGTAATTTGTGCCGCCCTGCATCTGAGCCACATAATTCAAGTGCCGGCCTGCGTAGCATTGTTAAAGAAGAGCTGGCCTCAATGACCTATTCCCCGCCAACATCGGTCGCTCCTACCATTTGTCAGGTGCCAACGTACGCCCAGATCACGTCCTTGCCGCCCGCAGTTGGAGCGCCTACGCCTCCGGCGCCTACCACTGCTCATGTCGCTGCATTGGCACCACCTGCCGCAGCGCCGACATACTACCCCAACTGGCGCTCAGCCCGCCCTGTGTGTTATTACTGCGGGTACCGAGGCCATATTTCCCGTTTCTGTCGTCGCAGGCTCCAGAATGAACGCCGCGGCTACGAATCATTTGAAGCAGACTACCCTCCTCGCTTTTCCGGCTCTAACCACCGTTCATTCCCCGATTATCCCCGACGTTCATCACCCCCGCCAGAAAGCCCCGCTCCGCCTGCTGGTTACAGGCCTTCAAGACGCCGTTCTCTTTCGCCTTTTCGCCGCTCAGCCTCGCCTCTCCGTCAAGCTTCTCTGACGACCCCCCGCCTGTCGGAAAACTGACCACTGCAGTTTTAGGAGGGAAAACTGCACTCTTCGGCCATCCCAAAAATCCTCCGGAACGTCCCTGGAATATTATTTTAGTGCGGGTTGAAGGATTATCTGTTGAAGCTTTGGTTGACACGGGCGCCGCTGTTTCTGTGATACACACTGACTTGTGCTCCCGCTTGCGAAAAGTGAAAACGCCTTATGATGGACCTGAACTCCGTGGAGCTAATGGTGCAATAATTCGGCCTTCTGCTAAGTGTACTGTGCGAGTTTTTGTTGACGGTGTCCGCCACCATGTACAATTTGCCGTGATGTCACCGTGCGCTCACCCAATTATTTTAGGCTGGGATTTTCTGTCTGCCGCATCAGCCAGCATTTCGTGTCGCGACAGGATCATTTACATGAACGAGAGCGATCCGTCTTCTGAACATCCCGAGCCCCGTTATCGCCTGCTTGCCGCTACTAACTCAGTGTTGCCCCCTGGATGCGAACAACTTGTCGCGCTTACTTCTGCTGACATTGATAACGGAGATGTGCTAATCGTGCCTTCTGATCGCCATCTGACCCGCGGAATCGCGCTACCACCAAGTCTTGTTCGGTTTGAGCATGGCACAGCGCTTGTCGCTGCTTCGAACACTTCCCCAGAGCCCATTGTGCTGACTAAAGGGACATGTTTTCCTTGTGTCCTGGACATTCACCCGGTGTCCCTCACCACCCTTACCGCCCCCTCTTCCTCACCAGCAGCTTCTTCCGATGCTTCTCTCTGTGTTCTCTTTGGCACCATCAATCCTGACCTTCCTGCGACTCACCGCCAAGCTTTGCAGGAATTACTTCGAAAACACCAAGCCTCCTTTGATGTCACTTCTCCGACCTTGGGCCGAACGTCTTCTGCACAGCACCGCATTATTACAGAAGGTACTTCTATTGTTAGCCGCCGCCCTTACCGTGTTTCCTTATCAGAACGTAAAATCATAGAAGATAATGTGAATGATATGCTCCGGCGAGACATTATTCGGCCATCAGCTAGCCCCTGGTCATCTCCGGTCGTCTTGGTCAAAAAAAAGGATGGGTCCGTGCGTTTTTGCGTTGATTACCGCGCACTTAACAAAGTCACTCGAAAAGATGTTTACCCTATGCCACGAATTGACGACTCCCTCGACTGTCTTCAGGGCGCCGAATATTTCTCCACTTTGGATTTGCGTTCCGGTTACTGGCAGATACTGATGCACGAAGCCGACAAAGAAAAAACAGCATTCGCTACTCCCGATGGGCTTTACGAATTCAATGTCATGCCTTTTGGACTTTGTAATGCCCCCGCTACGTTTGAGCGCATGATTGACACTGTTCTTAGAGGACTTAAGTGGAAAACATGCTTGTGCTACCTGGACGACATAGTTATTTTCTCTGCGACTTTTTCTGATCATTTATGCCGCCTTGATCAAGTATTAACGTGCCTGGCATCCGCCGGTCTCCAGCTGAACACAAAAAAGTGTAATTTCGCCAAGAAAGAAATCAAGATCCTGGGCCACCTCGTCAGCCGCGATGGCATTCGACCCGACCCTGACAAGCTTGCTGCAGTTTTGAACTTTGCACGCCCTCAGCGGACTAAGGAACTACGCAGTTTCCTTGGTCTGTCTTCGTACTTTCGCCGTTTCATTCGAAATTTCGCTACCATTGCTGCACCGCTGCACCGCCTCCTTACAGACCGTACTACTTTCAATTGGTCCGAAGAATGCGAAAAAGCTTTCCAAACCCTAAAGAATGCCCTCACTTCGGACCCTGTTCTCGCTCACTTCGACGACACTGCTGCCACCATTCTTCACACCGATGCCAGCAGCCTCGGTATCGGCGCCATACTTCTGCAACGTGATACCGCTTCTCGGGAAAAGGTAATTGCGTTTGCCAGTCGAACTCTAACACTAGCGGAACGCAACTACACCATCACTGAGCAAGAGTGCCTTGCCGTCGTTTGGGCAGTTCAGAAATTCCGCTCCTACCTCTACGGCCGCCATTTCACGATCGTTACCGATCACCACGCTCTGTGCTGGTTATCAACCCTCAAAAATTTGACTGGACGCCTGGGCCGTTGGATTCTGCGTTTGCAGGAGTACCACTTTGATGTCATATTCAAATCGGGACGCAAACATCGAGATGCCGATGCTCTTTCCCGCTGCCCGCTATCAGAATCGCCACCTAGTGCTTCCTCGAGCCTTCCTGCGTGCACCCTCGACGTCCCAATGTCGTCCAGAGCCCCAACCTTAACCTGTGCTACTCTTGCCGCTGCTCCAGATCGCTACGCCATTATTTCAAACCAGCGAGCAGATCCCTACTGTATTTCCCTAATCAACCTTCTCACCGGTGCTTCTCACCCTCCTACCGCTAGGATGCGCAGGCAACTCCAAAAGTTCAAACTTGACAACGGCGTGCTCTCCCGTTATATATATTGCTCCGAAGGCACCCGTTGGGTCCCCGTTATTCCGAGAGCGCTTCGCACCCGTATCCTGGCGGCTTTCCACGATGATGCTACAGCCGGTCACTTAGGCTTTCATAAAACTTACCACCGCGTGAAAGCCCGTTTCTTCTGGCCAGGCCTCGCCTCAAGTGTGGCAAAATACGTCGCCTCTTGTCTGCCATGTCAGCGCCGCAAACGGCCCACTTCTCCTCCTGCTGGCCTACTACAGCCGCTACCTTGCCCTGCTACTCCTTTTGCCGTTGTTGGCATAGACTTATACGGGCCACTTCCATTGTCCGCACGAGGTAATCGCTGGATCGTCACCGCCGTCGACCACCTAACACGCTACGCTGAGACCGCTTCCCTGCCTAATGGCTCAGCACATGAGGTCGCGACCTTCTTTTTGGAATCGCTCGTACTGCGCCATGGGGCCCCTCAAGTGCTTCTCAGCGATCGTGGTCGGACATTTCTGTCGAAGATTGTAGCCGAAGTTATTGAAGCCTCAACCACACATCACAAATTGACCTCCAGCTATCACCCGCAGACCAATGGGTTGACTGAGCGGTTCCACCGCACGCTTTCTGACATGTTGTCTATGTATGTCGACCAGGACCACCGAAACTGGGACGTAATACTTCCTTTTGTTACGTTCGCCTACAATACGGCTGTACAGCGGACCACAGGTTACACCCCGTTTTTCCTCGTTTACGGCCGTTCTCCCGCTACCTTTCTTGACGCCTCTTTTCTTTCTACACATGCCAGTTCCTCATCCTCTCTTCCTGACCAGTTCCTTTCCCGAGTGGCCAAATCACGCCGGCTTGCTCGCGTCAACACGGAAGCTAGCCAGGAAGACCGCAAGTACCGCTATGATGCAACCCATCGCCAAGTTTCGTTCCGTCCCGGCGACGAGGTGTTACTTTGGACCCAATTACGCACTCCTGGCCTTTGTGACAAGTTACAGCACCGTTACATTGGTCCTTACACAGTTCTTGCAAAAACCTCCCCGGTCAACTATCGCGTCTCCCCTGTTTACCCTCCTCCGGACTGTCGTTACCGTGGCACTGAAGTTGTCCACGTTTCACGTATGAAACCTTTTGTTCGGCGCATTCCTGCGGACTAATTGCGGCCAGGCTGGCCGCTTGAACTGCGCGGGCGAAATAGTGTGAGCACTGTGTGGCGCTTCATCTTCCACACTGCTGAACGTGCTGCTTCATCTTCATCCTGCTCCCTCTTGTAGATACCCATCGTCATCGCGGAGTGTGTTTGGCTGCAGTGTGCGACCAAGGCTTCAGGTCTGTAATAAAGCCTGATTCCCCAAGTCCGACCTTCGCGTTACCTTACAATATTCGCATATACGTCCGCTCCTGCATTGCCTGTCCGCGCCGGAAGTCATCCACACCTCGTGCTTCTGGCCCCTTACAACCACTTCCATGCCCGGCCCGCCCTTTTGACCGCGTTGGCACTGACCTTTACGGGCCACTTCCCTGCGCGTCTCTGGGAACCGGTAGATTATAGTCGGCATCGACCACCTCACTCGATATGCCGAGACCTCCGCTTTACCCCCGCTACGCCTGTGAAGTTGCCCTGTTCTTGCTACATCATTTTGTTCTTCGTCACGCGCGCCGCGAGAGCTGCTGAGTGACCGAGGACGCGTCTTCCTTTCCAACGTCGTTGAAGCTCTACTGGCCGAATGTCGCATCATACACGCTTGGCAGTAGCGGTGGCGGCAACAGCGATCAACCAGCAACTCTATAACCTGCGTTCATGTTACAGTGTCACCGGAGAGCCAGGCTTCTCGAGGGCTGCTGACGTCACCAGACAATCTGTTGAAATCATCTTCGTTGAGGCAGCTAGTAAACAACACCCCCTGTCCAAGCGGACTACGCCCCCTGTTCTGTCTACAAAAGCCTGATGCATCGCAGCAGTTCTTCACATGCTTGGCAGTAGCGGTGGCGGCAACAGCGATCAACCAGCAACTCTATAAACCTTCGTTCATGTTACAGTGTCACCGGAGAGCCAGGCTTCTCGGGGGCTGCTGACGTCACCAGACAATCTGTGGAAATCATCTTCGTTGAGGCAGCTAGTAAACAACACCCCCTGTCCAAGCGGACTACGCCCCCTGTTCTGTCTACAAAAGCCTGATGCATCGCAGCAGTTCTTCACACGCTTGGCAGTAGCGGTGGCGGCAACAGCGATCAACCAGCAACTCTATAAACCTTCGTTCATGTTACAGTGTCACCGGAGAGCCAGGCTTCTCGAGGGCTGCTGACGTCACCAGACAATCTGTGGAAATCATCTTCGTTGAGGCAGCTAGTAAACAACACCCCCTGTCCAAGCGGACTACGCCCCCTGCTCTGTCTACAAAAGCCTGATGCATCGCAGCAGTTCTTCACACGCTTGGCAGTAGCGGTGGCGGCAACAGCGATCAACCAGCAACTCTATAAACCTTCGTTCATGTTACAGTGTCACCGAAGAGCCAGGCTTCTCGAGGGCTGCTGACGTCACCAGACAATCTGTGGAAATCATCTTCGTTGAGGCATCTAGTAAACAACACCCCCTGTCCAAGCGGACTACGCCCCTCTTCTGTCTACAAAAGCCTGATGCATCGCAGCAGTTCTTCACACGCTTGGCAGTAGCGGTGGCGGCAACAGCGATCAACCAGCAACTCTGTAAACCTGCGTTCATGTTACAGGTTAGTTTTGCTCTAGCTACTGCATTATTTTCACGGAGCTGCCGCTGCCGTTGCTGCCACTGCGTCGCGGAAGCCTCTGTGTGTTCTCTTTCTTATAGTCATGACAGCCTTGCCTGATGATACATGCCTTGCTTGCTATCAGTTTTTTCAAGATGGAGATGAGATGATGGAATGTGCAAAGTGCCATCAGTACTACCACCTAGGGAAGTGTGCGGGCATCAGTGAGCATGTGTATAAAAAGAAAAAAACATTGAAGCAAGAAAAACCTTGAGATGCCCAACGTGTCATTTACCCACACTGATGAAGGGCAGCACTTGTCCTCACTCTCCTGTGCTAACTCAGCAACTTGCTGAGATAAGTAAAGCCCTTGCTGCTCTCACAGTAAAGGTGGATGACCTCTCATCCTTAAAACAAACTGTAACTAGCATTGAAATCTCTGTCAAATACATGTCGGACACATATGATCAGCTGCTTCAAACATCAGAGAGGCATGAAAAAGAGATCGATGCTATTCGCAATAGGGTCGATGAAATTGAAAAGGAACACGGCAGAGAAGAAATCGGAAAGTTGAAGCTTGAACTGAACGATATGGAAGGGTACAGTCGCTGCCAGAATAGGGAAATTCGCGGATTTCCCCTGTCAGTAAGTGAAAACCTGCTCGTAAAAGTGAATGAAATTGCGAATCAACTCGATGTACCATGCCTCACAGAGAACGACATCAAAGGCCTACATCGTCTGCCCGCTCGATCAGACACGGTTCCAGCTGTGCTTATCAGGTCTGGGAAGCGGGCGACGAAAACAAATTGGATGGCTAAGCGTTCAGGGATTAGGGACGGTATCTACTTTGTTGACAACTTGACTGCTTTAAATAAGAAGTTTTTGTGGCTTGCGAAATCCGCAGCCAAAGAAACGGGATATGAATTCGTCTGGACAAAGGAAGGAAAAGTGTATGTTCGAAAGGAAGCAGGTGCAAATGCCATCAGGATTGGGCGCGAAGAAGATTTGAACAAGCTTGTGTAGTCCGGCCTCGTATAAAAGTTTCATACGAGGATCCCCCCCCCTTTTTTTTTTCTCACCATGTCTTATTTCAATACAACAACATTTAACGACTTACTCAGAAATGCTAGCTGCTCTTTAGGCAAGTCTTTATCTATTTATCATTTAAATGCTGAAAGTTTGAAAAATAAAATCGAACGCATTGAAGGCGCGGAGGGGGAGTATCTCTTTTTATAAAGAACCACCTACGTTTTGACATAATGAACAATTATTCACTTGTGACTGACCATTTTGAAGTTGTTACTATCCTCTATCATAATATAGCTGTCATGGTAGTGTATCGTCCTCCTCATAGCGACGTGTCTGTGTTTTTTGCAGTTTGTTGAGTCTTTTTTGGAATATACCAGTCAACACAAAACGTATGTAGTACTACTTGGTGACATGAATATCGATATTATGAATGTTAACCAAACACAAATCAGATTATTGGAAATAATGTTATCTTTTGGTTGCGAAAATATTGTTGATATGCATACACGAATAGGCTATCAGACGGAAACCCTACTCGATGTGTTTTACAAACTTTTTACCTAACAACACCATGTCTGGTGTTTTCTCTTCGGGAATAAGCGATCATCTTCCCTTTTTTGCACTTTTTTCGAATGCGAAGGCAGCGGATGCTCCTGTTTACGTACATAAAACCTATGACCAAAAGAACATGGCTAAATTTTGTTTACTTATGTCTGAAATTAGCTGGGTCGATGTATTCAGAGCGGAGAACTCATCTGCCGCTTACAACGTATTCATAGAGAAAACACTAGTTGCGTTTAACAAGGCGTTTCCAATTGAAGAATTTAAGAAATGCAGGAAGGCAAGGAAAGAGTGGATCTCACGGGACTTTCTAAAACGTATTCAACAAAAAAACAAGTTGTTTGCACGATTTCTTGGAAAACGTAATCAAGAACATTTCTTAATGTTTAAGACGTTTCGGAACAAATTAAATCAGGATCTAAAAAAGGCAAAATCGCTTTTTTATCGCCGAAAGTTTTCATCCATGCATAATGCTAGATCCCTTTGTGAAGGTATCAATAAACTTATTGGAAGAAAGCGACATGTTCTTCCTTCGGAAATGCAAATCAATGGAGTTCTTGATAGCGGTGCCTCACTCGCTAATAAACTTGACTATTTTTTAAGTGCAGGAAATCCCACTTCATATACTCTTCCTTCAGCTGTAACATCTGTCGATTCCTTTTTGTTTCCGGCATGTCAGAGTTCAATATTCTTATCTCCGACATCAAGATGAAATTCTCTCAGTTATAAACTCAAAGCGCAATACATGCTCTCCTGGCCCAGACGGCATTACTGCACTAGCCGCAAAAGCTGCTGCTACATTTATTACCTTTCCTCTCGTACATATCTCTAATCTAATGCTTCTTACAGGTGTATTCCCAGAAAAAATGAAATCCGCCCGTGTTACAGTAATTTTCAAAGGAGGCAATAAAAATGACCCCAGTAACTATCGTCCTATTTCCGTACTACCTTTGTTTTCGAAAGTTGCAGAGCGAGTTATCTTTGCGAGGGTATACAAGTTCTTGAATTCTAATAATATAATTTGTAAAGAGCAGTATGGATTTCAGCCTGAAAAATCCACACAGGCAGCACTGCTCGAAATCAAAAATAGTTTGATTAATAATATTGAACATAAGCTTTTCACTGTCGGTGTATTTCTTGACTTTTCCAAAGCCTTTGATTCGGTCAAGCACGACATTCTACTTCATGAATTGCAGAGATATGGTATTCGTGGTACGCCACGCAGGTTACTGCAAAGCTACTTGTCCAATCGCACTCAGTACACACGACTAAACAATGCCGTATCTGAATCAGAAATAATAAACTTCGGTGTCCCGCAGGGATCCATACTGGGGCCCCTTCTTTTATATTATATATCAATGACATAGTAAATATTTCAACTTATTCTAACATTGTTTTATACGCTGATGACGCGAACATTTTTTGTTCTGGTTGTGATCTTCGCGAACTAGAGCGTCGCATCAACTCCTGGCTACATGAACTGATGCTTTGGCTTGCTGTGAATAAATTGAAATTGAATGTTAAGAAAACTAAATTCATATTATTCCGACCTAACAATAAGCCTATAGATTACCCCATTCAACTCCGGTTTAACGATACCCTGATTGAATCTGTAACATATATATTAAAGTCCTGGGCGTATTTTTCCGTAGTCACCTAGGCTGGGGTGACATGTAAATTATGTTCGCCTGCAGGTAGCTCGATCAATTGGTGTGATCAATCGTATCAGACACCTGTTGCCCTTGCAGATAAAAAAACAGTTGTATTTTGCCCTAATCTATTCTCAACTGCTGTACTGTAATCTAATCTGGGGGACTTGCAATAAAACTTGTTCAGACAGACTATTTTCTTTGCAAAAAAGAGCTTTACGAGCTTGTTCCATAAACCCTTCAAACGGCGACCACTCATTTCATGCCCTACATATTCTTCCATTCCCTGTGTGCCATAAGTATTCTGTTGCTGTACATATCTTTCATAAAATTAAGCAAGACATCACATCATTTAGAAATACATATCTGAACTGAAATACCGGCTACAGTCTGCGTGTTACCTCTCTTGTTTCCACTCGTGCCCGGACTAACTACGGCACCCAACACGCAGATACCCAAATTAGTATAGTATGCAATGCCTATCCTTCAATAATTGATGATGCTATAAACAGTAAAACTATTTTTCAATTTAAAAAGAAAATGAAGTTGCTTTTTTCCACTTCTTAGGAATGCACCAAATCTATGTGACTTGTAGTGCTTGTCGTATATTTTTTTGTTTACATTTTGTGTTGCGAATTGTAGCGTTACTGATGTACTTACCTTGTTTACGATGCCACGGTTCTTGTATAATTTCTTAAAATGCCAAATATAATCTATGAGATTTTTTTTCCATTGGGTGTGTTTTTTTTTTGTTTTTTTTTCTTGGTGAAACTTACCTTGACCTTGTCCATCCTTGTGCCATTGATGTGTGACCCGGGTTGAGGCCTCGTCAGGAAGAATGCCATCAGCTTCTTCATTTTGCCTCTTGCCGTGGGCATGTTCTGTGTACATGTTTCATGTCCGAATAAACATTATTATTATTATTATTATTATTATTATTATTATTATTATTATTATTATTATTATTATTATTATTATTATTATTATTATTATTACATCGGACCACCACAGCCTATCACCCTTAAACTAACAAGTTGACTGAGCGCTTCAATCGTACTCTCGGAAATGGGCTCACGCTGTACGTTGCCGCCGATCACACTAACTGGGACGCTATTCTTCCTTTCGTCACGTACGCTTACACCACCGCCACGCAGTCAACTACTGGATTTAGCCCTTTCTTCTTCCTTTATGGGCGTGAGGCGTCGTCCACGATGGACACAATATTACCATATCGTCCCGACTCCTCCGAGTGGACTCTCCTTTCAGGCGGTGCCAAACATGCGGAGGAATGTCGCCAGTTGGCCCGGAGTTTTACATCGAAATCCCAAGGTCGCCAAAAGCATCACCAAGACAATGATCAGACGCCTCACGTTTTTCCTGCAGGATCTCTTGTTTGGCTCTGGGTTACTGGCACAACACCGGGATTGCCATCAAAATTTCGAACCGAGTACCACGGCCCCTACCGCATTGTCCGCCAAACCTCCCCTGTGAATTATATCGTGCAGCCACTCGCTCTCTCTTCGGACATACGCCATCGTGGCCGCAAAACTGTGCACGTGAGACGCCTCAAAACGTACTAGGATCCCCTCCTCTTGCACTCACCATAGGTCGTCAGGATGGCTCCTCTTCGCTCCGGGGAAAATTGTAGTGAACTGATGCGTGGAAGGGTAGATGGAGAATACCTCAGTAATCTGCGATTTTCTGATGACATTGCCTTGCTAAGCAACTCCGGGGATGAACTGAAAATAATGATTGGTAACCTGGACAGGAAAAGTAGAAATGTAGGCTTGAAACTCAATATGCAGAAGACTAAGGTAATGTTCAACAGCCTCCGAAAGAAGCAGCAGTTTACATTAGGTAGCGAAGTACTGGAAGTAGTAGGCGAATATGTCTACTTAGGACAGGTAATAACCGCAGATCCGGACCATGAAAAGAAAATAACAAGAAGAATAAGATTGGGATGGAGCGCATTTGGAAAGCACTCACAGATTATGACTAGCAGCTTACCGGCATCGCTAAAGAGGAAAGTATATAACAGTTGCATCTTACCTTTACTCACCTATGGGGCTGAAACGTGGAGGCTAACCAAGAGAGTTCTACTTAAGTTGAGGACAACTCGGAGGGCTATGGAACGAAAAATGTTAGGGGTAACATTAAGAGATAGGAAGCGTGCAGATTGGGTCAGCTAAATAACTCAAGTTACCGACATTCTAGTGGAAATTAAGAAGACATGCACATGCGCAGGACATGTAGTGCGAAGAGAGGATAACCGATGGTCGCTTAGGGTAACAAACTGGATTTTAAGGGAAGGAAAGCGTAGCATGGGGCGGCAGAAAGTTAGGTGGGCGGATGAGGTTAAGAATTTCGCAGGGATCAAGTGGATGCAGCTAGCACAGAACCGGGTTAAGTGGAGAAATATGGGAGAGGCCTTCGCCCTGCAGTGGGTATAGTCAGCTGATGATGATGCGAGGATATTATGAAGACGAGGATGAACTAGGCGAGGATATAACGAAGACGAGGATAAGAACGACAAAGTGCCGCTGCGCTGCTAGAGCTCGCTTATGGAGGCCTAGACTGGCTGTGTTCTTGTGTGGTTCGCCGTGCAACTTAGAGAGGGCTATTATCCCTGTTAAAACATAGTAAAACCCCCCTTTTATTTGGTATAATACATTTAGGTCGTCAGTATGACGACTGGCTGCCATATTCGTATGATGTTTATCTGATTGCGATATCGCTGAGGCCCTCAATCGTACATTCAGTGAGGTTTTCTCTCGAGAGACTAACGCAAACCTCCCTCTCTTTCCAATTTTAACTCATCCGAACATGACGGACATCAAGTCTACACCTCATGGCATCGCAAAAATTATCGACTCTTTGAAGCTCACATCATCGGCGGGAGTTGACGGCATCAACACAAAGATTTTGAAGAACACTAGACATATAACTAGCATAATCCTAAAATACAGTCGTTTATCATCTGACAGTCCCTCGAGACTGGAAAGTAGGCAAGATCGTTCCCGTTCCTAAGAAGGGCTCAGGTAACACTTTTCGCCCCATTTATCTCACAAGTGTATGTTCTAAAATCATGGAACACATTATTTGCTCTCATGTCATCAACTTCCTAACATCCATCAAAATTTTCCATCCTAATCAGCACGGTTTTCAGAAAGGCCTTTCTTGTGACACGCAACTTGCATTGTTTTTAGACGACATTAGTTCCAATTTAGACCCTAATATTCCTACTGATGCACTCTTCTTAGATTTCGAAAAAGCGTTTGATAAAGTTCCCCACAAGCGACTATTACTAAAACTGTCACAGTCACAGTCAAAAGGTAAACATTCAGCACACAAACGCAGTTGCCGATTCTAACTCGTTTCTTTCCCGCACTTGTAATGATTGGAATAACCTGTCTGCATCCTTAACAAGTATAACTGAAGAAGACAAATTTAAATCCGTGCTGCAAACGTTCCTTTTTGCCTAATATTAAAACTTATAGTATGGGTATTTGCTTATCTTCATTGTATACTGTGTTGCTTACTATATATTTATATTTTGTTATTTTTTACACCTATGCTGTCTTCCTTAATTACACATGTACCTCGTTCTTTTTTATGTGCTTTGTTTTTCAGAGACTTGTACGCTTATTGTGTTAACCTTCAGTTGTATACATATATATTCTGTATGCGCCCCTCCTCTCTGTAACGTACATCTGTACCCTGAGGGTATTTTAACAAAATAAATGAAGCATATTTAGGCCATGAATATAATGCTATATGAATCCATCAATATAGTTTAAGCTATGTGAACCTAAAATACATTTCTTTAGAATTCCCTACAGCCTCGGTTGTAAGACGCTGAGTAAAACTGAATTAAGCTCTGAAATCCGGCCTCAAGATCGTTTCAGCTGCTTATCTTTGTCATTTAGAACTGTTATTTTTATTTTTATTCAAGGTCCTCCACTGATGCTGTTGTCAAGCTGCAGTCTGACTCGCAAAATATCTTTAAAGAATTAACAAAATAGCACTTTTAAAAGCGCCTTTAATGCTATAAATGCTCTAAGATGTAATAAAAAATACACTTTGAACTTTATGCTTGCTGCTTGGAGATTGTTCCCAAAATCATGCATACTGTACCTAAAAAACAGAATATGACGTATACTCAGATCCGAGATCATATCGTTACAGATTAGATGGATGAAGAGGAGGAGTTTAGTGTAGGAGGACGAAGAAGAAGGGTGTGCGCGTTCAGGTGCCGTCTTGCTCGGGTGTACTTGTTTTGTGTGAGTAACTTTGGTTTTACGTGTAACATTTAATAGTGTTACATTTAGTGGAGAGTGCGGTTTCGATACCCCGCCATTGACGTGCCCCTGGAGCCTCGAGGTAACCGCCGCCTTGCTGGACTTCCGCCACTGCTCGCTACCATGCCGCCGCTGACTCAGTCTAGCTCAGTGCTTTTCACCATTTCAAGTCAGGCGACTTCCGGCCCTTTTCCATCATACCGGGAGCCCCGCCCCTTCGCTGGCGCAGCGGAAGACGACATCGACGACTGGCTCCGCCACTGCCAACGGGTGAGCCGTTACAACCGTTGGGACTCCGCCACTCTACTTGAGTACACGCTGACGACATGGGAGCGTTTTGTCAATGAACTTAAACAGTGCTTCAGCGACTCGTCAGTGCGCAAGAAACGGGCTGAGCAAACCCTCGCCCATCGTGCCCAACAGCCCGGCGAGACGTGTACTACCTATACCGAAGATGTCCTCAAATTGTAAAAGACCATTGACTCCCGTATGTCGGAGCAGGACAAAGTAGGGCATTTTTTGAAGGGCATTGCAGTGGATGTTTACAACTTTCTCGTTGCCAAAGATGACATCTCGACTGTCTCTGTTGTCCTTCATCACATCCGCACATTTGAAGACCTGAAGACCCGTCACATAACGACCATGTTGGAAGACTGGCCAATGCGACAACTGTCGCCAGCGTTGACGAGCATGTGTCCACGGACCTAACTTCGACTATTCGGCGAAGTTATTCGCCTATTCGTGAAGAACTCTTTCGGTTCGATTCCCGCGGCCAGCACACCTCACTAGTGCCCTTTTGCTCATCTTTTCCGTGCGAACCCGCCTATATGCTGCAATCGCAGCCCGAATACTCTTCTGTCCGCACAGCCCACCCTGCTTCCTCCAACGAATGGTCGCGCCAGCATTTCGCCAGCCCTGTTTCGTCCAGGCACCCTGATCAGCTTAACGACATTCGCTCGCGAAGACCTAGGCGACCATTCAGGCTTGCAGATCAGCGAGACCCTGGCTATTATTGCCATCCTGACATTGAGACCTTTCAGGACCAAACCCTAATCCGTCCTGCTCTTGTGTCCTGCTCTTGTCTGTTACCCCTGCGGTATCCCAGGCCATATCTCAAGAGAATGCCGTCGTCGTCCAGCATCGCGGTATGACAGACCCACGTACCCAGACACGACGAGTGAATACCCATTTGACTCGCCTCGGTACTGGTCACCTCCTCCACAGAGCCAGATTCAGCCTGGTGGCGTGCGCAACAACTCCCCGGCTTCCGACTGCAGTCTGTCTGTGCAGTGTGTTCCACTTTCGTGTTCTCGCCGGGTGACCGAAGCTTTTGATGCGATCGTGACGCCTAATTACTCGAACTGCTTGAAGACATCTCTCCTGGTCTCTCATGGTTTTGTGTCTGTAAACCAGGGCGGCACGCGATTGTGGACCATTAATGGCTCCACGCAGCCAGTTCTTTTAGCAGCTGACATGAAGCTTGCCTCTTGTAAAAAAGACGTGCCAATGTCAGTAGCCTTGATTACGGATGTACCCGAGCGGTATGTCGCAGCATCCCCAGTGGTTGTTCAACTGCGTGGTGTGATTAGTAATTACCTCAATGCCACAGAGCGGGATGCTTTGGAAGATCGTTTATCAAAGTATTCATCCGTTTGACTTCTCAAAAACCACAAGCCCACGCTCCTTTTCTGAGTCACGCACCAATCATCGCGTTGACACCGGACATGCGCACCCTAAACGTCAAAAGCCGTACAGTGTGGCGCCTTCCGAGCGCAAGGTAATCATTGAGCAAGTTCATGAAATGTTGAAGCAGGATGACATTCAAGAGTCGTGCAGTCCTGGGCGGCTCCAGTAAATCTTGTGCGAAATAAAGATGGTACTTGGCGATTTTGTGTAGATTACCGTCGCCTGAATTCAGTCATCAAAAAGGACGTCTATTTACTTCCCCGCATTGATGACGCCATTGACTGCTTGTACTCTGCCTCATACTTTTCATCAGTAGACCTTCGGTCTGGATACTGGCAGATTCCGATGCACCCAGCAGATAAGAAGAAGACTGCCTTCATCACTACCGATGGACTTCAAATTTAACGTCATGCCCTTCGGTTTGTGCAATACACCTGCGACATTTGAAAGATTCATGGATTCTATACTACGCGGACTGAAATGGGAGGTCTGTATGTGCTATCTGGACGACGTAGTCATCTTTGGCCGGGCATTCAAAGAGCACAACGACCGCCTAGTGCTCGTGCTGAACTGCTTGCGCTGTTACGACCGTGCATCATCCGCATTTGCGCGCTCTATTGTTCGCCTGTGGGCATGGATAAGTGCTGTGCATATGTGGTGTTGGTACAATGGCTCTAAGTGAGCCTGTTTCCAGGAATCCTGTTTTGTAAGCCTGTTTTGCTTTGTGGACACCCTGCAAATGCCAAATTGACCCTGTCAAGAGAGCGTCTAGAAAAACACAAAGAAATGTCCCCCTGCGGGAAATAGCCGGAAGTGCTTTCTTTCTTTTGTTCACCCTTCCAGTCGAGAAGCGCCATCGTCCAGTGAGGAATGCCTACTATCTAAAGGAGACGACAGAGTGACATGTCCGCTGACTTGCAGGACAAGAAAGGAGCATGACGCATACGGCCATTAGATGATTTCCCGGGAATGCAGGAAAGATTTGCAATTGCCGGAAAGGGACAATGCTGGAAGCGTATGCGGCGCGCACGTGCACTTGTGTTTCTGAGAAGTAAATCCACTTGCCGGAACCAGCCTATCGATTCTTGGCTGAAGAATAGAAATGTACCTCCTCGCCGTTCCCAAGCTTTTCCCGCCAACAAGTGACCAGGCTCAACGAAACAATGCCGGGCCAGTCAGTGCCTCAGACCATCAGTGCAGTGATGTGTTCGATTGGATGCCGATATCTGAGGGGCGTGCCCTGGATTTGGTTGGTCAGCATCTTCAGAGAGGGGCTGGACATAGGGGGTTTTAGGACATTGCAGAGCACGAAATGTCGCTCTGAGCCCTGGGTAAACGGCTCATCCAGTCGCTTCTCGCTATGAACTCTTAACGCTTGCCATTTTGCTGATGTACCCTTCTTTTTCTTGTAAATAATCTTGTAAATAAGTTTTCTCAAAGTGCCATTAAACCTGCTTGTACATATTTCACCAACTTCGAAGATTCAATCCTTTTTCAACCCGGAGTCTCTGCACGCTACCAAGTGAAGGCCGGGTCGACTTAGCCCCAGCGTCACGACAACTGGTGGCAGCGGTGGGATCTGGATCTACAAGCTACAACATCTGGTGATTGGAGGTGGATCAGAATCTACAAGCCACAACATCTGGTGATCGGAGGTGGCATCTCAAGCAACAAGCAGGAGCAAAAATCGGCCAACAAGAGAGCAGCTCGGAACATCGATCGCATGTGTGGGTGAGTGCTTGGCTTTTCTTCTGATGTGGACCAGGTTCTAGAACAGCGTTAGATTTTAGAACTGGTAAAAAGTGTTGAAACGCCTTTAGGTTTGGTAGTTTGCACTGTTGTTTTGGAAGTAGCCGACACTCGGAGCGATCATGGACCTACAAAAGCTGCAGAAACCGGAACTGTTGCTATTATGTGAGGAACTGGAAATTGATACAAGTGGTTTGGCACGAAAACCTTTGATTATAAAGGCAATCACAGATTTGGGAACCGATGATGAGGAGCTCAGTGAAGCATGGAACCTCATCGGACAAAAAAAGGAGTAGAGCGGGACCAATTAGTCGTTCCCCAAAGGTACCACGGAGACTTACTGCGACTTTCCCATGGCAGCTCGTGGTCATGTCACCTTGGAATAAAGAAAACAAAGCAGAGGCTGTTGCAAGAATACTATTGGCCTGGATGTTTTAAGGACACGGAAAGTTTTGTACGGTCATGCGACACGTGCCAGCGGGTTGGAAAGGCGCAAGATAAGTGGAAAGCTCCGATGGTGTTAGTACCAATCATTACCGAGCCGTTTCACCGGTTAGTAATAGATGTAGTTGGGCCACTTCCTGTGACCGAGACAGGGTACCGTTATATCCTCACTATGTTATGCCCAGCCACAAAGTTTCCAGAGGCTGTTCCGCTGCGCGAGGTGCCGTCCGAGAGTGTAGTGGATTCGCTGCTGTCAGTGTTTGCACGAGTTGGATTCCCTTCCGAGGTCCAAAGTGATCAGGGTAGCGTTTTCACGAGTGTCCTCACCACCTCATTTCTCGAGCGATGCGGCATTAAGGTAGTGCATAGCTCGATCCATCATCCGCAGAGCAACAGCGTAGAAAGATGGCACTCTGTTCTCAAACGAGTCCTGAGGGGACTGTGCTATGAAAACAAGCGCGAATGGGATACCTGCCTGCCTGCAGCGCTTTTCGCTTTGCGGTCAGTGCCGCACGAATCCACTGGATTTAGCCCAGCCGAGTTGGTGTACGGAAGGTCACTGCGCTCACCTTTGCGAATGGTGCGCGAAGCCTGGGAGGGGCGCGGAGAAGACCCAACAGTAGTAGAATTCATTCTGAACATCTTGAATCGCTTACATAACACTAAGGAACTCGTTGAGGCCAGCATGAAGTCAGCCCAGGCTCGTTCCAAGGTGTACTATGATAAGTCAGCCCGTCAAAGGACGTTTTGTATCGGGGACCAGGTGATGTTGCTGAGAAGTTCAAGGCAGAATAAGCTCGAAGTACAGTGGGAAGGACCGGCTGAAGTCGTTGCAAAGCTTTCTAACACTAACTACGCAGTGAAAATTCCCGGTAGGCGTAAAGAAGTGCGCATTTATCATTGCAATCTTATGAAGCCTTATGTGCAGAGGGAAGCCGTGGTAAATCTAACGTTAAACCTTCCCGAGGAGATGGGGGACAACTTGATTTGCCTCAGCGGAAAAGGAAGCAACGCTCAGGAGCTTCTCAGAAAGACGGAGCAGAGAGGAGAACTAAAGAAATCCCAGCTGTCCGATCTGGGCGAAATAATAACAGAGTTTGAGGCCTGCTTCGTGGACAGGCCAGGCAGGACTGATTTGACTGAGCACGATATTGAGCTGACTTCAGACGTGCCAGTGCGATCAAGGTGCTACCGATTCTCTCCTAGGCAAAGAGAAATTCTGGGTAGGGAAGTAACTCGCATGCTGGAATTAGGAGTAATAAAACCCTCGGAAAGCGATCATGCTTCGCCTATGATCTTAGTAGAAGCTCCAGGTAAAGACCCTAGGCCTGTGGTAGACTACCGAAAGCTAAATTCTCTCACCAGGGATCAAGTGTATCCTATTCCGAATATTGAGGAGAGAGTAGAACAGGTCAGTAGAGCGGCATATGTGACTACGCTGGACCTTACTCGAGGATACTGGCAAGTACCGCTCACTGAACGCGCCAGCAGATACGCGGCTTTCGTCACTCCGACGGGCAGCTACCAGCCAACAATGATGAGTTGCGGGCTCAAAAATGCTCCATTTTGTTTTTCCCGACTCATGGATAGGGTTTTAAAGGGGTGTGAAACATTCGCGGTGCCTTATTTAGACGACATTGCGGTTTTTTCCGACTCATGGGCGGACCATATGGTACATCTAAGAGCTGTACTGAGCCTTTTGCGTCAAGCTGGACTAACCGTAAAGGCCGAGAAATGTTGCCTGACAAGGGCGACCGTGGACTACTTGGGTCACAATGTAGGTCAAGGTTTCAGGAAACCCAGCGAGATTAAGATTTCTGCGGTAGCAGACTACCCGCGGCCGAGCACGAAGACGGAAATTCGAGCATTCACGGGTCTGACTGGGTACTACAATCACTACATCCCTAACTATTCAGCTTTGGCCAGCCCTCTGACCGACGCTCTCCGCAAGACAGAACCGACAAATGTAGTCTGGGACGAACAAAAGGAAGCCTCCTTCGTAAACCTGAAGGCTGTGCTGATTAGCCGTCCGGTATTGCGAGCTCCAGACTATGGCCGAGAATTCACGGTCCAGTGTGATGCAAGTGATCGAGGGCTAGGTGCTGTTCTCTGCCGGAGAGATGCCGACGGTAATGAGCACCCTGTGCTCTACCTGAGCAGAAAACTGAGTTCTAGAGAGAGGGCTTATTGCGCGTCAGTGAAAGAGTGCGCTTGCATTGTATGGGCCATTCAAAAATTGCAGTGCTATCTTGGAGGGGCCAAATTCACCGTAGAGACGGACCATTGTTCCCTGGCTTGGCTGCAAACTGCGACATCGAAGAACAGTCACCTAAGAAGGTGGAGCTTGATTTTACAGCAGTACAATTTTGAAATAAGATACAAAAAGGGGAAGTTAAATGGGAATGCGGACGCGCTTAGCCGCTCTTTCTAAGCGGTCCGAGATGTTGCTCACCATGTATCCAAATTGATAATCAGGTTTTTTTTTCGTGCGCTTGTATATGTGTGACTATGTAAAGCAGCACGTTTGGTTTTCTAGGAATAGGTGGGTCCTGAACGTCTTGAGAGTGGGCTTTTCTCGAACAACAATGCCAGTTTTCTTTTAACCTGGTCTCTTCAGACGGGAGCCGAGTGCTTGCTTCGACATGTGGTTGAGTTTCAGACAGCTCGAGCAATTTGGCCTACGATAATCAAGACAACGCGACAAGCAACAGCGAGCTTCAAGCGTTCATGTGCAGGCCACTAAGTCGTCTCTTCATGCAGCAGCTGCGACTGCTGCCCTCCGAGGCTCTTCTGGCGGGGGAGGAGGCTGTTACGACCGTGCATCATCCGCACTTGCGCGCTCTATTGTTCGCCTGTGGGCATGGATAAGTGCTGTGCATATGTGGTGTTGGTACAATGGCTCCAAGTGAGCCTGTTTCCAGGAATCCTGTTTTGTAAGCCTGTTTTGCTTTGTGGACACCCTGCAAATGCCAAATTGACCCTGTCAAGAGAGCCTCTAGAAAAACACAAAGAAATGTCTCCCTGCGGGAAATAGCCGGAAGTGCTTTCTTTCTTTTGTTCACCCTTCCAGTCGAGAAGCGCCATCGTCCAGTGAGGAATGCCTACTATCTAAAGGAGACGACAGAGTGACATGTCCGCTGACTTGCAGGACAAGAAAGGAGCATGACGCATACGGCCATTAGATGATTTCCCGGGAATGCAGGAAAGATTTGCAATTGCCGGAAAGGGACAATGCTGGAAGCGTATGCGGCGCGCACGTGCACTTGGGTTTCTGAGAAGTAAATCCACTTGCCGGAACCAGCCTATCGATTCTTGGCTGAAGAATAAAAATGTACCTCCTCGCCGTTCCCAAGCTTTTCCCGCCAACAAGTGACCAGGCTCAACGAAACAATGCCGGGCCAGTCAGTGCCTCAGACCATCAGTGCAGTGATGTGTTCGATTGGATGCCGATATCTGAGGGGCGTGCCCTGGATTTGGTTGGTCAGCATCTTCAGAGAGGGGCTGGACATAGGGGGTTTTAAGGACGTTGCAGAGCACGAAATGTCGCTCTGAGCCCTGGGTAAACGGCTCATCCAGTCGCTTCTCGCTATGAACTCTTAACGCTTGCCATTTTGCTGATGTACCCTTCTTTTTCTTGTAAATAATCTTGTAAATAAGTTTTCTCAAAGTGCCATTAAACCTGCTTGTACATATTTCACCAACTTCGAAGATTCAATCCTTTTTCAACCCGGAGTCTCTGCACGCTACCAAGTGAAGGCCGGGTCGACTTAGCCCCAGCGTCACGACAGCGCCAAGCTGGCCTCGTGCTGAATTCAAAGAAGTGCCGTTATGGTGAGCTACAGGCGTTGGTGCTTGGTCACCTCGTCGATGGTGATGGCGTCCGGCCTGATCCTCAGAAGACCGTAGCTGTTGCTGTGTTTCAGCAACCTTGTAATGTGAAGGAGCTCCGCAGTTATTTTGGGCTTTGCTCCTATTTCCGACGCTTCATCCCTCGATTTGCAGACGTCACCTACCCTCTCACGTGCCTGCTACATAAAGACGCTCCAATCAAGTGGACGTCTGAGTGTGGCTCGTCTTTCCGGCAACTGAAGTTTCTCTTAACATCGGATCCTATTTTACGGCGCTTCAACACTTCTGCTCCAACTGAAGTTCATACTGACGCAAGTGGTATAGGCATCGGTGCTGTCCTCGTTCAGCCCTATGACGACCGCGAACATGTCATTGCTTATGCCAGCCGGACTCTAAGTAAAACTGAGCGGAACTACACCATCACCGAGCCGGAGTGTCTCGCGATTGTTTTCGCCGTGCAGCGGTTTCGCTGCTACCAGTACGGACGGCCTTTCGTACTTGTAAGAGATCACCATTCCCTATGTTGGTTACTCAATCTCTGTGATCCGTCTGGTCGCCTGGCCCGCTGGGCTCTTCGATTACAAGAATACGACTATACTATTTTGTGCAAGAGTGGCCGATGGCATGCAAATGCGGACATCCTCTCGCGGGTGCCGCTTGCCACACCAGAATGTGACGCGGAAAACTTCGAGCGTTACATCGCTGTTTTATCTACAAGATTTCCTGATATTCGCACCTTCCGAACAGAGCAACACAGTGACCAGCACCTGAAGCCATTCTTAAGTGCTGCTCAGGACACAACTTCGAACAGCCAGTTTTGTGTGCATGATGGACTACTATAGAAGAAGACGCTGGCCGTCGACTCCTGCTGGTAGTTCCTGAAAGCCTCCGTCTGTCTATTTTATGCGCCATGCATAACAATCCAGCTTCCGGACACCTGGGATCGGCGAAAACTTTGTACCGCACTCAGGAGCGATTTTACTGGCCCCGGATGCGCCACACGATTAATCAGTATGTTACCAGCTGTCCTGAGTTTTAAAGTCACAAAAGTCCTACTGGAGTAGCTCGCGGAATGCTTCACCCTGTAGTGCCGCCTAAGGCTCCTTTTGAGAAAGTCGGAGTTGGCCTTTTGGGTCCTTTCCCAAAGTCACAAAAAGGCAATCGTTGAATTGTTGTATGTGTGGATCATCTTACTCACTACTGTGAAACGATTGCCCTTATCGCCGCTACAGCCTACCAAGTGTCTCTTTTTATGCTGCATTCAGTTGTCTTGGGACATGGTCCCCCAAGAGTTGTGATAAGTGACAGAGACCGCCAGTTTACTGCCGATGGAATAGAACTCCGTTTATGCGCATCTGATTTCAGGCATTAGACCCCTTACCACCCCCAGACAAATGGTTTAACAGAGCGCACCAATAGAACTCTAACCAATATGCTTTCAATGTACGTCGCTTCGGACCATAAAAACAGGGACTGTGTTCCCCCCTTCATCACATACGCATTCAACACTGCCAGACATGAGACCACAGGATGCAGTCCGTTCTTCCTCCTTTACCCCCGCTTCCCCGACACACCCTCGATACTATCCTCCCGTTTTCCACTGACGATGACCCGCGCTTAGCGGAAACTCTCTGACTGGCTAAAGAAGCGCGACGGATAGCTCGATTGCGGACTTTGCGAGACAGATCAAAAGCTCGCTATGACGGCCACCATCGACAGATTACCCATCTTCCCGGTGACCTAGTCTGTCTTTGGAAGCCTATGAGGAAGCGCGGTTTGCACCAGAAAACGCTGGCCCGCTACACCAGTCCATATGTGATTCTAGAGCAACATGGCGAACTTAACTATAAGATTGCAGGCCTTGCGGCCAGTGGACGACATTCGGCGAACACTGAGGTTACGCATGTCGCCCGCCTGAAGAAGTGTCATAGTCAAGACAACACCTGACTCACCCGGAGTGCTTCGTTTGCGAAAGGGGGGAAAATGCTACAGACTAGATGGATGAAGAAGAGGAGCATAGTGTAAGAGGATGAAGTAGAAGGGTGTGCGCGTTCAGGTGCCATCTCGCTCGGGTGTACTTGTTTTGTGTGAGTAACGTTGATTTTACGTGTAAGGGTATTTACACAGAACAATATGGGACCTTAAGAAAAGCATCCAACAAAGCTGAAAATAACTTCAGATGTAAAAATACAAACATTCAAAACATGGGCAAATTCTGTTGCCCTCATTGCCTACCATTAATTTATATAAAATGTGACAACGGAAATACTATAACTCGTATTTATGAACTTTGTGTCATTTTGTCCAGCCTCTTCCCTGGCTCTGCTAGATATAGGGATTTTTCAAGCTAACCAGACGTTACAGTTTCCTTGCCCAGTTTTCCAAGCTGTTATCTCCCAAAGCATTAGAAAATAAACAGTTTGAACAGAGATGAACCACGAAAGTTGAGTCACAGTGAAATTATTTATAGTACCGTATTGCAGGTAAAAACTTTACGCTGTCGGAGGAATGGCATTTCCTCACTTCATTATCATTTCATCTGAAAACCATTTAGATTATATTCATGCAGTTACCTTTATTTTTCTCATGTGAAGGCAACATATTTGATGTACATTATATTGGTCAGTTTTTTTTTTGCACGATTCTTTCAGTTAAAGAACAGAATGCTTGGTCATCTTTATATCATAATAATAATTCCTCAAGGTCAGACTTTCAGTTTTGGGTAACTCTATATGCTTTAATATAAGCACAGTCTTAGCTGAACGCATCAGGACCATCTCACTCAACTGGCCAGTTCCAAGAAATAAAATGTTCCTGCCATAAGGCACATTTGCAACCACCACAATACCGACAACCAACTTTTCAGATTCACTACGGCTGAAATAAGGTTAGGAAAATGAAATTTTGTTAGAAACACCCCTTTAGATAAACTTCCCATTGCCACCATGGCGGAGGAAGATGTTTTCAGTCTTGCTTTCATTATGATGTTTGACTGTCTCAGCGCAATTTTTACATAGACGATAACCAGTAATCGATGGCAATGGCTGCAGTGGTTCTGCATGCCACAGGCAAGCATGGGCTTAGACGAACTTTAGACTCAAAATGAACCTGCCACTGTCAGGTAATTCACTCAAAGGTAGATTCTTGGGCTTGTTGTTTTATGGTATAAAAGAAAAGAAGCATAGTGCAAAAAGACATAGACACAGTGTCAACAGACACTTTACGAACTTCCAACAGATGCTTATTTTAGTAAAGAAATGTTTTTATACCTTCAAATCACCGTAGACCATCTTGCATGCACTATCAAAGCGTATCTGACAGATAGACAAGTTCCTTGACAACAGTGCGACCGAAGGGCTTAGAAATGTGGTGCAAAGAACGCGATCACGTGAATAGAAAACACAACACTCACACAACAGAGTGTGAGTAGAAAACACAACAGTTGATGGTATGCAGCACCAACTCGCCCCTCAAGCTGTTATTCTGAGAACAAAGAAGCTGCTTGTATAATTGTTTTCCAAAAGGCACAATCCATTGTGCTTCAATTATTTCACTTAACCTTTTTTCATGCTCTTTTAAAACTACATGCTTTCCGAGATGGGGAATGCATACACATATGGCAACACATATGGGATGCACTGGTCCCAGTCTTGCTTTGGAAATAGTCGGAAGTCCGGAAACTGGGAGGCGAGAAACAATGCGCATATGAAAAATATGGTTCAAGTAAACACTTTTTTGCTACGAACTCATTGCGCACCTGTAAGAAAGCAAAGGCAGTATCTTGTTTGTTTTTTTAAGTTTCCATGTTTCAATAGGTCGTTTCGAGCGTTTCGAAAGAGACCACGATCGCAGCGCCTCTGATAACTCATGACACACTGACGGTTAACATACAACTAAAACTGGAATTGAATAATGTGCACTACTATGCATAAACAATTTCACAGCTTATCTTGAGGACACTCTAACGCGATGATTACTGCTAAAATGTTCAATGCGGGCTCAGTCGCAGGCTCCAAACAGGGCCTACGCATTAGCGAGCGTAGCTTGCACCCCGGCCCAGTAAAACAGCAGAAAGAAAAAAAACGATGAAAGGAGTAATTTACCGAGTGATGGGCCCATGAGAGAAAAAAACAACATCCAGCGCTTGTAATGCACAATATTTTTCGTGTTTCTCAAGATTTTGCGTTCCTTCTTGCTCTGCGTATAAACCAGCCGAGCCCATCGGTCATTGCAACGCTTCCCGAAATGTTTACATACCAATAAATTGTGGTGCTGGCGAAGACTCTTGAGAGTTCCTTGGACTGCCAGAAGATCAAATCAGTCGATATTTCGACCATAAACCCTGACGGCTCATTGGAAGGTCAAATTCTAAAGTTAAAGCTCAGCTACTTTGGTCATCTGATGAGAAGAGAAGAGTCGCTGGAGAAAGATTTGATGTTGGGAAAGGTTGAGGGCCGCCGGAGAAGGGGTAGGCAGCGAACGCGATGGTTAGAGGGCATCCTCGAGGCACTGCAGATGAAGTTATGTGATGTTAGGAAGATAGTGAGAGACCGGAAAGCGTGGCGTGACATGGTCCATAGGGTCACGAAGAGCCGGACACGACTGAACGACTGAACTGAACTGAATAATTAGTCACCAGCAAAATAGTGTCGTCGCTGCAGCGCTCGCCGTTATTGAAGATTGGCCGCACTTTTAGCATTTAAGGTTTTGTGCTACAGCTCCGTGTTCAGCGAAAATTACGCCCACAGTAGCAGAGCATCACCGAAGAGCCGGCGCTGGTAAATTTGCCAGCGATGGCAAACTCCACATGTTAGAATGATTCCAGTGATCAAAATAGTGCGCATAAAGATCCAGAACGCATGTTGAAAGTAGTGAGAGCAGGCAGCAAGCTCCAATGATCAAGAAGTTGTAATTGATAGAGCGGCAGTATTTGTCTGTACACTTTGAAACATGAAATCCCAACCTTATAAACGCGGTCATGGCATGGAGTGCCGCTCGAACACTACAAGGATACGAAAGATTACTGGAATGCTGAACGTGAACGTGTCCAGTCAAAAACAACAAAGTGGGGTGGCCTTGATTTATCAATGTTCGCGCGTTCAAATGTATGCAATTTGTTCATTGTTGCGAAAGTCTGGTATGTTTTGCAAGCATTGTCTATGTCAAGGGTAGCGTCCAGAAATTTCACCGATTGCTGGCGGTTTTCCTCTGTGGTTCAGTTTCGGAGAGAACAAGTACAAATTTGTATCTCTGTAAAAAGTGGAGGACTTGGTTTTTCCCATTTATTTTTATGACATATAGTATCGCGGTTAATGTTCTTACGGAACCAAACCGACCCTTTTCAGCATACAGTTTTTCAAGTTAGACTGAGCCAAGACTTACCCGAATTTTTGGTGTCCTCTAGCCAATTTAAACACTGAAGACTGAGTGTTTTTTTGCGTCAGCTTGTGGCTTCCTTTAACGTTTAAAAAGTGAGATTCTCAATGGAATACCTAAGCGCTGTTACCCAAAAGCAACTTTATAACTACCTGTTTGATGTAATGATGCCAGTGCCGTTGTATCGATCATTACACTGTGGAGGGGAAGGTAAGGATGTCCTAAAATGAGTCAAAAAGATGCCAGCATGGCCGTCAGCAAAAAGTTTTTTTCTTCCTACATTACCTGTTAAACCTTTGTTGAGGGAAAATGGTGTCTTTGTTCCGTGGTCGGTGGACTGCTTGATTTGTCATAAGCCGGAAACCATAGAGCATATTTTTCTTGACTGCTGGGATGCAGTCTTTCTGTAGGATATTTTGCAGAGGACTCTAAAAATGGACTTGCCAATCAAGGGGGTGTGCCATATGACTTATTCATGTTGCTTTGCCTCCAAAGTGCATGGAAAACGAGAATGGATGTGAGACACGCGGACGTGGATGCTCGCTCAGCGAGGGAGTATTTCATTGAGAGTATCAACAACCTGACTGCCATCTATAATACCCAAAGTGAGAAACCTGGATGGATGCCAATTTTAAGTGAACTGGCCAATCTAAAGCGCTTTTGAAGCTTTGTGAGCCCTTACTTTTGCTAGAGCGCTTTGCGACATTATACTTTGACTTTGCCCCACTGGAGATATTATTGTTAACAGGAAATAAATCAAAAGGACTCGGCGTGGCAGAGTGGTTAGCGTGCAAGCTACTGAGTATGACGTATCGAGTTCAAATTGCGGTGTGCAGACGTTTTTTCTTCTCCTAGTTTTTATTTTTTTAGCTGTTGTTTTAATGTTCGTGAGCTGCCTCGTTACTTTTTTGCTTTTACTTTTTATCTGAGGCCTTTGTTTTCTCCAGGCGAACAGTTGCACATTTCCACATGTGTTCTCCTTAGGATCATTTTCGAGGATCATATGTTAGTCTCCTGGGGAGCATCTACAAGAAGCAACCGTTCCCCCTCCTGCAGTTCATCCTTTGGACACTAAGTGTTTATCCCCTAGCAGTTGGTCCCCGAAAAGATTATTGGTTGTGGCAAACCAGTTGGTCCCCAAAAGAACTAACCTTACTACCCCTTTTAGTCCTTTTTTTCTTAGAGTGTACCTACCAGTTCTATACAGAGTGATAGACGCAGCACTTGGTACTACAGGTTACCAGGGGTTTGTAAGCCACAGGGCATCTAACGCTGTCACAGCGCATTTAGCCACAGTTGGGGAGGCACGCAAAATGATTACCGTAACACAGATTCCAGTCAAGGCAGAGGAGTATCTTCTTGTGCAGACTTATTTTGCGCCTCGTCCAAACACTCAGCGATGTGTCGTCTATGACCTAGACCTACAAGATTCCCGGAGACGGGGGCCAGAGACCTCATATCAGGAACACGTACTGTGTTATCCGCACGTCGTATGGGCCCCTGAGGTACTTTTCTGATCACATTGCAGGGACCAGGCAATCTTCCGGACAGATTCTACTTCAACGGCCGCATTGTGCGGCCCAAAATGTACAAACCTAGACTGGTGCATTGTTACTGGTACTACACAGAATGCCATTTGCAGAACTTTTGTCCATACGGAGTTAACCCAGAATACATAACTGAATCGGGAGAGGTAAAATTCAAATGCGGCCTATGCAGATCTGATGACAACGATGTCACTTCCTCTCAGTGTCCGACAAAAAAGAGAAAGCTCGAGTTAGCAAGGGCTCGCCGACGGAAACGAAAGGCACCGGTAGTGGTTAAAAACAGATTTGCTGCTCTGGCCAAGAAGATGTTTGATGATCCTCCTGAAGAAGAGACTGTTGCACTCATTGCACAGAGCAGTGCATCTTTTGTTTCTAAGCTGAAGAATGAAGGGCACACAAAACGGAGCACAACGGCATGCACTGATGATGATTTTCCGCAACTTGCAATAGCAATAGCAATGCAATAGAAAAAGAAATTGCATTGCTTTATTTATTTATTAAAAACTCAAGGGCCTCCAGATGGGACATTACATGAAGGGTGGGCACTTGAACGGCGGTTAAGAATGTTTTTTGTGAAATGATTACAAAGATGATGAGGCTTCGATGGCAGTCTTGAAATGCGCAGGGTCAGAGATTAGGGCAAGGCTGCCGGGAAGGTGATTCCAGTCGCGCGCAATGTACACGAAAAAAGACTTCTGGAATGTAGTAGTGCGTGCACGATGCGGGATGACGCTGTTAGAATGGCCTGTGTGGGGTGTTCGACGTACCGGTTGGATGAGCTGGCTGTCACGAGGTGAACTATGAAACAACTTGTGATAAAGGCAGAGGCGTAACATTTGGCGACGGGAAGCGAGAGAAGGAAGTTGAAGTTGAAGTTTTAATACCTTGAAGCTGGAATACCTTGAGTAGTTTGATAAGATAAAGCGAATAGCACGGTTCCGTACAGATTCAAGAGCTCTGATAAGGTAAGTTTGATGAGGATCAAAGATAACGCTGGCGTATTCAAGTTTAGGTCGCACAAGTGTTTTATAAGTTAACAGTTTTAAGGAAGAAGGAGCCATGCCTAGTTTACGACGAAGGTAGCGAATTGTTTTATTAGAAGAATTTATTATGTAGTTGACGTAGTACGTCCGAGATAAAACGCTAGTGAGGTTAGCACCAAGGTATTTAAAAGGATTAGTGGAAGTAACGGCAGAATCAATAATTTTATGAGCATGCGGAGTGTAATTTCGGCGGCGATGGAAAGAAAGTCGCAGCTGTGCACACATTGCACAGCTGCGACAAAAGAAAGCGCGTATAGCTCAACGCCGAAAGGAGAGTTCTGAAAAACAAAGATACGCTTGCAGGCATTATGACAGCAAGGTAAGTGGATGCTCCGAGTTGTAAACCTGCCGCTAACACACCAATATGGGAGGCGGTACTGGACACACTTACTCAACTGACACACCTCTTTCAGAGCAGCATTCATCATGGATAGAAATAGCCGACATAATTGGCAGAAATTACAAAATGAAACAGCAGAGGGCTCTCTAATAAAGTTTGGGAAATCAAGACAAAATTATTGTACGGCAAGCTGCGTTCGCGGGCGTTCTTGATACAGGAACATATTAGGTTATATTTAATAATAGGATATATGCGCTACCAATGTCCTTCTATCCCTGATAAACGAGCAAGAGCACAGACCGAAACGCCAGGAAATGCTGCCGTCTATATTAGAGCCAACATTCCCCAAACGCCACTTGACTTGAGCAAGTGGTGCAACACTCAGCTGGAAGTAGTTTCTGTACTCACGCGTCCAAACAAAACGCCCCTGATAATAGTGTCTGCGTACGCTCGTCCAAGAAAGACAATACTTATTATTGGATGAAGGAATCATATTCGTCATTCATACCCTGGAATTGCGACACTAATTGGTGGCGATTTTATTGCCGCACACAGTATGAAATATGATTATGATTCTAAAAGGGGTGATCAAGTTCACACTGCCTTCACAGAAATGGAATTTACACTGCTAAATCATCCAGGCGTCGCAACACTACCTGCAATACAAACACACTCACCAGACTTGACGTGTTGGAAGGGCCCTGGTGCAACACAATGACAGACGGAATTACATGCGTGGGGTAGTGACCATGCTCTTATGTATTGGTCTTAATTTGCGGCTTGTGAAGAACATTCGAGTGAAAGCTTTTGTAGCACATCGGGATGTTGTACGGCAGGGTACCCGAACTCATTCAGCTACCCCGAATACTCATGTTACCATCCTTCCAACGGTACTCAAGGATCACACAATTACAAATACAGTGAACGAATATCAACCAACTCCCGACCTTCACCTACTAAAACTTTGGGCACGCCGAAAACTGGCCGAGATACAGGCTCGTCGGCATCCTGAAGACGTGCAAAGCAAAATTAAGGTAAACAGAGTGACGGCACAGGCACGCCGATATGAAAAACAGCTGGCGCATGGGAGATGGGATGACTGCGTGCAGTTGTTTGGGCTCAAGAACTGCCAACAAGGCCTCTGGAGGACTTTGCGATGCATGGAAAAGAGTCGGAAGGTCAAAGATCATTCGGAAAGTATTGGACTCGTGTTACAGCTCACACCAGAGGAATTTGCAGACAAGGCTGCTTCACTTTTCCTCCTGAACCGTGCACAGTATCCGACGCCTTCACCGACAGTGGATGCGGTTGATAAAACAGGAATAACTAAAATTTACCAAATTGGAGTTATTGGCTTCTATAGAAGAAGCGAATGGTAAAACTGCGCCTGGACATGACGAGGTTCCTTATGAAATCTTTAGAATTTAGAAGGAACCGCAGTTGACAGCTTGTTAGATGTGGTAAATGAGGTATGGCATGGAGGAGAGATTCCACTCGGCTGGAAACATTCGGTGGTGGTCCCAAAACCAAAGGCTGGGAAACCGCCCACAAGCCTAGAATCTTTGCGGTTCTCATTAACACCCACAATCTGCAAGCTTTATGAAAAGATAATAGCCACCCGTCTGTCATGGTGGTTAGAAAGTAGTAAAAATACCATGCTCGACAAATTGGGATCCTAACAAACCTTGGTACAGAGAATAGATTGGCTATGCTGGCTGAAGAGGTCATACATGTGTCGCTTTATAGCCACCTTGTGCACACTGTAGTGGCTACCGACGTGGCGAAGGCATACGACAACGTGTTACATTCCAAGGTTCTTAGCAACATGGAATGTATGGGCGTTGCTTTGCAGGTCATAAAAGCAGTACATAATCTGCTTAAGGACAAGACGTTTTCTATCCGGATAAACGAAAAACAAATGGGCAATAACACCTCGAACAGAGGCGTGCCACAAGGGTCAGTGTTAGCATCTTTGCTATTTAATATCGCACTGATTCCAATGGCATCAATGAAACATGAAATTATGAAACAGCAGAAGTCCGGTTCATTATATACGCAGATGGTGTAACGATTTGTTCTGCTCATAAACAACTTGAGAGACAGAATTTGTATCTACAAGAGGCTTTAAATACCATAGATGAGTACGTTCAAGATGCCGGTCTCGAATTGTCACTTTAAAAGTCCAGCTACATTTATGTTGCAAACAATGAAAGAAACAATTGGCAACGCAAAGAGTCACACTAACGATTAGAAATCAGGCATCGCAAGAGGTGGACGAGTTGAGAGTTCATGGCCTAGAAATTCACAAATCCGGCATAGGAACACAACAGCTCATAAGATGAAAAAAGTAGCTGCGACTTCATTAAAGTTGATAAAACACATTTTGTCTAGGGGAGGAGGAGCTCGAACGGACATGGCAAGGCGGCTTGTTCAATCGCTGTTACAGCCGAGGGCACTAAACCAGGCACAATTCCAAATACTCACGAGGCGGCAGTGGGTGGAATTGGAAACAATAAATAGAAATGCAATGCGCACTATCACAGCCTTACCAAAACACCCCTATCCCTATTCTCCAAGAATTTGCACAGCTGAATACGCTGACAGAAATAATTGAACAATGATAGGCAACTAAGAATATGAAGCGAAAGTACGTTATGCCCAAAGCACCCTTGTATGACGAAGTGACAGTGCAAACACCAACAATGGCTGACCCCCTCCGTAGGAGTTCACGACTACTACGACAAACACGACTACTTTGCTGCGCCATAAAAAAAAACAGGCATCTCTACCTCTGGTTGATGTACTTCCAGGTACCTGAAATTGCATATACGGATGCATCATTTATAGAAAATGGCAGTAGAACAGCAGCTACTAGCCCAACACGCAGTGAACTAAAAGTACATAATGAATATGTTTCAGAATAGCCGGACCCGCTTGTGATGGAACTGTATGCAATCCGCGATGCTATGGAGGCCATAAATAAAATAGATTCCATAACAGAAGCCCACATCTATACAGACTCCTTAGCCGCCGTAAAACAATTGAAGAAAGTGACAAAGACACTACGTGTAATCCAGGAAATTCACGACTCAATAAAAAAAACAAAGATACACATCCAGATACACTGGACACAAGTCGATGCTCAGAACGCTGCGCAGAAATTTGACCACCTCACACACGAAGTTCCAAACACTAATGCACTCCCCCCCTACCCTCCCAGGCTCCCTTTTGATGCCTGCTCTGCTATTCCCATCTTAGCATCCTCTTTAAGGAAAAGTACGCGTGCTCTCATTCCCCCGTGTACTTTCCCCCTCCCTCATAACTTAACGAGATTGGAGGAGGCTTCCCTTAGAAGGATACGAGCTGGGGCGGTCCTTACTCCGTCGGTAACATGCCGTTGGGAATCTGGAAACACCGAACCCACCTTATGCCCGAAGTGTTCCACACCAGATGCAGAAGTGGATGCTCGCCACCTGCTGTGGTCTTGTGCAGGGACAAGAGCATCAACGATAAAGACTCCGCAGGAAGTGGGACTAACCGCAGCAAGGGAAGATGATTTCTCCAAATGGCTCACTGACAACAATAAGAGCAGGAGCCTTCTCCGGTTCTTTACGGGAAACAATTTACACGGGTTTTATAATATGCCTTATGGCAAGGTTGCGAAAAAAGAAAAAAAAAACACTCCCCGCGATACAATGGCAGCAGCCTTAACTGCTGCCCGCGTGATGTGCACAGAATGTACACAGCATCGGGGCCGTAGCTGCACAAAACATACAGATAATATATTCACTATAGAACTAAACACCCCGAAATATGTACGGAGGGGTGTTAAGGTTACAATTCTATTGAAGGATTCTGCCTATACTTAAAATTAACATTGAACAACTGGAGCGACATACGGCGGTTCATTCGAGCCTTATCGCGGGCTAGCCATTAACTAGAAGGATATTAAAGGGGAAAGAAAATTTAATGATACCATCCTAATTGCTGCAGAGCGAACGGTTACAGCCCGATTATGAGAATAAAAATACGTGATATTTTCCTTTCATTCTCTGGTTACGATTTCTGCACACTGCACGTATGACCCAAGTAGAGCGTCCGAGCTAACAAAACAAAAGGATTGACCATCTTCCCGGGCCCACGTGTAAATCTTTCTCATCTCATACCATCATCGTTATTAATCATTTTTCTTAATTTGCTGGAGAACAGATAGAGCCAAGCACTGAGGACTGAAGCAATTGCTATTCATTTTCTGATCACGTGCGCTGGACACTGCAAGTATGACTCAAGTAGAGCATCCTAGCTAACAAAAGAAAAAAAAAAGGGTTGACCATCTTCGCGGGGCCAGGTGTAAATCTTTTTCTTGTAGTACTATGATTGTTGCTTATCATTTTTCTTTTGCTGGAGAACAGACAGAGCCAAATGTTTAAAAAACGTTTTATTAGACATTAGACGTTCACATTAGACATTCACATGAGCGGCGACAAATAACCAAAACAGGAAATACACATGATTAACAACAAAGAAAACTGCACATAGGATACATCCTAAACAAATATATCACAAATCAGTATTTACATACAGAATAAAATTTGGCACTTTGTGACAATGATATATCAGTTTTGAATGGCAATATACATGAAGGTATAAACAGTGTAGAATAATTTGCCAAATAAAATAGATATAAACATATAGAGCAATCGCATGTACAGTATATATAGCACATGTGGGTTGCGATGTGAACATAAATATTTACATTTTATTACAGGTACCAAGGCGGGTTAAAAACCACCCGGACACGTCCATCCGACACGGAAACAAAAGGGCAAGACCATTGACGAAGAAACTTTCGCTCCCCATGGTAGCAAAGTTCCTCAGCCAGAAAGGTTACGATCTCCTTTCATTGACGCGCCAGGATAAGGAAAAGCGCACGTCGATGCCGGCTCGATGTGACAGCCTCACAACGATTGCGCCATAATGTGAAAGCGCCAGCTACAATCAGCAATCGTACAAAGCGACCGCCAGGACATTTACCATTTATTTGAAATCGGTTAATACCTAGACTTCTGAAACCGGCATGAACTGCCCTCCAAAAAACACAACCAACGAAGCAATGCTGGGCCATGTGACGATTGGATTCCTGAAGTGGGCAGTTGGGGCACTGCGCGGTCCGCACAATGCCCCATCGTTGCAGCCAATTTCGTGTAGGCAAAACCCTCCACTCCAAAAGCCACAAAGTCACGTAAATGCCTTGCAGAAACGACACTGTGAGTGGTAACCAGCAAGGGAAATCCGCCCTTCGCCTACGTTCCGCAGGCACCCCCTGAAGTGGTAATGTTCTCATTGATTCCACTATTCTGTTCGCCGAGATGTCCAAGTCAGGGCTCACATGGCGGTCGTGGCGACGGAATGCCACCATACACGAATGAAAAACAGGCATCCGGAAAGCCTAAGGTGACTGCTGAGTGGTAGGTCAGGGACAAGCTCCCTCACACTTGTACCTAAAGAATAGAAGGCAAGCACACGTGCTGGACACTCATCACCCTGCAGCAAACGAAGAAGCTAGCGTAGAGCCAGCCGCCGACAGCAGACTGACAAAGAAGGGAAGGCAAACCTACCCTTCGAACGTGGCTGGCCATGTGCCGCACGGCATACTAGTTCCGTACGTGCGACCTGCCAAAAACATAAACTTATAAGAAACTGAAGGGAACTCAAAATTCTGACAGGTGGACGCGCTACATGTGCGAGGTACCATGTTCGCCCGCAGAAAACAGTGTGGACAAGGTAGCGTTTCTCCAACATGGGTAGTTCAAAGGCACTGGCTGTAATCACCTTGCTGCGCACCTCGTTTAAGACGGTAGTCCACAACGAAGCTGCTATCCCACGTGCCTCATAATCAATGCCAAGTATGCGGATGGTGTCGCTGTGAGTAATTGGTAGGGTACCACTAAGACGCGCTTCAGGCCTGCCAATACAAAAATATTTACTTTTTTCAAAATTGAGAGCAACCCTAGACACTTTGCCGTATCTGTCAAAAAGATACGCGCAGCAGGCTCGCTTCACCACGCAGATACAACGTAATATCATCCGCGTAAGCAGTCATACGCAGCGTCTGACAGCCTGGGAGAGGGAGGCCACGGATACTTTGGTCTGTATTTTCCTCAAATAAGGCTCTAAGCTGAGAGCAAACAAAAGAGGCGAGAGGGGACAACCTAGCCGGACACCGCGGGCCACAGGGAAGGGGGCGCTTTCCCACCTATCCATCGCCAGTGTGCCTTGAATGCCATCATATATGCTTTAAATTAAACATATGAAATTTTGTGGAAACTAAAAAGCATCCAGAACGCCGAATATGTAGCCATGTTCTAGCCGGTCAACAGCTTTTTCTTGATCTAAAGAAACAAGGATGCCACTAGCTAAGCGTATTTGTGTGTAATCAATAATGTCTCGAGTGGCATACGACAACCCATGTATTTCCCTGCCAGGAACTGACCACACCTGATGACAACCAATGAGCGAGGCCATCACACCCGTCAAGCGCCGAACCACGATGGCTGTGAGAGCTTTGTAGTCTACGTTTAGAAGGGTGATCGGCCTCCACTCTTCTGGACCAGATCACCCAGGATCACGTTTCGGGTTCAAAATTACTCGCCCTCTTCGAAACCTGGCCGGAAAATCTAAATGCTCAAAGCACTGTCGAAGGACATTGGTCAGTGCTGCACAGACAACATTCCAGAAACCCAAATAAAATTTCAAAAGAAGTCCGTCAGGCCCAGGCGCTTACCCGCGTTTCATTGAGTCTAAAGCTGTCTTTACCTCTTCTAAAGAGGGAACTGCACAAAGCACATCATGCATCGCCGGGCTGACCAGCGGCAACTAAGCTACCATTGGATGCGTCTCTACAGCTCCTACATCAATCTTAGCATCTGAACACGCCATGCCTTTGAAGTGCGTCAAGAAACGCATACAATCCCTAATTTTATGGGACGCAGAGTGGGGCGCTCCGCTCAATGCTAAGCTATGGATGTAAGTTCTCCGAGCAAGTCGAAGCACCCCAGGATGTGCAAATGGACTACGTCTTCCACGACAGGCCGCCGCCGAAAGGGACGAGGCTGCAGTAAGGCTCCGATATCGGCTATTTAACTCCTCGCACCAGGCGCGCATCAGAGGGGTATGCCGCTCTATGTGCGATGCGGATCTTCGCAGCCATGTCTACCAGCTCCTGGGACACCTGACGACGCAGTGCACGACGCTCTACAGAACTGTGCATGCGCCAAATTGATTTGAGCGTGTCCCATTCGTTGTCTGCACTGTCAGAAAGCGAGACGCGTAAAGATCGCGACAAGCTCTCACGCGAACGCGAATCGTGTAGTACGCACACATAAAAACGCCACGGATGAAATGAGCCACCGCTAGGAAAGGAAAGGCTGAGCATGACTGGCCGGTGGTCAGTGTCACCCGTTAATAATTATGGAGGTATTATTAACTATGCGCCCTTAACGGTGCGCACACTCCGACACCCTCAGAGTAAGTGGGGGTAGCTGTTCCGGTCGCAAAGGAGATGCCCTCGACCTGCGTGGCAAGCTCAGCCGGAATTCAACTGCCTTGTATTGACAGAAGGGGGTGGCCGTTTGGTGCCCAGCGGTCGCCGGTTCAAGCCAGAGTGAGGTTCTGAGCAAGAGACGATACAAACGAATACACAAGAACACTTGAAATGCACAGATGAGAGGTTCACAGAAAAACAAACGCTAAGCTTACAACTAGAGAGCTGTTCAATAACACAGAGGCTTTACAACACAGATCAAACACGAGAGAGACACATAAACAAACACCAAATTGTTCACAGGGTACTGTTGCAGTCCGAAGCCTCGAGAGTCACGATGTGGCCGCCATGCAAGACGAGCGCCGCTCCCTCGCAGGTCCGTGGGCTTGCCAGCAGCGGGTGATCCCCGGGAGTCCAGTTGTTACCTTGCGAACATGTCGCTACCACTGACTGACTGACTGACTCACAAGCGGCGCGGCCTCAATAAATAGTTCGCGCCGCGTCTGTCTGTTAAGGCGCGCTAAGGCTAGCGCGCACACCTACTTAGCTTCGCTGGTTAGAGCGCTTCCTTTTCCTCCCGTCGAGCTGCGCGTCGTCATTGGCCACTATCCCGTAGAAAATTCTGGAGAGCACTGGCACATTCCAGTCTGATGAACCACCGTCATCCCCGGGCAATGGGAAAGAGGGTGACGGCCACGCGTACAAAGCTACGCGCTCTCTCGCGTGGGGAAGGAGGCTTTTCTTGAACATTGTGGAAGCCTCCATGCGGCGCCGCACGGGCTTCGCGCCGCGCCAGGTTGATAAAAATGTGCACCGATTTCGTGACAGTCAGAAATATGAATGAGCCTCTGAGGCAAGGTCACAACATCCATAGCCGACATAAACGTTGAAAGAGACTGTGGCACATATGCGTGATCTAACCTGCTCGCATATGAACCACGACGGCATGTCAAGCAGAAACACGACCCATGCATGAGTTCGTGGGCATCAACAAGCGCAAAATGCTGAACCAGGCGGTGCAGTTCACGTGCGTCCTAAGTCGGTCGCCCTCTACCAGGGCCTTGAACATCTACATGTGAGTCTATGACACAATTAAAATCGCTCACTGTGTTACATGGCGGCCGTCTAAAAAGTAAACATCCAACCCTTTAAAGAAGGTAATACTAAGGCTGGAGTCCGCCGGAGCATAAATGCACCAGATGCGCAACCTCACAGCCGAAACGAAGCAATCGAACGCTAGCACACGCGCAACCATGCCATAAGTGAAGTGATGATCCCGCAAAAGGGATCTGTTTGGCACCACAATTCCCACGCCACTCGAGCGCGAAGTGGCGAAAGAAAAGAGGCCCTCCAAATGAAAATCGCGCCTAAAGGTCAATACATCAGAAAGAGTAGTAAACTGTTTTTCCTGAAGACACAAGATATCACAATTTGTTCTGAAAGCCAAATCTACTATTTCTGTCTGTTTTCGCATATTACGAAACCCCTGGGCGTTTAAAGAAAGAATTTTCAGTCCTAATGACATATCAGGTATTGAGTTCGGAACGCCATTAAGGCAGATGCGCGCCCTGAGGTGGCACCACGAAATTTAGAGGATGCTTAAGCTTCGCCTTCAACAGTGGAACGCGATTGCGTTATTGCACCTCGTTCGCACCGCCCAGCGCTACCGGCACTGGTAGACGGCGCCGCTTCCATCACACGCGTCTCAAGAGCGAGCGCGCAAGGCCCTGCAATACAACACCCGTCGACCTGCCGAGGAGTGTAAGACAATGCGCTACGGCGCAGCAATCACTGATGAGGCGCCCCGCGTCGGACATTGCACTCACGAATGACGCGGTGAGCGCCGAGCAACGCAGCGTTCGGCGCGGCAACGAAACGTGCGCCTGAGCAAGCGGAACGAACTAAAAATCTCGGTGTCTCGGAGGAAGAAAGCCTGGCAGCGACGCGCCATAGGCAACCTGCAGTGGACAGACGGCGCTAGTGGAGTGTAAAGCCCCTCAATAATGTGGAGTGTAGTGTTCCTGTATGCTCCCGCAGGGAGCAGAGTTGCGCGAAGGTCCGCCATTATGTTCCAAGCTCTACGAGAAAGCCGCTCCTTGCGTCTACAGGGGGGCTCTGCGGGAAAGCCCCTCCTTGGGCGTAGGGGGGCTGGGATCACGGCGGGGCAGACGATGTAAAGCAGTTCGCTTTTTTTTTATTGCCATGTACATCGCGCTCTATTTACAGGCATCCTTTTTCCTTGCGCTGTATAAAGGCGCAGGCATCGATGCCAAGTGCATCGTGCATTTTTCTGGAAAACATAACATCGAAAACACATGTGATTCGCATAACATGCTGGCACAGCATGATCTGTCAGAGATGGCGGAACGGTTGCAGTAGCTCGTAGCTGTGACATTAATGATGTAAAAATACAAGTAATGACAATACTACGCAAGTTTTGCGTGGAAACGTTTTGCAACCCCCGGCAGAAAGAACATTACAATGCACGATTCTGTAGGGATCGTCTGTAATATTAGACGAAGCTTACAACGAAACCCCGCTGCAAGCAATGCAACGCCAGGCAATCTAAAGCAATGCAATTGACAGACAGGCGAATTGAACCAATAGCACAGGTCGCAGACTTGCTCGCGCTCCATTATCTTGAAATATATTCCCCATAGACTTGCATTTGTCCACTGAAACTTTCCATGCTGCGATCGTTCAAACTGCCCTTATCCAGTCGCATGCTTTTTGTAAGCATCATTCCGTTTTAATATACGAATTTGTTTTTTTTTTCTAACGGCTGCATTCACTGTAACACAAAATGCTACGATTGTAGCATTCCAATTTGTATTTTAATATTCATCTTAATTTCTGTCCCCCCCCCCCCCCTAAATACCACCGTTATCAGAGGGTCCTTCAGGGCTTTTTGATAAGTAGAACAGTTACCCAAAGTAGGCAAATCTAGTTAGCATGCAGGCATAGACTGACAACCTACTTCTGTGCAGGAGATAGGGATTAGAAAAACACTTTACAAACAGCTGGTATTTAGAACTTTATTGTATACAGCCGACTAGTGCTCCTGTAACAGGTACATTACGTAACACCATTACTGCAGAATAAGTAGAGAGGCTAAAGATATTGTACTTGACAATCACTGTACACTTCACTGTAATGCTGAACACTCAGAGGGACATGCAGGTCCTGTGCAGAAACACTGGTAGTCATTAAAGGCCATAACACCATAAAGGGGCAGACACTAGTTTTCCATAGACTTTTTTATTTGGGATAATGCATGGTGTAGAAAGACAAAGGTTATTTCTGAAAGGTAAGCATGAGTCACCACTTTGGAGTTTGTGTGTGGCTGATTAATATTATAGAGCATCTATTTTCAGTTTCAGACTAAGTTGCCAAATGGTGGTTGCAGCCTCAGGGGGAAGTAGACACAATGTCAGCCATACAAATATCATTTTAGTACAATACTGGAGTAAATCATAGGCGCTGCACTGTTATAAAAGAAAAGAAGAAACCAGGAATGACATTTAACATGGTTAAGTGTCTTCAGCTGAGAGCTGTTTGAGGAGGCCCAGGTTGAGCGGTCGCTCCAGCTCTAGCACCCGGTCTTCTTTCGAGGTTCCTGCGCACAGATAAAAATGTGTTGCCTGAAGACACACTTCATGCTTAACCACAGTGCGAGAAGTGCAATAGTTTAAGTGACAGAAGGAGAATCTGTGGCACAATAAGGGTCAGCTACCCAACCTAATGTCGGTGGGGCCTGCTCAACAGCCATGCTTCTAGTGCCTGCAAAGGCGTGTCTGCATGAACAAGAGTACATTGTCGACATTGCAATGAATGAAGAGTTAGGTCCAAGCCTGAAGAATTAGTATTATTCAAAGAAAATCCTAATGTTCAGTATTCATATCGTGCACTGGACACTAAAAGATCTCATATGCTGATACTGAATGCATGTTCTGGGCAGTCACAGGCGCAGCACACTGATACGGCTGTTCAGGTGAAAAAGGCAGAATGAAAAATGTGCACCTCACAATTTTCATGCACGACACAGCTATTGTGTGATCGAGCTGAATGTATTAACCTAACGTTGGTGGGGACGGCTCATCAGCCATACTGTTTTCCAGTGCCTGCAAAGGCATGCTTGCATGAACATGAGTACACTGTTGGTATTTCAATGAACGGAGAGTTAAGAGCAATGCAAGTTTGGAAATTCCAAGTGGTTCACTCACCAGAAAAGATGGTAGGCACATCTGGCTTGAGTAATTTCCTTCCTTTGAAGTAGGACCACTCAAACTGGTCTGCTGTGAAATGATCCTGCATAGGATTATGTGCAGAAGAAAACATGTACGAACATTGTTGACTGGATTTGTATTTAAAAAAGGTCCATGTGCAACGGGTGATGCACAGTGCAATCATTGTTCGTTTGTGGGGTTTAAGTCCCAAAGGAATTCAGGTTATGAGAGACGCGACAGTGCAATCATGAATTCATGACAATATTTTATGACCCCCGCAATGGAAGTGTGCAAAAAATAGCACTAATCATGCATTACCACATTCCGCGCAATTTTCCAGCGTTCCAGCTGGTGAAGTTACGATCAGAATTTTAACCGCAGCTTCGCGGCGACGTTAACTGTAGTACACATTGGCGAATGAACGGCAACAACGACACGCAACTGTACCGCAAGTAAGAAAATCGAGACATTAAAATTACGGAAAAGGATGCAGTATATACCTGTTAAAACCACAGTCAGCCAGAGAAAAAGCCAGCACAACAGATAGTTTTCGTGCAAGTTATGAATCGCGTTGTTTAGTTATACTTTAAGACATACATTAGCTTCGCATTAAATTCTGCACTTCACTGTCGTTCGTGACCCTCTTCACTAAACGACGATGCTAGAGTGAAATCAGACTTACATTAGTGGAAAGTTCGGGGGAAATATATAGAAGGCCAGTAAAATATTGCACGGGAAGTAATATTGTGGTTCACGAAACGATGAGGTGACAGTCAGTAAAAGCAGGAGATGTAGCATTATATACCGCCAACATATTATACTGCAAGAGCTGGTGTCTAAAAAGAGCAGTTCTCAAGTGCATCGCGAGGAATTCGAGCGATGAAGTCGGCAGATGCGCAAGCAAATTAACGTGTCTAGGGATCGCCCAAACGTTAATAAACAAAGCCATAAGCGCAAAGAATGCATTAAGATGAAATAAAAACAACTTGCCTTGCATATTCGAGCTCCTTTCGGGGCTGTTTCACGCGGCCCATACTTAAAAGCCACTGTAGTCACCGACGTAGGACTAACCTTCCGCAGGGCACTTAATAAAACACTTTGCCGCTTTCGGTGCCGTTTGTGCAGTTCGGCGCACTGCACCCCGTCATATTTGAAGAGAACGTTCTGCACTGCACAGCCATGCCATTAGAGCGCACAAAAAAGGTGGGAACACACTGTAGAAACCGATGCGACGACAGCCGACGGCACTGCAAGCGGCGAGAAAAATGTTTCGCCTGTAAAGTTGGCCCCTCCTGTGGCGCTTCAAGTTGACTCCTCCTCCGAATGGAACGTTTGACGTCATCGCCAAGAGCGGCGCAGGGATGTCAGTCGCGCAACTCTGCTCCCTAGGGAGCATATACAGGAGCATATACAGGAACACTAGTGGAGTGGAGCGTTTAGCGCCGCCAACGGCGGCGCCGAATAATCTGAGGCGGCCGGCGCGGTCTCGTTGCGTTCGCGTTGTATGGCTGGAAGCATCTCGGCTCTCATTTTCTGCAGTTTTAAGGCAATCGAATGTCTTCAGAGCAACTTCCGAAAACCAATACTGGTGAAAGGACACCGCCTATTCGAGAATGGCCATGTTTAGAACGTGAACGGTGTCGATGTCACCGCGAAGTGCGCGCCGCTCGCGACGGAACAGCCGCGCGCAAAGCTTTGCATTTCGCATGTGTAGACAGAACATTTTTTTTTTGGTAACAAAATTTATTCTCTCAAGGCATCAGTCCGATATGTGATGATGAATTAAGAAATGATTAAATGAATTAAAAATGTTGTAAACGTAGCTTTTCATTTACCTATTGCGTTCACACCTCGTACCCAAACATTGAAATTGCAGAGAACCTGAGAAGAGATTGATCGCCGTTTCTTCTTTTTTTGTTCTTGCTTTTTGATTACAGCAGCATAATAATTTCCTCGCGGTTTTGCTTTACAGTTTAATATCATGACGAACACTTTTGTTCGTGGTGCACCTTTCGAAAGTGCCGCGGAGGTTACAGGAGGCGTGGTGCGGTCCCCGTTACGAATGTCGTGGCGATTGCAAGCACTGTGCGGTTGTAGCGTGCGTCATCAACGAAAACTGCGCGTGACGGGGGCGGGGAGTAGGGGGCCTCCTACACCGTCGGAAAAATAAAGCTCTTAACAACAACAACTGGCATGCATTTTGTACCTCCGGACCTCAAGCATGGGGAAAGCCGGCGGGTAATGCTGGCACTCAACGGCAAAGCTTTCGTAAAGGAGGTCGTTAAGAGGTACGACTTTTTGCTGTTGCTACTAATGATGAAACAGTCTATCGTCTGGGATAAGAAACTCTTGAGCAGCTTCAGCAGTCGGTATAAGAAATGTATGGCGCGGAACGATAGAACGAAGTTCCATTCTCAACAGTATCACGGGCCTCTACACTCCGTCACTTCGACTTTTTCAGCACCTTAAGAACTAATTTACAGATAAATATGCTTATTCAAATCTGTAATTGGAAGTTTTGAACATATTTTGGCTTTGTGGTTCCGAATAGACCCCGCTTTAGAAATCCGGTTCACAGATCCACGAACATTTTTTTTTTATTTCGCCTCCGTTGAAATGCCGCTGGAATACGATGCTGCGGCTGCACGGCTTTGTTGCTTTTCTGGCGCTACCTCCTTTAAAAGGACAATGCCACTCGATCTTGCACAGCATATACCAGTACACGCCAGATTTTACAGCGCGGAGCGCGTACCGAGTAGTGGGCCCCAACCAGCGTGCGACTCCCTGAGTCAGAAGTTTATACGGTTTCCTCCGCTCATGGATGACCGTCTTATTTTAGCTTCTTGGCGTCTGTACGCCAATGACCCCATAACAAAACAAATTTCAGTTACATTACTCTCTCGCAGCCCCTATCTCCTTCTCTCATCATTCTCCCCAGGTTCTCCCAGCAAGCGGTACGCTTAGGTTTCCTTCGTGATTGTGGCAGTCTTTCTCGCCGTCGCTGCGCTTATTTTTATTCTTGTTCACATCCGTAGTAGTCGAACCATCGCACGAGACCATTGAAGTCACTAAATGAGGAAATCACACTCACTGGCGTAGCAAAAAGCGAACGCAGAAGGAACACAGCGGCCGCAACATATACGGCGTCTGCTTCTGCGCCGCCTCAGTATTAGCTCCCGTCGGCCGCCAGGTGGCGCCACATGTCTCAGCAAACTCCATTGCAGGTTGCCTATGAAGGCGGACGCGATCATGGGGCTGATGCCTTGATGGGATCGTCCTCTATCTCGCTTGGGAGCACCACGCAGAAGCATGATTCCTCGGAAGCAGCTCGGCACACATCGCAGGGGACGCTTTCCCAGCAGAAGCGCTACGGCGCAGCGATCACGTCAGAGGCGTCCGGCATCAGACGCTGCACCTAGCAATCGCGCTGTGAGCGGAAAGAGGAGCCGCGTCGCCTAAACACCACTGTTCGAGTGACGCACGCTGGATGTTGGAAGGGGAGACAGCGAGAAAACTTATTAAACGCAAGGGTATTGGGGCATCCTCGCACCGGTACCCGCGCGGCCCGAAGGGGAGAAGCGGGTGAGCGAAGATAGTGATCTAAAGAAAGGAAAGACGCTTGATTCTACAACCCGTGAGGGTGCACGGCGAAACGTCAGGGTCGAGTGGCGCGCCACGTGTCGGGGCAGCGCCACACACTGCGAGGAGGGGTTCTTTTTGTTTGTTTGTTTGTTTGCCGCAAGATGGCTCTGCATGTGCGCAGAGCGCAGAAGAAATGTAGCGGAAACGTCGCTACTCGTGTAACTGCGACTTCTGTAAGTAACATGCTCATAATTACCGATATACACCGCAGTATAAAGTTCTACGGCACGTTTCTAAGGCAACACCGCATTCACTAGAAGCGCTTTTGTACCGCTTTCAAGCATCGGCCTCGTGGCTAGTGTATAAACGAAAAGAAATTTTGAAGCATCAGGACGCTGCGGAGGAGGTCTGGAGTCTGATGGGCGAACTTCTGGTAATGAAAGTCCATTAGACACGGTTGTCAGCCAAGGGGCATGACAACCACGATCTGTTACTGATGTGTTGTACCAATTCATGCAATAAAGAAAAAAAAAAAACTCGTGGCTGAGTGGTAGCGTCTCCGTCTCACACTCCGGAGACCCTGGTTTGATTCCCACCCAGCCCATCTTGGAAGTTGCTTTTTATTTATGAAGTGTATGCCGGGATTTATCGCTCACGGCCGACGCCGCCGACGCCGACGACACCGGCTTATCTGCGACACGAGCTCCTTAACGCTGTCGCGTTAAAAGTGCTTTGCACTCCCATTAGGTGGAGCTGCCCTGCCCTCCTGAAGAAGGACGGGACTTCTTGGGAGGGTGTTCCTCCGGGCGACCTTTTACCGCACCCGATCCTGAGGTCGGCGACGAAACACAGCGCTTATTCCCTTTTTGCTGGAGCTCAATGTCCACATGACACTCAGTGAGCGTTGAAAGCGACGGGGAGTGTCCGACACCAAGGCTGAAAGAGCTGCTGGAATCGACCACATCTTGTTTTTGGCTCACAACCTCAGATGAGTCCTTTATGCCGGTAGTTTTTTCACGCGCCGCGGTTGCTTCTCCAAGGCTCCGCGAATCTTAGAAACGCCAGCAGTGGCCGGCGTCGTCGCCAGCTTCATAATACGACCAGCCTGCGTTCCGACGGCACCGCGGGTTTTCGGTGGAGCCAAAGCCTTAGATGCCGACTGCACCTTTTTTCCGCGAACTCCATGCTTAGCCTGGACGCCGCGAACTTTAGACGGGAACTGAGGTTGCGGTGACGATGTGGCAGGAGCTCCCTCGATAGCTGAAGGCTCACACGATGATTCGGGGACCACCGCGGTGTCAGCCGCGTTCGGGCAAGCACTCTCAGGCTGAGATGGACCAGTCGTATGCTTTTCCAACGGCACGTCATCACTGCTGGCCGTTCCTTCCGCCAGTGTACCAGTAGTCGAATTCGGCAACGTTTTTGATGTCGTGCCCTCTACAGAGTCTATTTGTACTTCCTCCTTGCCTTTAGCCGACTCAGCTGGCTTGGCAGATGGGGCCGGCATTGTAGGCTTCATGGGTAAGCGGAGGAAACGCACTTGCCGCGGTGTCCTAGTAGGAAGGCCCACCGGGCACGTCACCGTCGGCTGATCATCACTGCAGCGTCGGCAGGGCAGGGCCTTCTCCGTGGTGACCATGGATACCACAGCGCCCACAAAAAGGCGCTGAACACTGCGCCCGAAAGTGCTCCGAGGAGCTACATCTCCGGTAAACATGCTGCATACCTTTGTAGTGAAAGGTTAGGCGATGTCCACAGACGCGTAGGTAGTTGTTTACTGGTGACGACGCAGACATCTCCATCTGAACTTACCGCGTCCCAGTGAGAACACCCTTACGCGAGCCCCTCTGGACCGCAGTGACGGACAGGACTGCCATGCTGGCTCAGGATCTGTATGAGCGTTTCGGTTGAGATTTAAGACGGCAGGAAAAGGCAGGGCACGGTGGTAACTTGAGGCCCAACAGGAACGATTGGTATACGCTCGCTGCCGATGACCAGGCAGCCGGCGTCAACAATTAGACATGGATACCATGCTCTTCACTGTAACTTGAAAAGACGGGGCGCCCATATGCTGGACGCAGTTAGCATCGGGTAAACCCACTATTGAGGCCGCCGCATCGACGACGGTCTCGGGACTAGTCCCCGCAGGGCTATGTCGAAGAACTGAGTTTTCGAAGGGTGCTACGTTGTTGCAGGTGCCATGGAGACAAAACCACGGAACGCCCCTAACGTGAAACACGTAGGGACGCCCGCCACTAATCAAGTCACCGCCATCAATTAGGCGGACAGCAGGAATGAACTGCTCTTCAGGCACATCACTTCTGCTTTGCGGTGCATAATATACAACGAGGGGCACCACCTTATTCACGGCAAAGCTGAGATTAAAGCGCTACAGAGGCAAATGGTTCTGCAAAAACTAGCGTTTCTCTTGCCAGCAACATAGCGAAGCAAATAACGCAAAAGGTAATAAACAGATCAAAGAAAAAATATTTTACGTTATAGCGTGGACAGGTAGTTTGGCCGAAAAAGCATCGCCGCCGCCGTACCCTAATAATGAAAAAATGCCGGAAAAGGAGCTCCAGGATGTGGCGCCAACCAAAGCTAATCGTCACATATTGCGCCGTTCCCAAGACAGATGGCGCCTGTGCGTTTGCTAAGGCGTCTCTCATAGCCTGAGTCGCTTTTGGACGTTAAACCCCCAAAACCAACCAACGAACAAATCTCTTCCTCTCTCTTTAATATGTTTCCTATGTAGAAGCGTCCTCCCGGGCCTACGTAAGCATGTTTGGCTTGTGATACCGTCATCGTTAGAGCATAAATGCCGACCTCGGCAGCTGCATTTGGATGGAGGCGAAACGAAGAGGCGTCCGTCTGCTAACGCGCCGCAGCACCTCCCATCGCGTGAGGCAAGGACCAGTAAGCAGGGGACATGATGTTAGAACTACATGCGCTGACATCGCACAGCACACGAACGCCTCTTCGTTTCGCCTCCATCGAAACGCAGCCGCCGAGGTAGGGTTTGAACCCGCTACTCTGGGTTCGAACCCGACCTTGGCGGCTGCATTTCTATGGAAGCGAAACGAAGAGGCGTCCATGTGCTGTGCGATGTCAGCGCACGTTCAAGATCCCGAGGTGGTCGAAATTATTCCGTAGCCCTACACTACGGCTCCTCTCTCTCTCTCTTTCCACTTTCACTCCCACCTTCCTCCCTTCCCTTAAGGCGCAGTTGAGGTGTTCACAGAGAACAGGCGTCCGTGTGCTGAGCGATGTCAGCGCACGTTAAAGATCCCCAGGTGGTCGAAATTACTCCGTAGCCCTCTACTACGGCTCCTCTTTCTCTCTTTCCACTTTCACTCCCACCTTCCTCCCTTCCCTTATGGCGCGGTTGCGGTGTCCACAGAAAACAAGTGAGACAGTTACCGCGCCTTTCCCTTCCTATAAATAAATCAGTTTTAAATCAGTTCACAGAAAACAAGTTAGACAATTACCGCGCCTTTCCCTTCCTATAAATCAACCAGGTTTGGAAGGTCCAGAGCGGGCGATCACAGTTCTGCGTATAATGCAGGTATTTTTTTTGTTTTCATTTTACTGGAAGGAATGAAAGAATAGCTGCAACATATCTCTGAACTTCAGTGCGTGGAAGGAAGAAAGCAGGTGCTTGGCCTGTGTTTCCCTTTTAATCTAGCAGTGCGTGTCACCCGTTAATAGTTATTATTTATTTACAATGCGCCACTAATGGTTTGGTTTGGTTTGGTTTATTTGTGGGGTTTAACGTCCTAAAGCGACTCAGGCTATGAGAGACGCCGTAGTGGAGGACTCCAGAAATTTTGACTACCTGGGGTTCTTTACGTACACTGGCATCACACAGCACACAGGCGTCTTGCTTTTCGCCCCCAGCAAAAAGCGGCCGCCGAGGTCTGGATTCGATCCCGCGTCCTTCGGAATAGTAGTCTAGCGCCGTAACCACTCGCCACCCCGGCGGGGCGCACCACTAATGGGGCGCATACTCCCAGACACCCTTAGAGTAGCAGTTCCGGTCTAAACGGAGATGCCTTCGACTTGTGTGGCGAGTTCAGCCGGAAATCAACTACCTTGTAGTGACAGAATGGGGTGGCCGCTCGGTGCCCAGCTTTCGCCGGTTCAAGCTAGAGTCAGAAGTAACAAACAAAGCAACCTTTATACAGAGCAAGAGAGGATACAGAGGAATACACACGAACACTTAAAAAGCACAGACGAGAGTTTAACACACAAGCAATACTAAGCATACAACTAAAGAGGCATTCGATAATACAGAGTCTTTACAACACTGAAAAATACACGAGAGAGTCAAATAAACAAACACCAAATCGTCCGCCGGTAACTGTTGCAGACCGCCGCCTGCAGAATCCCGCCATATAAGACAAGCACCGCTCCCTCGCAGGTCCGTGGGCTTGAAAGCAGCGAGTGAACCCTGGAGAGGAGCAGTAGCACTTGCGAGCATGCCGCAATACTAGCTGAAACACGGATTACTCCCCTGATGGGGCTGGGACAGGTAGGTCACCGCCACTTGCGGCGGAGGCTAGCCTGCCAGCGAATTTTTATCTTTTGTAAGCCGTCATTGCACCCGCCACCGCTTCGATGTTGGACGACGGCTGTGGTTGCGGCGCACGTCTTTTTCTCCCTCTTTATTTTCTTCCTTCTCTATTTTCTCTTGTGTCCAGCCAGACTGCGTAATTGGGTTTGCTCGGTACGGTGGCTCCGCAAGGGACAAAACGACAGAAGAGACGGAGGAAGCGGGCTGTTCCGACTAGCACCTACCGCCCCCAGGAGCCGAGCAGCCTAGCGATTAGCGGCGCAAGCTTTTTCACTGGGCGTCATGTTGGACGCAGCACTAGTTTCAGAAAGCCTATAATACTACTACTACTATTGCTACTACTACTATTATTATTATTATTATTATTGGTAGGTGTCCACAGACACGTGTGTGACAGATACTGCGCCTTTCCATTCCTGTGAATCAATTATTGTTATTATTATTAATTAAAACTGTGAAGATAATATTTAGCCAGTTAATTCGGCCGTTACCTACAGACAATTCAGTGCCAACTTTTTGAAACGAGTCTTCCTCTATACTACTACTACTACTACTACTACTACTAATAATAATAATAATAGTAGCAATAGTAGTAGTAGTATTAGAGGCTTTCCCAAGCTAGTGCCGCGTCCAACATGACGCCCATTGAAAAAGCATGCGCCGCTAATAGCTAGGCTGCTCGGCTCCTGGGGGCGGTAGATGCTAGTCTGAACAGCCCGCTTTCTTCGTGTCTTCTGTCGCTTTGTCCCTCGCGGAGCCACCGTACCGAGCAAACCCAAATACGCAGCCCGACTACTGTGCCGGAGTAACCGGGTTCGAACCCGACCTCAGCGGCTGCGTTTTGATGGAGGCGAAACGTAAAGGCGTCAGTGTGCTGTGCGATGTCAGCGCGCGTTAAATATCCCCAGGTGGTCGAAATTACTCCGTAGCTCTCCATTACGGCTCCTCTTTCTCTCTTTCCCCTTTCACTGCCATCTTTCTTCCTTCCCTTACGGCGTGGTTGAGGTGTCCACAGAAAACAAGTGAGACAGTTACCTCGCCTTTTGCCTTCCTATAAATCAATCAGTTCTCTTCTGCCTGCACGAGGCAGCTGAGGTGGCTCAGCTACAGAGCCAGTAGTAGGCCCGTGCGTTTTCTTTTCCTTCTTCGTACAGCCACAACAAACCACACAAGCGATTTCGACCTCAATAAATAGGGAGCACCGCGTCTGTCTGTTCCAGCACGCCAAAGCTGACGCGCACATACACTTAGCTCCCCTCGTTGAAGCGTACCCTTTTCCTCCGGCCAAGCCACGCGTCGTCATTGGTTATAGTTAGGCGCCGGTCGACCCAACGTTACTAGAACAAACTAGTAACGTTAGTTTCACAAAAAACTCAGTTTCGCAGCTCCGCTTGGAGAGGTGCCCCCGGTGGCGGTCGCGTAAACTAGCGGCGCTGCAGTCGTCTATTGCTCCCTGTCGGATGCGTCGTCTTCTACACGTGGCGCGAAAACATGATGCGGCCGGCATACACTTAGCTGTTCGGTGCTGCCGTTGTATTCTACACGGCTAGAGTGCAGTTATGACTACATTACGACAGTTTTGGCTTCGAAGGCATGCATTACCTCAGTGAACGCGTTTGTAAGCTTCGATATATAATGCCGTGAATCACGTACGACAGCGTTGTCGACTTTCTCGCCTGAAGCAGCGTTCTAGTAACGTTATCTGCACTTCGGTTTCATTTTTTTTATTACGCTATATCCTGACGCGCAAGCCATTTCGTATTAAATTATGACGTAACCGCTTATTGCGCAGCGCTCAACGTTCTTTCATGTAATTTTTCGCTTGTTGTTTAGCATCCACCAACTTTTCAAATTTCAACCTAATTTGTGACAGAGATTCAAGCCGCTGCATGTATGCCTCCAATTCTATGCCGTTCACTGTAAACGTGGGGCGTGAGCCGAGAAGATGCTGCATCTTTACCCAAAAAGCGAAAACAAATACGTATGCATTGCCAACTACGTGCCAGCCTTTAGATGTCTAAATTATGCAGAATGAAAGAAAGGACGGCGTCAAAGCCGCTATCGCGTTCTATCTTAAGATGAAGTTCTCTGCTATACATTTTTTTGAACATCAGTCTTCTTCATGCTGGCCTGCATGCTTTGCACGGGGGGCAATGAAGCCTATTGAAACGAGTATTGGAAGTCCGTCATTTGTTCGTGTCACTGATAGACTTCCTCGAGATTAAAAGGTGGGCACAAGGTGTGCACAAAAGCGATAACACTTCGAAGTGAGCAATTTCTGACCAGCATTTATAAAAGGAACTATATTCAGGTACTCTCGCGATAGTTCGAGTAGCAAGGCTCTTACATTTCTGGCTGGCACTAATTTCGAACTCAAAAGGCGAAGACAAAAATTTGGTGGACGCTTAAGCTTCGCCTTTAAGATGGAACGCGATAGCGTTATCGCGCCTCGTTCGCACCGTCTACTCATTTGCCTGTCGCGCTTTTGAGTGACACAAAGACGTAGTTCACGTGATACAACACTCGTTATCTTGTCCACAGCATGACTGTATGGTAATTACGTGTTCCGAAACGTTATTCTGGGACGTAGAAGCGTTGCCAGCCACATTGCTGAAACGCGCGGGCCTCAAGTTGCAGTCGTAGTTTGTCGGAGCCGGCGCGATGAAGATCTCGGAGGCCATGTCCTGTCTATCTTATTCCGTGCACCATACGCATGATGGCGCTACGTGCATGCCAAGCGAAGCACAAGTACAGCGGAAAAGTAATTTGCCACTCGCTTAACGGCGTGTTCTGTAATTCTGTAATTTACAAGCTCATAAATATTAATATACGCCACAATACACTTCTCTAAGGGACATTTCTGAGACAACATCGCAAGCAATAGACGCGCTTTTGTCCATTTTCAAACCACCTAGCTGGCGTGGCCGAGTGGTTAGCGTGACCCCGGAGGCCCACGTTCGATTCCTCAGGTCAGCGATTTTTCCTACTCGCCTTTATTTATTAATGCTTCTGGGATTTTTCGCTCACGGCCAACGCCGGACGACGCGGGACGGCGGCTGCTGAAGATGACACCGACTTTTCTGCGACGCAGGGCCCTTAACTCTACCGCGTTAAAACACCCCAATAATCGCGCTACCCCGTGTGTTTTAATAGCAATGCCAGTAGATAACTTGCAAGATTCCAAGTGCCTATCAGTGTACAAAGGGTAAATCGGACAGCTGAGCTGCACAAACCGATTTTGATTAGGGTCATTTTGAGTTCTTCGCAGTTACAGCAATTCAAAGGAAATTTGAGTATTTTCGCGATGAGTAAGTAGACGAGCCATGAGGGTGAGGAATTTTGCTTGTTGAGAAGACTTTGTCATTGAGCGGTTAATTGTCACGGCAATGATCTGTTCCGCATAAAGTTCTCATACCATGTGATCTGAGCGTTGCTTACCTAGAAGCTCTTTTGAAGCATGTGAATGAAGCGAAATTGTGCACTGGGCTTCCAACTCAGAGCTAATGCGACGAGAGGAGACATCCTTGGAACTGATGAGAAATTCGACCTGCAAGATGATCACAAAAATTAAAATATCTTCAAAATAACTAAGCATGCGGCGTAGTAAACGCAGCGAGCGGAGGCAGCTGTCAAGAAAAAGAAACACAGATAATGAAAGAATGAAGTCTTCATTTGGTTGGAGGGATGACTTTAGGCCACTGTTTAGGTAACTAGTTAAGAGGGATGGGAGTGTAGCTTCTCGTCTATTCACGGTTCTTCAAGCGGTTTCTCGTTGTTAAAAGAGAAGCGTCTAAAAACCTCAGAAGAGGATGTTGATCGGCATCTACAAGGTAGGCCTTCAAGACTTGCAATGGCTGCTACGTCAAGCTCCTGCCTGGACGGAGGAAAGATATGTGGAACGGCTTCGTAATTGCATTTTTGTGAGGCGGGCAAGCACAAAAGCGTATAACCTTCTGAATGAGCTCAGGATATGCTACCAACCAAGTATATGAGCCCCGACCTTAATGCATGCATTGAAATGCACTCGCTGCTAACATGGTTTTTGCTGTTGAAGCACTAAATCACATGCAAAAAAAGAACATGGTCAGGGGAAGTTAGGAACGCTAACGCTCATTTCCCACTAGACACAAAAAAAGGGATATGCTGCTCACCCAAATATTTTCCAAAAGAAGTATAATGTTCTCCTCTGAATTGCTTGTAACCTTGCAATATCTGTCTACGTTGATGAAGTAAAGTTCTGGTGGTTCGCTGCATTTCATTAGAATTCGACATTAGTACTGCTGACAAAACTGCATTTTTGCTCATTTTTTCTTGTTGCGCTAATACCTTAGGTTCTTGCCTTTAACATCTAACGCCTTTTCCGGCGCTGTAGATCCTTGAATTTTGTGTTTTAAAACTGCAGTCCAGTTCTAATTTGAAATACATTACCTTCCCCTACAAGCAGTAAAATTATGTCATTTTTCTTTTCTTTGTGTATGTATGTGTGTGCGTGCGTGCGTGTGTGTGTGTGTGTGTTTAAAGGGGAAGGGGAACCTCATCATCTATCGCCCCATTAAATCTTCTGATGACCACCTAGCGCTCCAATCAGATCTGCTTCTTATTAACGAACGGTGCAACTCATGGTTAATGACCCTTAACGTATCGAAGTGCAAAATAATATCATTTAGCCGCAAACGAAACAATTCCAGCTTTCCATACCGCATTCAAGGCCATTTACTGACTGTCGTATGCCATTACAAATACCTCGGTGTTGATCTTTCCTCTGATCTTTCATGGTCCTTCCATATTACATCCATATGCGCTGCCGCCTCAAAGTCATTAGGGTACCTGCGACGTAATCTCAGGAATTCTCCTGCTAATGTTCGTAAACTAGCTTACCTTACTTTTGTTCGTCCACAACTTGAATTTGCTTCATCCATTTGGTCTCCCTATCATAACAACATGATCACCGCAATAGAATCCATCCAAAATAGGGCAGCACTATTCATATCTCGAAACTATAACTACCATTCAAGTGTCACTGTGATTAAAAGTAACCTTTCGTTAGAATACTTAGGTACACGCCGCGACATCGCCCTCCTAACACTATTTCACAAGTATGTATACCCCAATCGATCTTGTCCGCTTCACCTCGATGTTCCACCCCGCACGTCCAAATGATTGTACAATAACCTCAGTTTTACAAGAATATATGGTGACACATTAGCCTTCAACTCATCAGCACTTCCACGAGCCATCAGATTATGGAATAACCTGCCAGACATTATCGCTTCTCTTACTAATCTAGAAGCGTTCCATCGCCAACTCATCACGTTATAACACTGAGCCTTCATTTTGCCTTATTTGTCTTATATATACATTTTTATTAAATTTGTTGCAGCTGTTAAATGTCTTGGTGGGTTTTATTTACTTGTGTTTGCCTATGTACTCTTTCCGGTTCTTTTTTTTCCTTACTATTTTTTTAAGCGCCATTCGGGGCACTGTGTGCCGCTTGCTGTTTATTGTGCTTAATCTGTGTACGTACCATTGTGCTTTAATCTGAGTCGCGTATTTCTTTTTCTTAATGATAAAATAATTTCCGCGTCGTACTATTTTGTTTGTTCATATATTATTTACCTTTGTATTTTTTGCCTGTTTCCTTACATTTTATGTATATATTGCACTGTATAGATTTTATGTCCCCCTTAAACAATGCCTAATGGGCCTGTAAGGTATTTTCAAATAAATAAATAAAGTGTCCGACATGATTACTCGCAGTATAAGTTTTTGAATGGACTCATGTGCTCGTTCAGTCATTTCCTTTCCGAGTGCACATGCCCATTCTCCCTGATTCCTCTTTTAGTGAACTCATTAAGTAACTCTTCACATCTGATGTTGTTTTTGACGGCAATATATATATATATATATATATATATATATATATATATATATATATATATATATATATATATATATATATATATATATATTTGCATTGCTACATAGGGGACTGCGAGAGTTCCGATCCGCAGGTATGTTTCACGGCATACCTCGAAAGTGAGATATTAAGAAAAGCGCTTCTGGTTAGGGGACGACAGAGACCGTTTATTCCTAATCTGTGTTCACTATTCGCCGCGAGATCGACCTAGAGGTGGCGCCCCCGCACTCCGATAGTGGAGATCGGCAGCCGGCGGCGCTCGCGGAAACGAACGCGGCGTATGTCTGCTTCCGAGTTTAAGGCGGGTTTCTCGGCGATTAAAACATGTCTTCTGTAATGCATTAGCGATATAACGTTTAGCGTGTTCCAATATTGCAGATAGAAGTCCGTAAAGTTCGCCAGCCCAGCAAAAAAAAGATAGATGCCCGGATTTTAATAAAACAAGGCACACAACCACCCGGCTTTTAGATCTCTTCTTATGTGTATTGTGTAATATTTAGTGTAACAGGTGCTGCGAGTATTTTTTTCTCAAATGTTAGAGCATTTCTCTAAAGCGAAATCTGCTCATTACCACTGCTACTGGTGATGCGAAGAATCCTTCAACAGAAAAAAAAAAGAAATGAAATGCATGTATGGGTTTAATGTGCCAAGCCACATCGACTATATGGGGGATGATGTAGGGGCGGGCTTGGGTGTCGTTGACAACGTGGAATTTTTTAACGTGCAGTCAAATCCCACAGCCCAGGAGTGCCTTTAGCAACGGCCGGGATCGAACTTCCCGTTCCCGAAATCAGCAGTCGAGCGCCGTGCCACTGAGACACCGCGACAAAGGTTTAAAAGCAAAAAAAAAAAAAAAAAAAGAAGTACCCAGACAACACTAGTGGGGATACAGAAGGCACAGAGTGGCTTGTTCAATCTGGATTTTGCTATGCAGCAGTCTGCGGTCGCATGTTTCAGTAGCTGTGGTATTCCAAACAGAAACGGAATATACGATTGTTGAGTGTTTACATTCAGTTTTATTGACGGTAGTAACCTGCTGTGCTTGGATACGGCGCCCAACGACAGCAGCGCTTCATTTGAGACACTGCTTGTCAAAGAATCTCAAGCGTCAAAGACCGCGACTGGTGATGTCCTTTCCAGCGTGACATACTCGATATGGACAAGTATTTTTTTTTTCTTTTATGCAGCGTGGTGCAATAGCCTGTTCCTATATCATTTGCAAGAGGCAGATGGTTGAGCAAAAGCGCACAGGAATCACGAAAAAATGAAAGATCACTCTTTTACACGCCGCACGCGCACACGTAATTCACTGTGGGCAGGAGGATATTTTTGCAGATACTGAGTGCGCAATCACGTGACACAAAAGTGACGTAGAGCCTACGTCACTTCTGCGCCCTATGGGTGGTCACTCTTATTTTTTTTTCCTTTTACTGGAGGGAATGAGAGGGTGGCTGCAAGCTGTTAAGTCCTGTGTGCGGGAAGGATGAAAGGAGGCGCTTGGTCGTCAGAACGGGGCTACGAGTTGGAGGATGGGGAGCGCTTAGCCGTCCTGCGAGCAAAGCACACAGCAGCACGCATGCACGCTTTCTGAAAGGATGGAAGGAGAAGCGGGCAGGCTAGCTAACGCAGACAGCGCGGTTTCAAACCAGTGACGGCTTGGAGCTGCCCTCGGCAAAACACAGAGCAGTCCTATCGTTTATTTTTTCCTAGCACTTGGGTATGGGCTGATTTGGCCTGAGCGGCAGCTTAGGTGGCGCTAAAGATTTGACTGCTTCTGTGCACGCGTATAATTCTCAATGGGATGTTTCTGCATCTTGGATTGCTCCTCTTATCGGAAACAACTATAGAGACGAAAAGTTGTCTGTCCATAAGTTAAGCGTATTGTATAATTTTACAACTTAATTCCAAACGTCAACATTTACTCGCCCTTGGAAGATGTTCTCAATCTTGACAGTTATTTCTTTTCTGGCATTACAAAACTGCATGTTTGTGGGTGCGCGTGTGTGTGCAGATAACCCATACTCAGGTACTAAATATATGTGCGGCCCCGCTTACGGTCTGTGCTCTTCAAGTTTTTATTACAATGAGGAAATCAAGCACGCGATCCGTGCAGCGCGCTGCGAAGACGCGCACTCACGACTCCGAGTGCTCCGAGTCTCTGCGTCGCCTCGAATACCAGCCACCCTACCAAACCACCAGAAGAAAAAGAACGAAAGCAAAAGATTGCAAACGCACAGAACCGGCGCTCACTGCCGTCACTGGTTAGAAACCGCGCTGTCTACGTTGGCTATCCTGCCCGCTTCTCATTTCATTATTTCAGAAAGCGTGCGTGCGCGCTGCTGTGCGCTTTCTTTGCTCACAGGACGTAGGCTAGGCGCTCCCCCTCCTCCAGCTCGAAGCCCCGCTCCGATGGCCAAGCGCCTCCTTTCATATCTTTCCCGCACATTGGACTTAACACACCGCCACCTAGCTTGCAGCCACCCTCTCGCTCCCTCCAGTAAAACGAAAAAAAAAGAACACCCATAGGGCGCGCAAGAGTGACGTAGACTCAGGATCTGCAAAAACAGCCTCCCACTGCTGGCAGGCAGGCGACGCGAACACGCATCCGCACTGGGTAGGGTAAGCCGCTATGCCGCTAGGTGGCGACTCTCATCGATCTCGGGGCCAATATCTTTTGACACGAGGAGCCAGAATTCATTCACTGCATGAACAGGGTAGCAGATTTCTGCATCTAACAGATGGAGGTAACCTGCGCAGTGCAGTAGTGAATGTGACGCCTACTGCGTTAGGTTATAAGCTTACAGTGCACATATCAGACATGGCAGTAATTGAATTACAGGAATGAAATTACTGTAATTTAATTACTTTTTGTGGTAATTTGTAATGTTATGAATTACTTTTCGGGTTGGTAATTTAGTAATGTAATGAATTACTTTTGGTTGTGTGTTGTGTGTTGTGTTGGGTTTTATGGCGCATAAGCAACTAAGGCTATCATGCGCCAAGAGCAAGGTTAATGTATGTTTTGGTTGCAAAAGAGGAGATGGATATGTTAAATCTATAGTTTATTTAAAAAGTTTCCTTCTTCTAGGAAACTAAGAACAGAGGCTATGTTTACAAGTGCTCTTTCTCCTAAAAGCAAGGTGGGATGGAATGGAATGGTATGATTGTAAAATATAGTAAAATGTTTTTTCCGTAGTGCCTCAAGTTTTGAGCATGTAATTAGAATGTGATTTACAGTGAGTATCTCGTCGCATTCTTCACAGGTCGGTTTGTTATGTTTCATTAGCAGAAAGTTATGTGTAAGATGTGCATGTCCAATACGAAGACGGCATACTATCACTTCCATAAAACGTTGTTGATGTGTGCTCGATTTCCATTCTCCTAGTACAGGCTTTATGAGACGCAACTTATTTTTTTCTTGGCTGTTCCATCTGGACTGCCATTTATTCATCTTTTTATGTTTTATTAATTTCAAGCAATCACTATGTGGTATGTTTGCTTTCTGAATCAATTTGTTGTGGGCAAGTGCAGCACATTTGTCTGCTCTTTCATTGCCGTCAATGCCTACGTGACTAGGGACCCAACAGAACACTATGTTATGTCCTTGTGTTGTGATCATTTTTACATTATGTATTATGTCACCGATTAGAGGCATGACAGCATTTCTGTGATTTAAAGCCATCAGTACACTCAACGAATCGGTGTAGATGACACTGTTCCCAATGCCTTCATTCACTATTTTTTCTACAGCTGTCAGGATAGCATAGGATTCAGCTGTAAAGATTGATGCGCACTGAGGAAGCCTAATTATTTGTTTCCAGTTCTCTTCAACTACGGCACTGCCAACATAAGTAGAAGTTTTTGATCCATCTGTATAAAACTCTGTATAATTACTGTACTTTTCTTTTATTGTAAGAAATTCTTGTATTATATGCTCTTTAGGAGTTTGGCTTTTGTTGAAGTGTGTTAGAGCGAGATCACAGGCATTTGGAAGTTTGTACCAAGGGGGTAGGGGGCTGTTTTTTGGTGCAGTGTCGGGCAAGGTGTCCAGAATTTCTAGCTCACTGCAAATGTCTTCGAAACGCATTATCAGTGGCCTCGTTGCTTGTGGTTTATTTGTGAAAATTACTCGTGAGCGGCATGTTGAGACTATTGGATAGCAGAGGTGTTTTTTCTGTGACCTTATTCTAAGGACATAAGCACATGTGAGTGAAGCCCTTCTATCTTTCAGCGGAGGCTCATTCGTCTCTGCATACAGACTATCAACAGGGGATGTTCTGTAAGCGCCACAAGAAAGGCGTAAACCTAGGTTATGTACCGGGTCCAATTTCCTTAGATATGATGGTATAGCTGACCCGTAGACTATGGACCCGTAGTCCAAGCTAGACCGCACAACAGATCGATATATATGTAGAAGACACGCCCTATCAGACCCCCAGTGTTTCCGAGAGAGAACCTTCAGTATGTTTAGAGATTTTATGGCTTTCCTCTTTAGGATGTTTATGTGAGGCAGGAATGTTAGTTTTCTGTCGAACGTTACACCCAAAAATTTATGTTCGCTCTTTACTGGCAACTCAAACCCATTTAGGTGTAGCTTGGGATTGATCTGTATACCTCGTTTCAGCGAGAACATTACTGCCACTGTTTTCTGTGGGGAAAATTTGAACCCATTTTTAAAAGCCCATGAGTCTAGTTTATTTAGTGTTAATTGTACTTGTCTTTCACAAATAGATATGTTTGACGATGTGCAGGCTATTTGAAGGTCGTCGACATACAGCGAGAACATGATGGATTTTGGGATTACCTTGCTAATAGAATTAATTTTTACAATAAACAAAGTTGTACTTAAAATGCACCCCTGAGGTACCCCACTCTCTTGAATAAAGTTCCTTGAGAAGGTGGGACCGAGACGTACTTGAAATGAACGACCTGATAGAAAGTCCTTCAGAACATTTAGTATCCGGCCTCGGATACCAAAATCTGCTATATCGCGTAGGATCTCGAACCTCCAAGTCGTGTCGTATGCCTTTTCCATGTCAAAGAAAACGGCCAGGCAATTTTGTTTATGTATGAACGCTTCCCTGACAGTATTTTCAAGACGCACTAAGTGGTCGGTCGTTGCGTAGCCTTTTTTAAAACCACACTGATGAACATTAAGAAGTTTATGAGATTCTAAGATTAAAGTTAGTCGGATGTTTAAAACACTTTCAAAACATTTTGCTAAACAGCTGGTCAGAGCTATGGGTCTGTAACTGCCCGCTGAGGTCGGCGGCTTCCCTGGTTTCAGAAACGGAGCAATAACGGCTTGTTTCCAAGCCTCTGGGAGTTTACCCAGAGTCCAAATTTTGTTAAAGAATTTCACAAGTGCCTCTACAGAGGATTCGGATAAATGAGCCAGCATTTCGTAATGAATTTCGTCAGGGCCAGGCGCAGTCTGTTTTCCAGCAGCAAGGACGTTCTTTACTTCTTGGAGTGTAATAAAACTATTATATGATTCATTTCTGCCACCACTTGTTGGGAGTTTTTGTTTCTCAGCTATGTTTTTGTATTTTAAGAATGTTTCTGTGTAGTGTGACGAACTTGAAACGTGTGTGAAATGTTCGCCTAGTATATTGGCCTGTTCTTCTATGTTAATCTGAACACCAGGGGCTGTGAGGATGGGAACTGTAAACGGTGAAAAGTTTCCACTGAGTTTACGAACTTGTTCCCACATTTTCTTAGACGTCATTGAGCTATTTATTGACGTGACATACTTCTGCCAGGATTCTTTTTCAGAGTTGCGACGGATGTATCGAGCTTTAGCTTTGGCCTTTTTAAAAGCTGTAAGATTTTCGTGTGTAGGGTACCTTCGGAAAACACCCCATGCTTTATTTTGTCGCTTTTTGGCCTCCTTACATTCCCGAGACCACCACGTCTTGTGTTTCTGTCTCACCACACCTAAGGACTGTGGAATGGCGAGGTGAGCGGCAGTGATAATGCAAGTCGTGAACAACTCATTTAGTCTGTCGACATTAAGGGCATCTGAGAAAACTGCTCCTAGATTCGCCTCTACTTTAAAAAGCTCCCAATCTGCTAAGTGAAGTTTCCACCGTTTCGGTTTGGTCGGCATGACTGATGGTGAGGATGATAAGCTGATTATTGCTGGCAGATGGTCGCTACTATACGGGTTGTTCAGAACATCCCATTTAAAATCATTAAAAAGGGAAGGTGAACTAAAAGCCAAATCTAAAAAACTCATTTTTCCTGACCTTGGTGAACAGTACGTGGGCTTACAGGAGTTCAATAAGCAAATGTCTGAACTAAGAATAAAATCCTAGATAAGCTGTCCACGTGTATCACTTTTTTCACTTCCCCACAAAGGAGAGTGTGCATTAAAATCTCCTACTACTAGGTATGGCTCTGGTAGTTGGCAAAAAAGGTTTTCTAGATCATGGAGCGTTATTTTAAGATTTGGTTCGAGATAGACAGAACACACAGTAAGAGTTTTAAAGGCAATTATTGTGGCTGCTACAGCTTCTAAGGGAGTGTTTAATTTCAGTTCTTGAGCTGGAACTCCACTTTTCAATATGATGGCTGCACCACCCGAAAGCCTGCTTGCTTGCTCTCGATCTCGGCGGAAGACTTGATATTTTTTCAGTATATTCGAGTGCATGCAACCTAAATTTGTTTCCTGTACGCACAGTGCAACTGGCGAGACTGTATCTAGAATGTCTTTTATGTCGTTAATATTCTTTAGAAGTCCTCTACAGTTCCACTGTACCAGGAATGCCATCTTATTTTGTTGAAAGCTTGGAGAAGTTAAGTTTTTTCCAGGGCCCGTGATTCGGGCCTTGTCTGTTTTTGTTCGTTCCAAGGAGCTCCGCCGTCTCTGTGACGAAGACGGCAAAGAGCTGTCCTGGCCTATGTCCATTACCTCGTCTGAGGTGCTGGACGAACGTGCCAGAGGCACGTGTTCCTTATTTTTAGACCTTGCCTCGTGGGCAGAGGTCTTGTGGCCCGCCGACCCTGAGGGACGCGTAGCCTGTTTTGGGGGTGGTGGAGGAGCGGGAGCTGCTTCCACCAGGGCAGGGGATGGCACTACCTCAGCCTCGTTTGAGGTCTGGGTAGGTGCCGAAGGCCGTTGTGGTGCCCCGCTCTGTCGCACCACATCGGCGAGATTTGGTTTCGCTGTGAACTGAAAAGTGTTCTTGGTTTTGTTGTACTGGGTACGTGCCTCTTTGTATGTGATGTTCTTTGTTGTTTTTAGTGTTATGATCTGCTTTTCTTCTTTCCATTTTTGCAGGATCGAGAGTATGCGGGGTGATCCCCCTCACAGTTTGCACAGCGTGGGTCTGCGGTGCAGTTATCAGAGTTGTGGTCGTTCGCAGCACATTTCGCACAAGTTCTGCGGCCACGGCAACTTTGCGAACCATGGCCGTATTTCTGGCAGTTGAAGCATCTCCTCGGATTTGGGATGTACGGTCGGACGTTTATTTTGATGTATCCAACTTCAATTGACTCTGGGAGGGTGCAGCTATTGAAAGTCAGAACCAGATGTTTTGTAGAGATCTCCTTGTTATCCTTTCGGATTTTATTCTGTGAACCGCTATGACGTTTTGGTCTGCTAGTCCTTCTGCCATTTCATCTTCAGTGAGAGCAATGAAGTCTATCTCAGATATTACTCCTTTTACAATGTTCAAGGATCGGTGGGGAGTGATGACGACGGGGATGTCCCCAAGCGACACAATGTTTTTCAGGTTGGAGGACTGGCACTTAGTGTGTACTTCTAGCAAGAGGTCACCATTTGCAAGTTTTGATACTTTGTATCCTGGGCCCAGGTCTTTAGTGAGACACTTTGACACTATGAAAGGGGATATTTTTCGAGCAGGTTTTTCTAGCTCCTCGCTATGTATGACATGGAACTTTGGGAAAGTCTCTTTTGTTTTCACAAAGAAGTGGCTTGTAGCATCGGTCCGCCCTCGTTTGCTTGGAGGGCGATTATTTGTTTTGGAGAAAGAATCCATGAAAGGGTTTTTGTTTTCGGTAGTTGTGCCTGCCACCCACCATGGAGCCCTACGAGGGGACGGGACAGGAACTTGCAAGAAGTCCTGCCCACGCCAGCAGTACACCGCTACTATAACCAAATATGGGCAACTCAGGGTAGCTACTCCACACACGGTTAACCCTCGCCGCCAAGAAAAAAGGAAAAACAAGAAATGAGGAGGAGACAGGACAGCGCTGAGAAAAGAGATAGGAAAGTGAAAGATGAAGTGGAGGACAGGAAAAGGCGACTACCGATTTCCCCCGGGTGGGTCAGCCCGGGGGTACCGTCTATGGGAAGCGTGGGCCGAAGTGGTGTGTTGCCTCCGCCGAGGGGCCATAAAGGTCCAAACACTCGGCATCGGCTCAACCACCAGGATCCCCTTTTCCCCAGACACGGCGATGCCACGCACGGCTAAGCGTGGGTGCTGGGGTCCGTGGTGTCGCACAGTACACGCAAACACCTGCTTTAACAGGTGCCCCCTGCGGGGACTTTTGGTTGTAATTTAGCAGCAAAAGTACTTAATTCGTTTCGAAATTACTTTTACTAAAGTGCGCCACTACTCCAATAAACAAGAAAGTAGTGCCGCGAAAGCAGGAACGACGAGCGGCTAGCCGAAGCCAGCGTAACGGATCGGCAAAAAGAGATAGAATTGAGCAGAACAGTGCGTCTGAGACCTCGTGTGTAGCAGGGTCACTTAGTGTGGCTATCCCATGATAACCATTCTCTGAACAGCAGGATACAAGGCGTCAAGGGTATGCTGAAGGAAGAGATGGTGCAAGAAGGCTGGAGTTGCAAACTAGTTTGGAGCGCAGCACAGTGGCACTCCCTGTTGCGTCTACTGGGGCACAGCGGTGCCTGATTACACTCGTCACAACGGGGCGAGGGAGGATTGTGGTGGGGGAAGATAGGTGGAAGGGTCCATGGCGTGAGCCGCCATGGCTTAAGCATTACAGAGCAGTGAGTACAAGGTGCCGACGTCGATTCTTGGGACAGCGGAAGCAATAAAAAAGCTAGCTTCTTCGGACCCTTGAAATAGCGGAGACTGCTCCGGACCAGCAAGACGCTGAGTTTGCCGGTCATTTCACGACCGTTCGACCCTGCTTCTGCTTCGTTTGTTTTTTTGTTGGTTTTTTTGGGGTCGTCTTGCTCTGGTAATGGCAAGTGCTGTAGGAAAGAGGGAAGGAATAAGTCCCTGAGATGGAATTTGGCGGGAAGACGAAAGTATGTGTGTGACTCGCGCCTGGAGAAGACGTTGTTGTTTTGTTCACTAGCTTTACTTCGTTTTTGCTTTGATGGAAACAAGAAAGAAATTTAAAAGTAATTGAATTACTCAGTCGAAGTGATTGTAATGTAATTTCCTTACTTTTTGGGAGAAGTAATGAGTAATGTAATTTATTTACTTTTCTGCGATTTCCAGCAAAGTAACTAGTAATGTAATTTAATTCCTTTTGAAAAGTAATTTTGCAATGTATGGCTCATATGCACTAAACAATTTACTTATTTGTTTGCTTGACAGGATCTATGGCCTGAAAGAGCATACTACAAACCACAGGCCAAAGAGTAAAGCAAGAAACAGTGCTTGTGAGCAAGTCGACGACGCCACACTTGTTTTGCAGCATTAACAAGTGAATTTCGCGTAAAACAAACGCGTTTTCTAAGGTAATGCGTCGCTTCGAAGCCAAAGCTGTCGTAATGTAGTTATAATTATACTGCAGCCATGTGCAGTGCAACGGCAGCACGCAAAAGCTACTTGTGTGCTGACCCTTCATGATTTCGTGCCACGTGTAGCGCACGACGCACCCGGCAAGGAGCAAGAGTAGGGTGCCTCGATGCGCGCGCCCTTCACCGCTGCTCCGCGCTTGTCGAGGACGCGCGCATCGAGGCACCCTAAAGGCTGCTGTCCGGTCACTATTTGGGCGCTGCGCCCGTCCGCTCGAGGGCGCATCCGCCAGGTCCTAACAATAGGGCGGACGGAGACATGCGTCCTCCGCCCGGCTGCCGCACAGAGTTCGTCAACTTCAACTTTTGTCGCATGCGTTCTCGGGGGCGCATCGCAAGCTCCTCCTACTTTTTCAAAGATGGCCGACGACCGAGCGTAGGCGAAGCAAGGCCTAGGTGGACGGTGCCTGTCGATGAAAGATATACGTCATGTCGTTATTGCTCGTTCATTACGATTATTCAAAGCGACTTGGAAGTTTGCCTTGCCATGTGCACAAGCATCGAGTGACAGTTCCCCCAGTTGAGTTGGCCGGCACCGAGTTTACAAGTGGCCGACAAACCTACGGAAGATGTACTACTGCTACACAGTTGCGGTGCCTCTACGTTTTTATTTGGAGCCGTTAGGGATTGCTGCAGGATTTTCACGGACAGCATCAAGAAGAAGCTCCCCGCAGTGAATTAATTCGCTGTACGCGTGGACAGTTTCATAGCAGCGACAATTAGTGAGAGTGTAGCGAAAGTGATACGTTCGGAACGACTGCTGTTTTCCCAAGTTGGTGAAATTGCCTGCAAGTATATCTGTTACGAGTGAAAAGCTCACTGCGCACGCTTTGTTTTCCGAATGTTGATATGAATTTTGAGCTGTGCTAGTCGCATTCATTCATCTGGGTGAAGCGATCGCGAGCATACGATGTTGTTCGTGTTACGTGCCGATCACTGATATCAATCGTGTTTCGTGTATGTGTTGTGCTTCAGAACTGCCGTGGGTGTGAAGTGCCCTTTCTGAAAACTGTGTTTTACGTGCGCGAAACGATTTTGGCTATGCGGAGAATCCTCGGGAAGTCGGCATCAATCTGCTGCTTGATGCTTGGTGAAGTATGTTTGCGATGGTTGCTTGTTATCGTTGCTTCGTGTGATGTCTTGACTGATATGTTTATTGGGGTTAATTGTTGTACTCCGAATGTTCTCATTACAACCGTGCGCGGACAGCATTGTTGTTAGTGTTCTTGGCCTCTCTATATATAGGTATGAGTTGTGGGCACACAACCACGGCGGGCTTGTAACCACTTTTAGTGCCGAGAAAAAAACAACAACATTCTTGTTCTGTGAATGGAACGATTACCGTAGAAATGGCTGAGAAAGCTAAGAAGGTGTGTAAGAATTTTTAGGAGAAGTGTAATAGATTGGGCAGTGTTATATGGTACAGGAAGAAAAGTACAGACACAATCTGAAATGAAATGCCATCTTATGTGTTATTCAGTTTCCCCATTGGAGCAGTATAAGGGTAGAAGGATGGAAGTTTTCTGCACATTGTGCAGGACAGTCCTCATGATATTCTCATAAAAAAAACTCGCACTGTGAGCCATAATAATAAAGAGTAAGAGTACCTGCAAGCAAGATCTCAGTAGAAAACCACCTGCACGAATGTGTATAGGGCTCCGTGGATTCAGCTTTATTATGCGGCTCACAGAGCATAGTGTGAACCTTGGGGTGCAAATGCACCCCAAGTGCACAAGGGAAACGTTTACATCTGGCATGCCTTAAGCTGCATGCACTGTAATAGGAGTCCTTGAAAAGGGCGCTACGCCGTCAACAGTCAATGGAACGTTCTACGAACAGTCGTTGCACTTCTGAAAGCGCACGCCCGAGCGTCGGAGAGAGAGCTTCGTTGTCGTTTTCTTTCCTGACCGTCACGCGCGCGTTGAACATGGTTGTCGTTCTCTTCAGAGCATCAAGCGCTGAACGTACCTGTTTTACAGCACTAATACTTCATGAGAGTGATGAATGCTGGTACTCTCAAGTATGACTCAAGGAGCAAAGATTTTAGGGATATTCATAGCAGAAATTAATGAGTAGAATGTATGTAACACGATCACACGAACTCTTTCGATCCTCATTGAACTCGATCTACATTCAACTCGTGCAATCGTGCCCGAGCCTGCTTGGATCGAAGCTGTTTCTGAGCGCTCTTGAGTTTTGAAGCACATCCGCGAGCGGGCGTTGCCACCCTCGATGTCACCTAATGCACACGAAGGAAGCTTCTCAGTGGTCATTCAAAACGGCCGTGCAGCACCGGAGGCTTCAATGCTTTCTGAAACGTTAATGAGAATCACAAGTTTTCGCGTCGCAGAGGTATAAGAAGGAGCAGGTAATTTCAGACTGAGTTTGCTAAGAAATGGGCTGCTACCACAGTTCTTTCAAGTGCATTACAATGAAAAACCAAAGGTATATGCAGAAAATAGCATCTCATAAGCTTTTGTACTCTCAAGACAGGCAGTTTGCACCATGTAAGCCTTCAGACGTCACGTGAAATCCTGTGAACAGCTGACCAGCGGCATTGTTTTGCAATATACATTTCCCTCATTCTCTTATGAACAGCCAAAAAAAAATGCTTTTCATAACGGCAATAACATGCACCTATTATTTGCTGCAGATTTTTTGCTCTCATTGAATAATTTTATTTTAATTTTTACTTAATGTTTTTTGTGGTTGAAATTGCCTACAAGAATTTGATTCGTTTGAAAAGCTTACTACACATATCTTGCATTCTGAACGCTGAAATAAAGTTCAATCTGTGCAGGTAGTCGCGTTTGTTCTTCCCCCTGTAGTGACCATGCATGCACGGCTTTTTCCCTGCAACGTGTCCATCATAAATATTGAATATGGCTCGTGTGTACTGTGAGTGAAAACAGCCTTGGGTGCGATGTGAACTTTCTGGAAACTATTTTGTATTAATGAAATGATCTCCACTGTCTGCTTTCTGATGTGACTACAGAAGCATCGGCACCACTCATTGGCTTGATTCTTCATGAAGTATAATTCTTGAAATTGTAGCTAGATAATAGCAAGCCTGTCTTGTCTGTGCCACGTTTGTTCTGATTAATCGTTATGTTGTGGGTGCTGGGCATCATGATGATGTGCCGACAAAACTGTTAATTTTTTTGTTTCTCTTAAAAGAGTACATATCTATGATGGGTAACGAGGGTTTGGTGCTGAGCCAAAAACAAGAGGCGAGATTCATGTCCCAATAGAGCACATGCCGTGTAATCAACTTCTGTCATTCTATACTTGGCCCAACAGAGCAAGATGCCACCAAATGAATGACTAAGAAAGATGGTAAGGCCCATTATAAGACAAATGAATTGGGCAATATTATGGTGCAGAATGAAAAAAAAAATGTACAATCTGAACGGAATTTTCAACCTGGCTAATCATTCTCCCAGTTGCAATTATACAACTATATACAGGTACTTGCACGCTTTTATCAGGGCAGGGCCCTTGATCCCACTGAGGGGAAGACGAATTCAAATATTGAGTTGCAACTGAGCAAGATCAATTTTCAAACAAGTTTCCGTGAGACTAAACCGTTAAGATTCGATAATGTCAACCCTCTACAGCATGATAATTCGGGTAAAATCCCGTAGCACAGCCACATTACCTTGCATTGCCTTGAGCTGCATAACCAGATGCTTCTTGAGAACGTTAAATGCTGCTGCTTAGTGTAGCAAAAAAATGGAAATTACTTGGCAAGAACGAAATGTTGTGGAGAACCAGAATGGGGAGGATAAACATTTATTTTCTGGCTTCAAAGACCACTATACTGGTAACAGTTGCGAGATGCTACAACTGGGGATATGCATATAACAGCTTAAGCTTGCTGCTACAGATAGGCAACATTCATTTTTTGTTCATGGTATAGCATGCAGAAATCTTGCTTTGTTGAATTTCCTGGCTTCAACCAGAGCAGAGCAGCATTACTATCAGGCAACGCAAACAGCCTGAACTCTCAAAAAAGCCGTGTTACACACACGTAAAATCACTGGAGAGCTTGTAAGTACTCCACAGATATGGTTGTCAAGTCAACATTCATGCAGTTGCGTCAGCATGTACCTAATTAGCAATCTCGGACTGACCGAAAGCTTAGTGCGCTTCACGACTCTGGAACACAGCACCTTAGAGCATGTTATGTGTCCTCTCAGAGCAATGTACTTCTCTTTCCCTGTTGAGTTCACTGGCTATTTTATAATGTCCCCCTAAATGAAGCTGTCACTGTATACACCCATTGCAAGGACCCCTTTGTATGGAAAATTCCACAGAGCCTGTCTCCACATGCAACACTGCACAAGTGTGAAGAAGTGAGACTACAGTACAAGGCTGCATGCGTGAAGAAAACATAATTGCAATGAATGAGCAAGAGTAGTGCTTTGTCAACTCATCTATTTCTTCAATTTGCTATAGAAAAGAACCCAGCAATATGTCTTCCACACTGCTCAAATTCGAAACAGCATTGTCTGCTAGTTTACGAGGTGCATTCATCACTATTAAATGTGGTGCATATCACTGTGTATAACTGCTGCATTACTACAGTACCCCCACCCCCCTCTCGTCTAATTGGGGACTACGCATTAAAGCAAACAGGTTCTCCCAAGTGTGAAACTGCATGGACTAGTTTCTATCCAGCTTTAAGGGGGACAAAGTGGAAACGAAAAGCACAAACACAAGGCGCACAAGAAGCAGTAGTGCTGGCCAATGTTATTCGACGCAGCCCGAAGGCCTGGAGAGTGAATGAAGGGAAATGACAATGGCAGAGAAGGAAATGAACACAGTACAGCATAGGTAGGAACGCATCCAAAAAGCTTCACAGGAATTTGTGCATGATCCTGGAAACATCCAAAAAGTAACATTGAAACACAGGTAAAAAAATAATAGAATCAGGAAAGCATATAGAAACTTACACGCATCTAACACGGGACACGATGACGTATCATGCAGCATGAGCTCTTCAGGCGAGCAGAATCTGGTGGGGCGATCTAAACCCAGGGCTATTGAACGAGGCACACACTAGAACATTCCAGTGGCTGTGAAGCGAGGGCGCTGTTACGCATTCAAGAAATAGTAACCCAGCATAACATGATCAATAAAACGGCACAAGAACACGATCACAGGAAAAGGAGAGGGATTGAAAGGCGCTCGGCGCTCTTTTTTCCATCTTCTTTTCCTGTGATCATGTCCTTGCGCCGCTCCAATGGTCAGTGTGAACCAACTAGCATTACAGCAAGTACTACAAGCATAAAATGGACAGCACGTGTAGCATCCTAGTGGCGTGTTTCCATTACAAGGCAGAGAGAGAGAGAGATATATATTTTAATGGCAACAGGAGATGTCTGCCTGGTGATGCCGTAGAAAAGCAGGATCTGTCAAACTTAAATTATGACTCCTTCATTGCTGCAGTAGCACATGCTCAAACATTGCACACGAGAGTCCTCCACCGGCCAAAGGTGTACTCAGCTGTTGACGCCGAATATGAAAAACTTCGAGCAATACGTCGCAGAGCAGAAAGACGAGCGCGAAAGACACTTTCTAGAGACGATATCCGGACTTCTAGGCGAGCACAAAAACACGTTCAACGCCATTTGGACAAGCTAGAAAGAAGGAAATGGACATCTTTTTGTGCAAAATTAGATCCTAGAAAGCCACTATCTAAAGTATGGAGTATTGTACGAAGCTTAAGAAGTCAGCCTTCACAACTACATCCTTTCGAGTGCGTGTCTCTAAATGCCAATACTACTTGTCTTCATGTAGCAGAGACTTTCTGTTCAAAGATTATTGCTCCATTAGCAGCTCCTTCACTGCAAAATGTGCTCCCCACCTTTGTCCCGTCGCCCAACACTTCTTTCCTAGACGAATTGTTCACTATGGAAGAACTTCAAGCTGCGCTAGCAGTTACCAACAAAAGATCTTGCCCAGGGCCTGACCATGTTAGCTACACTTCGTTGTCGCGTCTTGGAAGAAAAGCCAAAACTCAGCTGCTTACCATCTATAACAACTCTTGGATAGCTGGCAGCCTTGTAGAGAGCTGGAAGACTGCGCGCGTAATACCCGTTCTTAAACCTGGTAAGCCATCAATTGATCTAAACGCTTATCGTCCTATTGCACTGCTAAGCTGTGTTGGGAAATTGATGGAAAAAATGGTTCATTCACGCCTTACCTGGGACTTGACGAATAGGGGAATTTACCCTCCATCAATGTCTGGCTTCCGAAAAGGCCGAAGCAGTATTGATAATATTATTGCTCTTGCCAACTGTGTCAGGCGCAGCAAAGCTGAGCGGTCTCTAATTATTGCCGTTTTTCTTGACGTTAAAGGAGCATTTGATAATGTCACGCACGAGGCGATTCATTCAGCCTTGCGTTCAATTGGCATTGCTGGACGAATGTATAATTGGCTTTCTGATTATCTACGTGATAGGACCATTTACATGTCAACGGATCAAGGTGACACGTCCTTACATCATGTGTCTCGTGGCGTTCCTCAGGGAGGGATTTTAAGTCCAACCCTCTTCAATATATCTCTTCTTGGTTTGGACAGGTCCTTGCCACCTACTGTTCAAATCTCCCTCTACGCAGATGACATCTGCATATGGTGCTCCGGAAGAAGCAGGCGCATTGTGCATGCTCGGCTACAAAAAGCAATAGTTGGCATTGCATTATTTTTAAACAAGCGAGGTCTTGTTATATCTCCAGAAAAGTGCGCAGCAATTTCATTTTCACGACGTGATCTCTCCCGTTATGTACTGAAAGTTGCTGGCACTCTTATACCGTATGTCAACCATCTAAAATTTCTAGGCATGACCTTTGATAGGTTTCTTTCATGGTCACCACACGTTCAACAACTTAAGACCAAACTCTCTTCATACGTATCTATATTCCGTATGCTGTCAACGACCAGAAGAGGCTGCTCTACCGATTCCTTATTGCGGCTTTATGGAGCACTTTGTGAAGGTCTTCTGCGTTATAGCCTCCCTGTTCTTCAAGGCCTCTCGCAGTCAAGCATTAAACTACTTGAAGCCATGCAGGCCAAAGCTTTGAGAGTGTGCCTTGGTCTTCCAAAAAACACTTCCACAGTGGGCACTCTGGCGGAGAGCAGACGTCTATCTGTAACCGTGCTGATACCGCAGGAGCTGCTTCGCGCCCAGCTGCGCTTTGCACGTGAACCTACCCACCCGTTTTCAGAGCAAAGCATGACATCACTCTCCAATCTACTGCCTGCGCAATATCAACGCGCAGTACCGTCATCTTTCCCACCATGGAGGTTTGCTTCATGGCAAATTTCGACAACTATACCTGGCATCAAAAGAAAAGCCCACACCCCAGGACCCGCACTTAAATACTTCGCCCTTGAGCACATCTGTGCACGCTACAGTCATCATTGCCACATCTATACTGATGGCTCTGTCACAGCTATTTCTTCATCCATCGGCGTGTGGATACCATCAATGCACACCACAATCTCGGCAACACTCAGTCATCGCACTTAAGCTGTGGCTACTGAGTTAACAGCTCTGAGAGAAGCAATTATATATATTCTACAACAACGCCCTGCAGCATGGGTTATCTTCAGCGATTGTCGCGCTGCACTATAATTGCTTAAATCATCAAGAATTCAGGAAGAGCTCGTCATTGACATAAATAAGCTACACACAGAGGCCTATGACCTGAGTCACAGCATTGTGCTACAGTGGTTACCTGCTCACTGCGGCATCGCGGGTAACGACCTCGCAGACGCCGCTGCAAAAGAATTAAAAGATTCCACAAGGACAATTTCAATACCATTCTCACGAAGAGATGCAGCAAGACTTGTAGCAACTGAATCATGGCGATTGCAACGCTCTCTGTGGTGTGACCCGAACCATCAATATCGACCTCTACACCGAATAGAATTTTGAACAAATTTGAAAATTTTGAACATTTGGTAACCTCCTGTCAACGATTTACTGCACATCGCAGGACACTGCGCAATAATTTAAGCTTACCTAAAGAAACAACCTTGCGCCTTGAGCATGTCCTGGGTCCTTGGTACGACGGATCGTCTGCTGCGCGAGCTACCAAGGCCTTACTAACTTTTCTGAAGGACACAGGGTTGATTAATACCCTTTAAAACTCATCTGTGTGTGATTATGTGCGTGTGAAAGTGTGCGACAACGATTCTCTTTTTTTTCTCATTTATTTCCCCTTCCCCTCCCACACTCTGTCACCCTCATCCCTCAACCCTCATCAGGAGTAGCATGCTAGGCTTACCATTACAAGGCAGATGCTATTGGGTTACTAAATGGCACATATGGATGAGTTGCGAATGACTATTACATATGCATGCATCCTCTGGCAGTTCTGTAACGCCTCACTGGTCCATACATTTACATTCAATGCTTTTGTGGAGACAGACTCCCTGACGAAGGATTCTGCAGCGGTTGGCCATAGCATGAAATGTGTTCTTTATGGTACACCTGCAGCTTGGTGATATTGTAAAATGACCCAGAAGCCTCCATAAGTGCCCGTAAATACGCAAAATTCAGTGAGATGAGCAATCCAAAACACAAAGCTACATTAGATGGGTTTTTAAGCATAGGTAGCATTTAGGAAAAAAAGCACTGCAAGGTGATTGAAGGAATATGTGCAAGTACAAAACGCAAGCATAATTTCAAACAGTTCGATGGTGGGCATCGCCAGCATTTTTTTAATCAGTCTCAAACAGGCCAGGTGATTGTAAACAGTCAATAAAAGCATTTTTCTTGGATCGACAAGATAATCCAGCAGATTTCTCACTATATGCAATTATAATATTGACCTAGTAAACATCTTGCAGTTCAGTGCTGCTTTCCTTGCCTCTCGGTCTTAACATTCGTTACTTGTTACACGAGCCTCCGAGTATAAAACATATGGGTTTGCAAGGCATTTAGCCTCACGTGGCAAGGACTCCTATCATCCACACACACCCGCTTTCTTCCATTTTTCTTTTATTTGACAGTTCAGAGTTCCAAGCACAACTTTCTTTCTGAGAAGAGTATTGATTTCTCAGAGGAGATATTCTATTTCATATCAAGAGGTGCAGTTTTGTCGGGACTCTTTTGGAGAACTGCACTGTGTTTACATGCCACTACAATTGGTTTCTGTTCCTTGAATTGTATTGAGGATCTGTGTATTCACTCCACGATGAACTTGATGTACGGGCTTGCAGTATAGGTATGTAAACAAAGCAAAGGACTCGGGTAGGTAAGTACACTAGTCTAGAAGTATAGTATTTCATGTTCACAGAAAAGTCCAAATTCCATCAAGTCTGCATGCTGTCCTGACAACTAAGTGACATGCCATTACACTTGGTCATTGTTTTACAATTAGCCCCCAAACAGTATTTCTCTACAAGTGGGGGCCCTTCGCTGATGCAAGGCAGTGGGCGCTTAGTATTTCTTGATCCCGACTGACCGCTCCAGCCATGCACTATTACTCTGTCGTGCAGTGACGAGACTTTTCAGTGCTTACTCTTAGCTGTATTGTTTTTAAGTATGAGGAGAAGTGAAATAAAACTACAACAGAAGAATAAAACACTCATTCCACACAAAACATCCAATATATACATATTTGTACTTAGAATAGTCTTTTCATATCATGCAATGTTTCGAAAAATTTATGGACTCTTCCTCAGGAGCAGCACAATTGGGGTATAATTCTTGTTTATTTGTACTCAACACTAACTGTACAAATATTTCAGTTGAAATTTGGCTGGTAGAGGTTGTCGCAATTGGTAACAATTTTTTTCACTACATGCCGCAGCTGAATAGCTTGAGCTGTGTTGCATGTTACCACTCAATCGCCAGGTTTCATTTTCTACTTTCAGTGTCTGAAATGACAAAAGCAGTGCGCACATATGAAACCTAGGAAGACCAAATGGCATAGGTCAAGAAAAGGAAGTGTATGCTACACTTGACATGAAGGCACTCATTAATATAGGAAGCGCTGAGCACAGAGATGGAGAAACTGGTATTACGTACTGAGGCGCATGTGAATTGTAGTTTTTCCAACCAAACTGATTATCAATAGCATAGTCTTGCTGCGGAATCAAATATGAATAGTGCTGAAAACCAAACTGAATACAAATAAACTAGTTGAGCAGCTATTTTAAATGTCTTTGAAGAAGTAAACACATTGAATTTTAGAGATAATATGAACATGCACTGTTTAATCATTTCCTATGGCATGAATACCATAGCAAATGATTCCATGCACTTTTAAAGATTTATTACTGTCATGAACCTCGACACATTTTCTGCGTGCAAATGCATCTCATATGCAACACCACGGCTGTACGTTGCAGCCAGAAATCAGGATTACGTGGCGAAATTTATTTATTTATTTTTTTCAAAATACTGCAGGCCAATATTTTGGCCCAGGCAGGAGTGGATATACAAGGCATTAAAACAACAATTAAAAATAAAAATCAAAACACGGGATTAAAGTAAATGAACAAGTCAACAAAATGCAACACTGTATCATTAAAAAAATGTAACTCTAGAGCTTTAATGAAATTGGAAGACTGGAGAATGGCCTCAGGAAGACAGTTCTAGTCGGTAATGGTCCGTGGAATATAACTGTGCTTGAAAGAGTTAGTCCTTGCAAAAATGGGTTCGAGCAGGTTACTTCTTGAATGATGTGTCTTGCGCGACAATTGTTTAAGAATTTCAGGGCGAGGTATGTTTAATTTGTGTGTTATGAGGTTGTGCATAAACAATAAACGGGACATTTTTCTGCGTAGTTCAAGTAGTGGAATATGGTTAGCTTTCATTAGTGTAGTAGGTGAGTCTGATCTCTTGTATTTACTGTAAATGAACCTAACCGCTTTCCTTTGCACCATCTCTATTTTATGTACGTCTTTTTTTAAATAAAGATCCCATAAAACTGAAGCATACTCTAATTTAGACCTAATAAATGATGTGTATGCAAGAAGTTTGAGTTTACTTGGAGCATCATTAAGTTTCCGCCTCAAGTAGCACAGCTTGGAAAATGCGGAGGAACAAATGTCGGAAATATGAGAAGACCAAGTTAAATCATGAGTTAAGGTTTCCCCTAAATATTTGTAATGTGTAGTCTCCTCAATTAAATGATTAAGCAGGCTGTAAGAGAAATGACTGATATGTTTTTTACGTGAAATTCGCAATAGGACTGTTTTGTCGAGGTTTAATTTCATGTCCCATTCACGACACCATTGGTGAACAGCTAATAGCGAATTTTGCAAGGTGTAGTGATCGTTGGGCTCATTTATGGTCGTAAAAAGTATGCAGTCATCTGCAAAAAGCCTTAAAGAGACATTATCAGGAAGAGAAACAGACAGATCATTAATATAAATTATGAAAAGCAGCGGTCCCAACACGCTCCCTTGGGGTACACATGATGTGACTGGAAGCTCGTTTGATTTGAAACCATTAACCTCTACGTATTGTTTCCTGTATGTAAGATAAGCATTAATCCAACTAACAAGGTAGTTAGGGACGTCGATACTTGCTAATTTATAAATGAGTTTACTATGGGAAACTGTGTCAAAGGCCTTGCAGAAGTCTAAAATGAGGGCATCAATCTGCCCAGATTTATCGAGAACAACTTGAAATTCATTAACTGTAGTTACCAACTGCGTGACAGTGGACATACCCTTTCTGAAGCCGTGTTGCAAGGAGGATAAAATGTTATTTTCAGCTAGAAAGGAGTTAAGAGAACCAGAGACTATGTGTTCTAATAACTTGCAACAAGAAGAAGTGATAGAAATTGGACGGTAATTAGAAATGGTTAGCTTATCGCCTTTCTTATGAATTGGAACAACACGGGCCATTCTCCAGTCTTCCGGCACTTCACCAGAAAGTAAAGAAACTTGAAAGATTTTTGCTAAAAACTCGGATAATTGCGCCGCAAAACGTTTAAGAATCACATTTTAGAGCCCATCAGGGCCCTCAGATTTTTTATCGCCGAGTTTACGCAGCATAGACAGGACACCATTTACAGAAATATTTGGTTGTTACCTTGGTCTTCAATTAGAACTCTAGCTGTGGTTGCCGTCACCTTCAGAAACACGCTTTGAAAGTACTGGTTAAAACCTTGTGCTATTTTCGTGCAGTCGGTGACAATGTCATTATCAATGCGAACCTTACTCAACTGCTCAACCTTTCGATCTAGAAAATTCCAAAATTTCTGGGAGTCACTTCTGAGGAATTCTGGGAGCGTCGTATTGAAATAATGAGACCTCGCTAGATTTAATTTTGAGGAAAGTTTCTGTTTCAAAACTTGGAAGTGCTGTAAGGAAGGTGTTTTTTTCTTCCTACATCGCTTCACTTTACGCTTGATTTGAACAATTTCACGAGCTACCCAAGAATTGTGACGGTGGGCGCGAACCTTTCTAAGCGGAATGAAATGTTCAGTACAGTACTGCACTGCATTCTTGAAATGCAGCCATAAGCTATGAATGTCATTCCCGCCACAGCTGTTCAACAGTGATTGTAAGGCGTCGATAACTCCATTATCATCAGCACGAGCGTAGTCCTTTATCAATTTAACTGGACGCATCCCGGAAGCAGTAGGCGAAGTACAAGAAAACTGTAATAGACGATGATCAGAGATTCCCGGTTCAACGTCAAGCACTCCATCAAAAAAGGTTTCGCTAACAGAGAATAAGTCAAGAACAGATGACTCTCTGGTGTATTCACGAACAGCTTGCTTAAGGTTTAATGAGAACATAATATCTAAAATAACATCACATGAGGCACATATGCCATACGACGGTTTGTCCCAGTCGATGGCAGGGAGGTTGAAATCACCGGTAAGCATTAAATTCCGACTCTGGTAATGCATTAAACGATCGAAAAGACTAGACATAAAATCACCCGTAGCATCAGGTGGGCGATACACAGCACAAAGGTAAAAGGTGAAGCCATGTGTTATCAGGCGCAAAAATAAGCTTTCATGATGATCAATTTGATCAAGGAGCGTTACGTTCACTTCACGCTTGGCAATCACAGCAACCCCTCCACCACGTGAACCGCGATCACGTCTGTATATGACGTAGCCCGGAGGCACAATTTCTTCGTCAAAAATACCACTGTGCTACCACGTCTCGGTTATAACCAGTAGATGGGGATCATATGAAAAGAGCAGTACCTCAAGCCTATCTATTTTATTCACAATGCTCCTGGCGTTCAAAGATATGACACGTAATTGGCTATGTTCAGGTGGACGTTTCGCCTGACTACCAAGGGAATTTCTAACGGTATTCTCTATACATGACGGTATCTTTTTAGTTTGATGATGAGTACTAAGGGCGTTGAAAGACGACCGAGCTGAACTGACAGCTTGTCAAGTAGAAGCATGAGCACATTTCCTTCGCGGACGCCCGGCACTTTTCATCAATTCAGAGGTTGCTGCTGCATCACTCTGAGAGCTATGACCAATATCATGTGAACCGGCACGACTTACTTTATACCTTCGGTTTTTCTTTTCATCCCAAGCATACACCACTTGATTGACAACTAAATTGTCATACTTGAGGTACACTTTATCTTCAGGCTTCTTAACATCCTTAACAGTAGCCCATAGTAGCTTTCTCGTTTTCCGTAGCCTAGGCGAGAAGTGCTCTGAAATGGACGTTTGGGAACCATTCAATTTTGAAGCATTCGGGAGAACCTCTTCTTTTTCAGCGAAATCAAAGAACCTCATAATCACGGGACGTTTTTTATCTTCAGCTTTCTTTCCCAAGCGGTGTATCCTCTCCAAACTGCTTACTTTGATTTCAAGTTTACCTTCAAAGATTTCGGTTAGAACATGCTTCCTTAGGTCATCTACTGTTTCTGTTTCTGACTCTTCAATGCCATAAATGAGTAGGTTGTTTCGACGAGAGTAGTTCTCAAGATAGTCCACCTTTGTTCTTAGCGAAACTATGTCCTTGTTCAATTCTGCCAACGAGTGCTCACAGGCTTCAACCCTTTGAGCTGTTTGCGATAGTACTTCCAGTTTGCTTTCAATTGAAGCAAGTCTCTGATTTGTCTCTTATATATGTAGGTCAAGTTTTGCTCGTAGAGATTGTAGTTCGCATGAAGAAACCTTTTGATTCTCGATAATTTCATCGAGCTTTTTTGCTACCTCTGGGCCTGGATTGAGCTCAACGTCACCGCTAAGCAAAAGTGCAAGCAAACAAAACGAGTCAAAACACTGTCCAAATGTTTCAAGCAAAACGCCTGGGCAAGGCAGCACGACCAAACAAAGAAAATCATTTTAAATTCATAAAAGTAGCGATATCTACTGACCTGCATAAAAAAGACGAAATGGTTTAGCTGCGACTGTATCCCATGGGTGCTGCCTTGCCCACTGGCAAAGAAAATCTCAGGGGCGGTTCCCGAAGGATCTGATGATGTCGATGTTCCTTGGGATAGCCAGTGCGGACGTCGAAAAAGTTCCGGACAACGGCCGTCGCTGTCGTTGAAAAAGCCGGCGTTGGCGGGGAAAAGCACTGTCACTGGCACATGCCGATATCGTTCACTCCAAGAAGCAGCACATTCGCCGCCGACGAGCTGAACAGAAACAGGGTCGATGCACGAGGCAAAGACGTGCATAAAAAAGACGAAAGGGTTTAGCTGCGACTGCATCCCACGGGTGCTGCCTTGCCCACTGCCCATCGATAGCCCATTATCAATGGTTTCACGATCCGCAATTTCTCGCTTTAAAAGCACTCCTTGACAAGTGGCGTCATCGAATGGGAAATAGAGAAACCCCCCTTTCAGTTTTGCTTTTGATTGAATTTTTCCGTCGTGCCGCGCCCGTCCAAATGGTCTCCGGAGTCAGGTGATCGGCGCTCCTTGTTTTTATCATGGCGTCGACGTCGCGCGCTCCTGCTGCGCGGAAATGGGTATTTCCGCGAACATTTGCGCATCGGAGAGCTAATTTTTGGATGCGAACAGCAGCAGCGGAAGACGAATTCAGCTCTTCAGACTTTAACACTGAAAGCTAAACTACGTCAAATTGACCTGGAACGTCGACAGCCATGCCTTGATAAGTTTCGTCTTCGCTCCATAAAACTTTTGCTGCGCGCTGATCGGAAGAGATCACTGTTCTGAAGGTCACAACCTCACAACCGTTTTCTGCAGTGTGACAACGTCTTATGGTTAATATTACGTGCCGCCGGCAGCGCAGGGAGTCGTGTTTTCCGCTAGACGTCAGCCAGGGATACGACCTCAACTACTGTTTTCTTTCCTAACTCAGCGAATACTGCACACAGAAAGCTAGAATTTGCTGCAATGTTGCATTGGTCCCTGTTGTAAAAAACGTATACTTTGAAAAAATTTTATGTTTATTTGTATCAAGAAACTTTGATGCTTTTTTGTGCGTGTTTTTTTACAATCGTTTGCTGATAATGCTAGTGCTTTTTTCTTCACTTATTCAATAAATATTTTAATTGTCCTACCATTGTAAAGAGGAATTTCTCCTCTACAGTTTTATACTAGACACTCCTGTACCAAGTAAGTTTTGTTAAACAAAAAATATTAATGACACCAGCCACAGAACACCGCTTTTTCCGCGGAGAGAAAAGTTAATCCGCGGTGCGCATTCAGTAACAGCAGGTAGTGATACACTCTGTGCCGGTTCAGCATGTGGTAACAATGATAATGCTTATTACTACATGAGAGCGTGTTTACATTTACTTTCATTCTTCGCGTGCCGTGGCCCGTGCGACTGGAGGAGCGAAAGTGCGTACGTGAAGGATTTGCATCTCCTGGGAGAGATTTCCTTGAAAAACGGCTTTAAATAAGTTTCTTCACTGCAAAGTTTGCTAGTAGCTAGTGCACTGATACATAGGTTCATTTCATTCCGTTTTCAGATTACTGCACTGGGCAGTTAACCATTTTACTGACATCCAGGCAGCAATCTGGATTGGCTGTATGCATTTTTCATTCAAGAAGTGTGCCATAAGGCATACTGAGAAATCGGCAGTAGTTTAATTGTTGTCTCCCTTAGACGGATTTTTGCACTGCTTAGTCAAAATGAGTTTTTGGATTCAGGATCTGAAAATTATATTATGCAAGAGAAATGTGGCAATTATTAAATGCTGTTTTTGTTTGCAGAGACCATGATATACACCCACCCAGACAACATCAAAGACTTGTCGGAAGACATGCACGACTCGCCAGGGATAAGGGGGCCAGATATTGTCTACTATTTGGTGCAGACAAAAGCATGTGACCTTCGTGAAGTAAGGGCGTATAAATCACTAGAATCATATAAATTACCTGCAGTCAGGATGGGTGGGAAAAGTACTTTCACACAAATTGAACGCTGACATCGTATTACTGAAATCTGAAGTGACGCCCTCACAGGCTGTAAGTAGCAGGCCGCATCAGGTATGGGTGTCGGCACAAAGTACGGGCAAAGTGCTGCGTGCTGGTTGCACCTGCATGGCTGGACAGGCCAGGGTATGCAGCCATGTGGGAGATGTACTCTGGAAAGTGGACTGTGCTTTCTCTCGTGGTTTCACTGGAAGAGCCTGCACAGAAGCTGGCGCAACGTTAAATAGAGGGAAGAAGCGCAACGTTGAGCCCAGTACAATTGACCACATAAACTTCAAGTTGAAGAGAACGACAGCCGAACTTGAAGTCCGGGCTAAGATTAGTCCCATTCAACCACCACTATCGGTGGAAGAAATAAAAAAAACGCATCAGGAATCCGGATATCCAGAGCGGTTCACTAGTCCAGGTATTATACATTTTGTTATTGTGAGCCCAACTGCTCAGCTGTTTTTAACTTCTGTCTTTACTTGGCTGCCTGCTGTGGAAACGGCATATGCTAAATGTTCCCAAGCAGTTTTGTGAAGACAATTGTAAGCTTGATTTCGAACTGCTCTCTCAAGTTTACTCTCATTTCTATAATTTCTCAGATATTTAAAACGTTTGTCAGCACAAGCTGCAAAGCCCAACTTGCTATCACAAACACATCAGCCTTTTTTTGCATATTTGGAGCACATGAAATCAAGCTTAACCTCTTGTATTTAATCTGAATGGAGGTTAAAAAGCCATTTTTGTTTCAATGTGGTGTATATTCATTGCACTTCCAGGCACACAGCTTTATGCAACCTTCAATGCGGCACCACAGCAGCTGAGGAGACCTTCAGAAAAGGCTGTACCGCATGGCAGCCATGAAGCCATAAGTGATTTGCAAGCCAGCTGCCTTCGATGCTGTGCCTTCTATGACAAGTTTGTCAACTGATCAGCAAAAGCTACAGCAGCTCTGGAGGAAGAAACTAGAGGCCACAAGTCGCCACTTTGGGCAATGGCAAGGTGCCTTAGATTGACGTCGCCAAATATAAAAAAGGTGCCCAAGAAAAGCAGCCCACCAAGTACCAAAGCAGTGAATGCTATCATCAGTTCCACGTTTTCTGGCAATGCAGCTACGAAACATGGCCAGAAGTATGAAGAAGTATGAAGCAGTAGTTCGTACACAATTTGAAAGAAAAACAGGGCACAGTGTGGGACAATATTATGTGCAGATATGCCCTGGCTCTCTGCGTCTCCCGATGACCTCCTTGAGACATCTCCTGCCGTGCTAGAAATCAAGTGTCCGCATGTGATGAACTGTTTGGAACTTGCGCGGTAAGGAAGGCACGATGTAAAAGAGAATGATGGAAAGTACATCCTCTCTGAAAACGGGCCGAACGGTTACTATGCCCAAGTTCAATTCCAGATGCTATGCACAGGCCGTGATCTCTGTTATATTTACAGGTTGAGTGTACAAACTGAAATTGTTGTTGAAGTGCCTTTTGCACCCACGTTTGTGAATTCAAGCTTGCCACGACTGCAAAAGTTCTACTTCTGTCACCTGCTACCTGAATTGGAAACGCGCCATGTGTCAGGACGGCTCATCATTTCTGCAGAAAACTCAAGATTGTGTGAACTGCAAGTTTGATAAGTTACAAGAAAATGCTCCAAGGGTATAAATTCTTGGTCTACATATTCTCCAGTACAGCATTTAAAGTGAGGTATTGCATACTTTAAGTGTGCTTGCACATTTGGCAGCCCCGCTGTGCATTAATTTTTGCAGGCTGAATACGGATATTGCACTGGTTGCAGCAGAATTGTTGGCCTCTGTGATCGGTTGAGCATCAGATCTGCTAAGTGCAGTGCCAGTATTTCCGTGACTAATGTACTGCTACTTATGTGTAATGATGTCTACTGTTTCCCTCTTTTTGGTGCGTACATTGCATAACGGCCACAGTATTTGCCATTTGTGAAATATTTGCAAATAAGTGCACATTGCATTGCTTGCACAAATGGCACAATGATATTACAAGGTGAACTAACTCATTTAAATGAGTGTTGCACCATTACAAGTCCTTATATTTGAAAGTGCATCCACCTAGTTCTCCAGTTTTTTGCGCTTATAAACTGGATAGCTATGTGTGCCGAACGCCTCTTAAGTGCAAATACATTGCATGTTCTGTTCGGAGGAGTGTTGTCGGCTGAAATCAGTACCAATCCAATCTAGAAAATGATCATCAAAGTAAAGCCACATGTATTTGTTTCGTGTCCCCACATTTGCTTCGCTATTATTTGCTCCATAGCACAATGGTTAATGAATTATCGTGACCTCTTGTTCAAGATATTGGTGTTGAGCTTTGAGCATGTGTAAGGGCAAATTTTTTTTCAATTCTGTCCACATCATCTGCTGTGAAATGGTGTTTTTGGAAGTTTAAGCTTAGAACATTGCTGCAATATGGCTTCAGATATATTGTGTGGCTACTTTAGGCAAACTTGCAGCTACTTTTTGTCTATGTTTCGCAGTAGGAAGCTGGCCAAGCTGTACCGTTTTCCTTCAGGCACAAAGGCAGGTTGGCAGGAGAGAGTAGTAAGGGGCAGGAGGGAATCTTCATTAATAAGTTAGCTGTACCTGACCGTTATTGAGACAAAACATTGTCTCAAGCTAATGCATGTTTTATCGATGGTGCCACCCGCGGCAGTCATTGCCTTTTTGCAAGACATGGAGGCTTACTTTATTTACTTAGTGGTGTTGATTACATAAAGTATTTTGTATTTTCAAAAATGATGAAGATATTACAGAAGAAAGGAGCTAACGCTAAGGAAAGCGCAGGGGAATTTTTTTTTTATTGTGAAGTAATAATCATGGAAGTAATTGGCCAGAAAGTAGAAGAAAAAATAACATGTCGCCACTAAGAACCAAACCTACGACTTCTGAATTCGGTTCCCAACAACGGCATGTGGTTATTTTTTATTCTACTTTCTAGCCAGTTACTTCCTCGATTATTACTTTACAATAAAAAAAAATTCCCCTATGCTTTCCTTGGAGTCTTGGCTGTTAGCTACTTTCTTCTGTATTTTATAACAAAGCCCCTCCTCTTCCCTGCATTTGTTTGCTTATTAGCAGGTGCCACAGCTAATTTCTTGCATCATTTAGAATCAGCTTTAATGTTTGTGAAAACAGCTTGCAGCATACGTGTGAGCGAGGTTTTTACAAGTGTGATTCTGCACCTTCCCAGGTTGTACCACGCGAGTATTTCACCGCTGCATTCACGTGGGACACAAATACAGTGGAGAAAGAGAATTCTCTACTTTATTTTTTAAAAACTACTCTGCCCTTAACTGAGCAATGTCCTCAAAACCTCTCAGTTGTGGCACTTTAAAAAATTTAATCAGTTGTGGGCTCCTTCCTGATAGCAATTAAAGGGCCTTTCAGGTTGCAAAGCACTGCACAAACAAAAATGATTTTACTAATCCCCTTCTTGGACTTGATGAGCATGGCCTGCTTAAATATTCTGAAGGTCTTTATGCTATTTATGGCACGCTTCACATGGATGCGCACGGAAGCTATCCGTCTTGTTCTGTTTAGTTCCTCTTCACTGAGTTGCGGCTTTCTTGTGAAATGACATATCCATGAGACAGTACAGATATTTATTATTATGAAATTTTTATGTAACATCCTTACCTTTTATGAAGGCAGGCACATTTAGCTTCACTCCTTGGATTATCATGCTTGTGGTCAGCGTGAGACCCCTACAGGTCATGACTTCATCTCCAGAGCCGAGATAGTCCTCGAGCTTGCTGTCGTTCGTAATATGTTTGTTTGACGCACGCCCTTCATAAGCTTGCGACACAAACATTATATAGCCATTTGACGCTATGGCAATGAGAAACTTTGCAGTATTATGTGCCTTATAGCTACTGTATGTCTGAGCCCTTGAAATCATTTGTTTTGGCCGCTTTAAGTTGACCGTTGAGTAGTCCACAATGCATGTGGTCATTTCATAGCCATTGTTATTGAATGACTGTAGCATACTGTTTTTAATGGTTTACCTTGGCAGCCATACCACAACCTTTCTCATGATGCTGTAGAGCACTGATAGCATGTGCTTAAATATGTTAAGAACACTCCCCACAGATGTCTGAAATATTCTGGCCTAGTGCCCGTAGAGAAGGCCTAGGCGCAGTCGCATGAGGGTGAGGAGTAGCTGGTCTCCATAAGACAGCACTGTGAATGCCTTTTCTGACTCTACTTTTACTGCTGCAGTTAAGTTCTGGAAGTGAATCTGGGCTAGCCCGGTATAAAAGACACAGTCGTCTTCTAAAGTTGCTGCAAACAACTGCTGCTTAGATGACCATGTCTGAAGTCCAGGTCTGATGTAACAGTGGTCATTATACATATCCTCCCACTGAGTTGCTCTTGTTTTCATATCAGCAGGTTGCTCCTGCTTAAAAAATAAAAGTAGCGAGAGTCACTAGCACGCCAAATAAGTAACAAAACAATGTACCAATAGAGCGGCAAGAGTCTGGTAATTATCCAAACTGCACATATACATTTGCCAGGAATAATAATGAAACACGTTTCACCTCCATGTACGAACGGTAGCTCTGCACAAGTTGAAGCATAAAAGTCAATGTGCAAGAAATGTATGACTACAGAAGTTTTACTTGAATATGAAACATATTTTCTGCAAAACATCGAATTTACAACTTCTCAGTCTCCCTCCATGCACACTGCTCCTAGAGAATAAATGCCCTCAAGTTAGAAACAAATTTTTTTCCAACTATGGGAACCTTTTTGCCACATTCCTGACTGGTGAAAAGAAAGTCTATGCTCATAACAGGAATTTCTTTTCACTGCAAAAGAAAAACTGGTAATAAGTTGCCAGGTGTGGGCTTTGATGTGGATGGAAGATCTATGCAGAGCTGCGTTTCCTGACTGCAGCTTGTGACCTGCCACATTTTGTTGAAGCTGTAACACACACTTAAACTTCTGACAGGGTTTTTATGGCTGCCCTATGCAACAAACGCATTTGCGGCTGAATCGCAGAAGTAGATGGTTTATAAAATGGCTTCTGCATTTCAAGAAACTATTGCCTTTGAAATGTGGATTTAATGGTTGGCTGGAACGTCTAGCACTCGCAGTACTTCGGGCACAGCAGGGTCGAATTACCAGCCGCAGGGCACAGCTTCAGCGCGAGCGAGATGGGCGCCGGAGACAAGCGATCGTGATGGCGATGCCGCAGCGTTTTTCTGTTCTTTGTCTTCTTTACATTTCCCCCGCGTGAAGAAGTCGCCATCCTGGCGACTCAGGGAGAAGAGACGACCAGAGGGTTGTAATATGGCTTGAGGCGGCTAACGTGGACAACCTCGCGGCCGCGGCGGCGGTGGTCGGAAGAAGGGGTGACTGGCTCGATGACGTAGTTCACAGGGGATGTGCGTTCCAAGACGCGATAAGGTCCGTGGTATTTGGTGTCTAGTTTGTTGATGGCAGGAACGCATAGCCAAACGAAGCTGTCGGCCAGGAACGTGGGAGCAGGGGTATCGGTATCATGCTGATCTTTGCGATAGCCTTGAGTGTTGGAGGTAAACGTGCGAGCTAGCTGACGGCATTCCTCGGCCTTCTGTGCAATATCTGAAAAAGCACTGTACTCAGAGGCATCTGGATGGTATTGCAAAATTGTGTCCAGAGTACAAGATGGTTCACGGCCATATAAGAGAAAGAAGGGCGAAAACCCAGTTGTTGCTTGGGTGGCAGTGTTGTACGCGAACGTTACGAATGGCAGTACCTGGTCCCAGTTGGAGCTTCGCGATTCAGATGTAACATACATTGCGAGCATGTCCCCAAGCGTACGGTTGAAGTGCTCCGTGAGGCCATTTGTTTGCGGATGATACGCGGTTGTAGCCCGATGTATCGATTTGCAAGACGACAGGAGCTCTTGAACTACTTCGGAAAGAAAGACACGACCTCTGTCACTCAGTAGCTCGCGAGGGGCGCCGTGTCGAAGAATGAAGTGGTGCAGAAGAAAATGGGCTACCTCTCGGGCTGTCGCCGCGGAAAGTGCAGCGTCTCGGCGTAACGGGTCAGGTGATCGACTGCGACGATGACCCATCGATTACCAGCGGCAGTGCATGGTAGCGGACCATAAAGGTCGATTCCCACGCGATCAAACGGGCGAGCTGGACAAGGTAAAGGCTGGAGAGGGCCAGCGGGGTGGCGAGGAATCTTGCGTTGTTGACAGGCGGTGCAAGAGCGAATGTAGCGCCGTACGAAATTGTACATTCCCCGCCAGTAGTACCTCTGACGAATTCGATCATAGGTTTTGAGGACGCCGGCATGAGCGCTTTGAGGGTCAATGTGATGGTGGGCACAAACCTCGGAGCGGAGGTGGCGCGGAATGACAAGAAGCCACGTTCTGCCGTCTGAGTTGTAGTTCCTGCGGTAGAGAAGGCCGTCCCGAATGGCGAAATGGGAGGCCTGTCGGCGGAGTGCCCGAGGATGCGTAGCCGCGGAAGTAGTGCCAAGGATATCCAGCAGGTTAGAAACCCAAGGATCTTGTCGTTGCTCGAAAGGTATATCCTCAATGGTGAGTGCTGACAAGAATGCTTGAGGAGGGGACGATGAGTTAGGCGAGCGCACCGGTGACCGAGAAAGAGCGTCGGCGTCAGAGTGCTTGCGGCCAGAGCGGTACACTACACGGATGTCGTATTCCTGAAGCCTGAGAGCCAAGCGCCCGAGACGGCCAGACGGATCCTTGAGAGACGCGAGCCAGCAGAGAGCGTGATGATCTGTAACTACCTCAAAGGAGTGGCCGTATAAGTAAGGGCGGAACTTCGTTACAGCCCACACGATTGCTAAGCACTCCTTTTCGGTAACGGAGTAGTTGGACTCGGCTTTGGTGAGAGCACGGCTTGCGTAGGCGACAACGTATTCGGAGAAGCCAGACTTGCGCTGGGCGAGGACGGCGCCGAGGCCGACACCACTGGCATCGGTGTGAAGTTCTGTAGGTGCAGTAGGGTCGTAATGGCGAAGGATTGGTGGTGACGTCAGAACATTGCGCAGTGTCGCGAATGCATCATCGCAGGCTGGCGACCAAGAGGAGAGGTTAGGGGTGCCTTTCAAGAGCTGTGTAAGGGGGGCTATGATGGTTGCGAAATTCCGAACAAAACGACGAAAGTACGAGCAGAGGCCCACGAAGCTTCGCAGTTGTTTCAAAGTGGTCGGTTTCGGAAAGTCAGCGACGGCGCGCAGCTTCTCAGGATCAGGCAGAACGCCATCTTTACACACATGTCCGAGTATTGTGAGCTGGCGGGCACCAAAGCGGCACTTTTTGATGTTCAGTTGAAGACCGGCGTGGGTTAGGCAGGTGAAGACCTGGCGAAGTCGAGTCAGGTGGGTCGGGAAGTCGGTTGAAAAGACGACATCATCGAGGTAGCATAAACAGATGTTCCATTTCAGGCCGCGCAGTACAGTGTCCATCATTCTTTCAAATGTGGCTGGGGCGTTACAGAGTCCGAATGGCATAACATTAAATTCGTATAGTCCGTCTGGAGTAATAAAGGCGGTCTTAGGACGATCCGCCTCTGCCATGGGCACCTGCCAATACCCGGAGCGTAAATCGAGTGAGGAAAAGAATTCTGCACCTTGCAAACAGTCTAGGGCATCGTCGATTCGTGGGAGGGGGTACACATCACGACGAGTGATTTTGTTGAGGCGGCGATAATCAACACAAAATCGTATGGAGCCATCCTTCTTTTTAACTAGGACCACAGGAGACGACCATGGGCTACAGGATTCTCTAATTACTCCGCGTTGCAGCATGTCATCGACTTGTTGGGCTATAACACGGCGCTCAGTCGGGGACACCCGATACGGCCGCTGATGGAGAGGTGGGTGAGCGCCAGTGTCGATGAGGTGGGAAACGGACGTCGTGCGGCCCAAGGAAGATTGCGGAATGTCGAAGGAGGCGCGGAATTGGTGTAGAAGGTCAAGAAGTTGCTCGCGGTGACGCGGTTCTAGAGCGCTGTCCAAGGAATGGTCAAAAAGGTCCCGCTGTAGCGGATCTGAAGCCACACGAGTTGGAGTCAAGGCGTCAACTTGGCAAAAAGGGAATGACACATCATCAAAGGTGACAGAAGGTCCACGGGCTCGATGCGGCCGAGGCACTCCCCTTCGATCAACATAGCGGGAGGCGGAAGAGGATTGGCTACCAGAAGTGTGCTAGCGCCGTTTTTCATGTCAAGGACGGCAAACGGCAGCGGTAGGTGGCGGCGGCGGCAGACAACGTTAGAGGGCACAAAGAGGACTGTCGCGGCGGTGGTAAAAGAGGCAGTGAGGGGAACCAGAACAGCGCTAACGGGTGGGATGGTTGTGTCATGTGCTACGAGGAGTTTGGTCGCAAAACGAGGACACGGCTCGTGGAGCAGGGCATCAGACGGTGCATCACTCGATTCAATGAGCTCTACTTGAGGACTGGCGCAGTCAATGATAGCATGATGCTGGGACCTTGCATGTTTCAGCTACACAGCAGCTAGTGGTGGCCGCTTGGACTTCCATACATGAACGTTAGTTTTGTCTTGTGGTGGATCCAATCATTAGCAGCCATAAAAATCTGACAATAGAATCATTAATTTTGTCTAAGCATGCAAACCATTCTCTTCACGAAATTGGTAAAATGTTTTGTGGTGAGCCAGAGGAGTAAACAATTGTGGAACACATTGGGGACTGACGCTTCACATCATGAGAACATGATGGAGGATATTGGATAATGTACTGACTGAAAAGCCTGTGATATGATTTCGAGAATTAATTTGAGCCATACGAGTTTCAAACATCACCGTCTCCGTGTCATATCATAATTAGCATTCTAAAAGGTCATCACCATGAACGGAGGTGAATTGTACTCAAACTCGGCTCTAGCGCCTGCAGGCCGTACGCGTGTTAACAACTATTTTTTGCCACTGACACATTTTTTTTTATTTGATTTATAGGTATTAACGTCCCAAAGCAACTCGGGCTATGAGGGACGCCGTAGGGGATGGCTCCAGAAATTTCTTGAAAGGTGACGACCGCAGCCAGGATTTGATTCCACATTCTAGGATTCAGCAGTCGAGTGCCGTAACCAGTCAGCCACCGGGGCGGGGCAATACATAATTATGTGCGTCAGAGATTGCGAATTATGTATGCAATAATTTTCCATTAGCACTAATGCTAAAATGATACCATGCAGGGCACATACGCATGTTGCCACCTACCATGGCAGGCGTCACTTGATCTGGGATCCCCTCATTGGCTATCTCGGTTTCTGCCTGAATAATGGAACAACAATGTGAGTCAATATCGCTAGCAGTCTGATGCTTGAGCTTGAATGCATGCTTGTCATAATACATGCTCCTATCACTTTTATCTCCAAGTTACAGGCTAGTTTTACACAAGCTAAGGAATCAGCCATCGGCATTTCACAGAGATGCTTTATTCTTGTTTGTCAGAGATTATATTTTGTGTCCAACTATCTATCCTAGCCATGGCTAACGTTAAAAGAATAGCACACAGCTGGAGGCAGATAGGCACTTACTAAGCCAGGTGTAACTTCATCGTTCATCACGTCCTCAGCCATTTCAGCAGCTGCCTGCAATATCGAAAAACATTGTGAATTAAGTGTCAGCTGCAGTGTAATAAGCAATGGCACTCGGTATGGCTTCTGATACTCATGGGGACCTTGCAGCTTTTCTCCAAAGCATTGAAAGGCTGGTATGCTAAGAATTTGATCTGCCCAGCATCAAATCTGAATAAACTTTCAAGTCGCAAACCTTGCAAGCACTGTTCGCCAGATATTATACAAAAGTGTGTGTTACCACACGGTGCTGGGACATAAACTACAGCAAAACTGTCCTTAGTACAGCACAGAGCTAGCTACAAGTGCTTAACATGCCACAACACGTGCATTCTGAGAGCAGCCATCTACCTCTTAACTCCGATAACTGGCGTACGATGAAGGCTCTGTTTGAGATTTTAGGTGAAACAGGCTTAGACTCCTGCCTGTGACAGTTATGTGAGCTGTGCTATGTATAAGTACACACTTTACAGTGTATAGCACACGTGCATGTGCTTTTGTGTTGAAACATGTCTGTACATTTCGAGCTTTTTCTGGTGCACTGCATGGTATGTGTGCGTGTATTGGAGACGGAATGTGAGAAGACAGCTCTTTTTAACTGTGTCAATGTGCGGGCAATGATAAGTGATGTGTGTGGAAGACGTGCACTGCATGGTATGTGTGCGTATATTGCTGACGGCATGAGAGAAGACAGCTCTTTTTAGCTGTGCCAGTGTGCGGGCAATGACAAGTGGTGTGTGTGGAAATGTGCAGCATGTTGTGCGAGATGAGTGCTACCAAGTGTGTATGTGCTGTCCTCAATAACCTGGGCCACAAGTAGAAACTACATGCAGTTTTGATGAAACAGTTTTCTCATCCATCACTGTACTGTGACATTATCACCCTCTATTAACTCCCTCTCTCTTGCTTTCTATTCTCCCTTCCCCAGAGTGGAGTGGCAGGCCAGAGTCTCTTCACCCCTGGCTGACCTCTCCACCTTTCTTTTCATTACACTACTTTCTCTACCGCTTAATTCTGATCAGCATTGAAACAAGAGACAGAATGCAGCTGATAGGAGGGCACTTGCCATAGTAGGTATTACTACGTCTGGAATTGCCTCTTCAGGCATGTCGGATACTACCTGCATAAAGAAAAATGCATGTAAACTGTTAATCATAGAATTATGCACATTAGCTTGTCAGAATTTATGTAGCACTTAGTGGGAATACGGGCACCTGGGCTAAGGCTAGGAAGGCACCTACTGCAGCAGCTGCCATTTCGTCTGATTTCGGCTCCTCGGCCATGTCGTCAGCAGCCTGAAAGCGAATCAGTGAACTCTGTGTGGTTTAATCGAATCCGAAAAACCCTTACAAGCGTTGTTTACCAGACAATGAACTAAAGCCCTTTTTTTTCTTTTTTTTGCCTCTATATCACTGAGTGCTTCTACACAAGTTGAAGCACAACTGTTCTTAGTACAGCACAGAGCTGCAATCGCTTAAAGTGTCACGTCATCAGAAGACAGTGGACTTAAACTAAGAAGGCACTTACCGCAGCAGCTGCCACTTCATCTGATTTCGTCTCCTCCGCCATGCCATCAGCTGTCTGAAAGTGTTCGGTGAACACTGCGTGGTTTAATTGAATCCGAAAAAAAAGTTACGCCAAGACCTTTAAAAGCGCTGTTTACCAGACAATGAACTAAAGCCCTTTTTTTTCTTTTTTACCTCCATATCACTGAGTGCTTCTACACAAGTTGAAGCACAACTGTTGTTAGTACAGCACAGAGCTACAAGCGCTTAATGTGTCACGGCATCAGAAGACAGTGGACTACTAGGAAGGCACTTACCGCAGCAGCTGCCACTTCATCTGATTTCGGCTCCTCTGCCGTGTCATCAGCTGTCTGAAAGCGAATCAGTGAACAGTACGTGATTTAATTGAATTCGAAAAAAAAGTTACGCCAAGACTCTTACAAGCGCTGTTTACCAGACAATAAACTAAAGCCCTTTTTTTACATCTATATCACTGAGTGCTTCTACACAAATGTGCTTAGTACAGTACAGGTCTACAAGTGTTTAAAATGTCATGGCGCCTACATTATCAGTGCGATAAAGAAAAATGCATATAAGTGTCGATCATAGTTATTAAGCACATTCACTTGCAGAATTTGTGCAGCACTTAGTGATAAAATGGACACTTGAAACTCGCTGAACTGATACTAAAAAGGCACTTACTGCAGCAGCTTCCCCTTCATCTGATTTCGGCTCCTCGGCCATGTCATCAGCTGCCTCCATGACAGCACTGACACCATCTGTAGGGATAGTTCTTACTTCATGTGCCTTAGCATGGCCACTTAAGTTCTCCTTTCTCTGCAAAACTGAAAGTCTTTTGAAGAGCTTTAACTTGGTTTACTTTGAACCTAACTGATTCAATGTGTCCGACAAGGGAATGATTTGGTGATTTAGGGTTAGGTGATATAGCTCTAGGCTATCAGTGGATGCCGTGACATGCACATAAATGTTCTTCGGAATGTGAAAGTGTTGGACAATAAATGGCATGCTAGGTTTGCACTTGCCAAACAAGCGTCATGCCTCAAGTGGTCTTTCAGTGTCCTCGTCACTGAACATGGACTGCACAGCAATAACAATTCGACCCTTTAGTGCTCTCCTCATCTACAGCAAACATTGTCTGCGACTACATTTGCTGTGTGCATTGTCAGCCATGTTGACCGTGAATGCAAAGACATCATTGAACATGCCAGTTTTACCCTAGATGTATTACTTTTTGAGATTTCAGCTGAAGACAAGAACTTTTCTAACCATGCCAAAACCATGCCAAAAAATACCAATACATTCGGATATGCAAATTGTGCCCCTACATGCATATAAGACAGGAAGATCAAATATGTTCAGAGCATTTACTTACTGCTACGTTGTTATTTTGCTAATTAGCATGACAAATGTAAAAAAATTCCAAAACATTTTGGTTAGCGTTAAAAGTACCTTCTGTGACTTGACATTCAATTAAGTGGTCTAGGGATTGAATGCCACCTCACTTCTCTTCATTTGAAGCCGGTAATTATACGTGTAGACACCAATGAATGTCGCAAATTAGGCACAGAGCACGCCACTGCAGAGCTTCGGAAAAATATGAAGACCACTGTACGGACTGCTATGAGGATGTCGTCTCTTGACATGCAGATTCAGTCAAGGAGGTATTCTTGACATAATTTGCGCTTGCGCTGTGTCACAAATGCTAGAAAAAAAAAGCACGATCACAAGAAAGGGAACTACTCCCCGAAGCACATGAAAGGGGTCCACGTGACTAATTTCGTCGGCTCGCGACGTTGCTGCTCCACGCATTCACCGAGCCGGCGGACTATGTCTCGGCATTGCATCTTAATAAAGATAAGAGAATAAACTTACCATATCTGGGTAGGCTTGCACGCCGACGTCACTTGTCTGTTCAGCATCGCTGCACAATCCAGTCTTGGAGCCAGAGCTCCGCTTTTGTAAACAAGCACGAGTTGTCACACTTTGGAAATGTATGCGAAGTGTGAAAATGTATACCTTCTTCGGTGGTGGAGTGTACGTGCGTCTTACTAAACGGCGCCGTCCAACAAGCACCTGAAAAAAGGTGGCGTTAAAACCCCGCAGCAGAAGTGTGCGTGCCCAGCTAAGTCGTGAGTGAAAGGCGGCAAAAACTTACTTTCCTCTTGTAGCCCATATCCAACATGGGGACAGCGTTTTCGTGCGTCTTCTTTCCTCCGACGAAGTGTCGCGAGAATACACGGGACGATTCTGTCCCATTAAAATCTTTCCTGCTAATGGAAGCAAGCCACTGCCGCCGCAGTTCAGGTGACGCGGGGAAACGATGCAATGTAGACATATCGCATCGGTACTCATCTAGTGGAATGCTTTGCTCTGGACACACGATAACGCCTAGAATGTTGGTTTTGCGCTGGTTGGTAGTGCAACCGCAGACATCGCAATTACAGCCAGATGATTTTCGATTACAGTACGCCATAATTGAAGCGCGCCGCTTCGAAAACCACAGATGTAGGCTTGTTACTGCTGCGCGAGTCGGCGATGTCATAGGCCAATGAGAGATGGCAACTGTGGTAGTACACTCTCCACGCCAGAAACGCCAGTGCAGGCGCGCTGGTTCAAGGATACGCCGTGAAAAGGTCTACAAACAGCGCATTAAGAATTCTCACCCTCAAACTTAAAACTGTCTCGCAAGAATACACATTTGACATATTCCTGATAGCCTGATAATAAGGAACATAGAGGCTCGTCATCATGCATATCACTAATTAATGAAATGATTCCTGTTAGGCTTAAATTGCCTGAAGGACCTGCTGAGTAGACCTAGCTCATTGAAAATAAATGAAACTTTCAGATTAGTGTTTTATACCTGCTGCATTGTATTTATTCCACTGAATATATTGTTTACAATATTGTTTACAACACCCAATGAGGCCTTCACCTGCTGCATTGTATTTATTCCACTGAATATATTGTTTACAATATTGTTTACAACACCCAATGAGGCCTTCGCCCTGGAGACAGCAGCTTCCGAAGCCAACAAATACCGCACCAAGCAAATGAAGAAGCTGGCAGAGCTGCAACACCGACCTGACAACACCCATACTGACCATTAAAACGTGGTCACGGATCTGTTTTCCAGAAATGTAACACCCACCAAGCTTCAATTCTGGCCAAGGGACACAAATTCAATATTTAGGCTCATAGGCCTCCTCTCCCGAAAATTGTATCTGCTCTTAAAGACAGCCTCCAACAACTGAAAACAGGTCCTCGAGAAGTCAGGCTCAAAACAGCCGGAGTACTGAAAGCTTTGCTTTCACGCCGAAAATAAGAAAATCTACCACCGGATGAACGGTAAGCGCTCAAAGATCTCCAGAGAGACACGACCATCGTAATCCTCCCGCGGACAAGGGAAACACAACTCGACTATGACGAGAAAATCTCTTCTCGACTCAGCAGTCAAGAATCCGAAAAATTGAAGGACCCCACAACAAGTACCCAGGCAAAGTTGAACAAAGTAATAAAAGAAGTTTTCCAAACTCTCCCAAGCCACAGAAACATCTACCTGCAGTTATCATGCACCAACGGATCGGCCCCAGCCTTCTATGGTCTGCCCAAAGCCCACAAACCTGGGAGCCCTCTGCGCCCGATTTTCGACTTCCGTTTATTCCCTCTCCAGTTGTTGTCGGAATGCCTGCACAAGGTCGTAGCACCAAACACAGAAAAAACCGCGACCTACGTTCGACACGCCGGGCATTTCATCGAACTCGTATCCCACGTGAGCCTTGAGGTGAACTCGTATCCCAGGTAACGAGTGCCTTGTTTCCTTTGACGTAGTGCCCCTTTTCACAAATTTCCCTGTAAAGCTTGCGTTGGCCGCCACTCGAGAAGCACTGCAACGAGACGATACACTCTGCGCACGAGCCCCACTGAGAGTAGACGAGGTATGCCGCCTTCTGGAACTATGCTTATCAAACACATACTTCTCTCCAGAGCCGAATTCTACAAAAAGTTAAGGGAACACCAATGGGTGCCTCCATCTCTGTCGTTATGGCGAATCTAACTATGCAACACGTCGAAGAACGAGCTCTAAGCTCTTCCAGCCCACCGCTAAACATTTTTCTGAGATATGTCCAAACTTTCCTCTCTCATCTAAATTCCATACAACCGGAGATTCAGTTCACCCTAGAAATGGAGAAGTGAGGCGCCCTGCCCTTTTTGGACGTTCTGGTGACCCGAAAAAAAAAAAACCGTTCTCAATTCTCCATCTACCACAAACCAACCCACACAGGACGGTATTTGCACTTCATTTCGGACAACCCAAAAACCATAAAACATTAGTTGTAAAGTGCTTATTACAAAGAGGGGAAACACATTGCACCACAGAACCCGACAAAGCAACACTTCATATTCAAGGAACTAACCACGAACGGCTACCCAAACAATTTTATCCGGAAAATCATTCGCCTCCAAAAACGTAACGACAGGCTCCGGGAAGAAAATAACCATCAGCGAGCAACTGCATCTCAAAAGTGCGTCACTGTTCCCTATGTCCGAGGCGCCAGCAAAACCATCGGCCGTATACTAGGAAAAGAAGGAATTCAAGATGCGCACAAGCCTTCAAACACTTTGGGGAACGCGCTATCCTTTCCCAAAGATCGACCGCCAAGACAAACAGCCCAAGGCATGGCCTACAAAATTTTCTGCGCCGACTAAAAAAAAAGCATTCGGCAATACAAGAATGATGTACGAAATGTTTCAGGAGAACGCAACCCCGTAGCTGAACATTCAGAAGATTCCAATCACAGAATAAATTTTGAAGAAACGTTCATCCTGGAGACCGAGGCCAAGTACCAGAAAAGACGCCGTCTCGAGTCATGGCATATGCAGTCGACCGCAAATAATATCAACCGCACAATAGGCAACCTCCCTGCTGTCTTCGCCCTTCCTGGCCACTTCACAGAAGAAAAGGAAAAAAAACACCAGTGAGCACCCCTGCACCTGCGGCACCGTGACTCGTCTTAATCCCCCCCGCTCTCCTTCCTCCTCATTTCTTTCATACCCATCTCCACCTCCTCCTCCCCTTCCCCCCTCGACCATTCCGTTACTTATAGCTGCACGAAGCCCAGCGTCATGCACCTTGAAGAACGAGCCGAGCGAGCTCCGAAACTTCAGGTTTTGTAAAATAAAAAAAGTGATGGTTGGAAAAATTTCAAGTTTCACTTAGATATCAACCCAACCAGACAGGCAAATCTATCGAAATGTTGAGCTTCATTCATTAGGAAATACCTATTTAATACGCCTGTGCTACGCCTGTGGAGTCGCCGGCCATGTGGCTCGTTTGTGCCGCAATCGTGTCCCTCGTCCCTACGACTATACACGTGAGCCAATGTACAATCTTCCTCCGTCCCCCTCGCCTGTGTTTCCTGAGCCTCCTCCGCAGTCCTCTTCAAGTTACGATCACCGCTCCCACCGCTCGCCTTCTCCTGGCCGTCGTTCCCGTTCTCCGGTGCTCCGCCGCCAACCAGCCGTTAACACGGAAAACTAACGGCAGCAGTTCCGGAGGCAAGAACTGCGCCATCCGGGACCAACTCAAGACCTGTTCACGTACCAGCCAACATTATTACCATATTCATCGAGGGAGTTCCTGTCGAAGCCCTTGTAGACACTGGCGCAGCCGTTTCTGTTCTTAATTACGCCCTCTGTCGCAAACTCAAAAAGGTGATGACGCCGCTTCCTGCAATTTCTCCTCGCACAGCCAGCGCTCAGGACATTCGACCATTAGCCGCCTGCACCGCCCGCCTTGTTATCGACGACGTTCAATACACAATAGAATTCCTCGTCCTCGCCCGCTCATCACACTACGTTATCCTTGGTTGGGACTTCCTCTCCAATCATAACGCCATAATAGACTGCGCCCGTGCTCAACTTGAGTTATCACCCCTCAGTGACACCTTTTTCGACACACCCGCTGCTGCTGCAGCTACCGTGCACGTCGCAGAGGACACCGACGTACCGCCTTTCTCCTCAGTGCTTGTGCCTCTTTATTGTGCTGCTCTTTCCGACGCCACTGTTACCTACACACCTTCGTTACGATGCGCTAACCAAAAAATCCGGGTTGCTGCCCCATGCTGTGCTGACAATTTTTCGCAACTCAAGTGCTATTTTTGTTTGTAACCCGTGCCCCTGCCCTACCACTTTACTTCGTGGCCAGTCACTTTGTAGTGTTGCTTTGCTCGATTCCACGCCCACCTATCCCTTTGGCGATACCATCGCCAGCCTTCACATCAGCGCCATAACACCTATTCCTGTCGCCACTCAATCATCTCTCGAAGTTTTCCACCGGTCCATCGAGGCTGGCCTGACGCCCTTACAACGAGCCCAGCTTGTCGCCATCCTACAACGTTTCGCGGCTTCGTTCGACTCTCAGCAACATTCGTTGGGCTCACAACTACCGTTACTCACCGTATTGATACCGGCACCCATTCCCCTTTGCGCCAGCGTCCGTACCGTGTTTCAGCCGCCAAGCGCCGCATTATTGACGAACAGGTGACCGACATGCTCCAGCGCAACGTAATCCAATCGTCGCACAGCCCTTGGGCGTCTCCGGTCGTCCTGGTCAAGAAAAAAGACGGTTCCCGCCGATTCTGTATAGATTACCGCCGACTGAACAAGATCACACGCAAGGACGTTTATCCTCTACCTCGTATCGACGACGCCCTTGACTGCCTGCAGGGAGCTGAGTTTTTTTCTTCAATAGACCTGCGTACCGGCTACTGGCAGGTGCCGATGGCAGAGGCCGATCGGCCAAAAACCGCTTTCGTCACACCCGATGGGCTCTATGAGTTTAATGTCATGCCATTCGGACTGTGCAATGCCCCTGCCACATTCGAACGCATGATGGGCAACCTACTCAGAGGGCACAAATGGCACACTTGCCTTTGTTACCTTGACGACGTTGTCATTTTTCCCCAGATTTTCCATCTCACCTCCAGCGCCTTGAGACAGTTCTGCGATGCCTGACCAACGCTGGCCTCCAATTAAATTTAAAGAAGTGCCGTTTCGGAGCACAGCAGCTAACCATACTCGGACATGTCGTCTCCAAGGATGGCGCTTTTCCCGATCCGGCAAAATTACGTGCTGTGACAGAATTTCCTAAGCCAACTAATGTGAAAGAACTCCGCAGCTTCGTCGGCCTCTGCTCGTACTTCCGCCGCTTCGTTCGCAATTTTGCCACAATCATCAACCCTATCACCAAGCTTCTGTCCAGCCACGATCTTTCAGCCTGGTCTCCGCACTGTGACGATGCCTTCGCGACACTCCGCCACATTCTGACGACTGCGCCAATCCTGCGTCATTTCGACCCTTCTTCTCCCACGGAAATCCACACTGATGCCAGCGGCGTCGGCCTCGGCGCAGTACTCGCTCAGCGGAAGTCTGGCTTTGATGAGTATGTTGTCGCTTACACAAGTCGGACCCTAACAAAAGCTGAAGTAAACTATTCCGTCACCGAGAAAGAGTGTCTCGCTATTCTCTGGGCAATAGCAAAATTTCGCCCCTACTTGTATGGCCGTTCTTTTGATGTCGTCACCGATCATCACTCCCTCTGCTGGCTGTCTTCTTTGAAAGATCCTTCAGGTCGACTGGCCCGTTGGGCTCTGAGGCTCCAAGAATACGACATTAACGTCATCTATCGCTCTGGCCGTAAACATGCTGATGCTGATGCTCTCTCACGTTCTCCCTTGCCGTCTGAAGCCACTCCTGCTATATCCGTTCTACATCCCACCGACATGCCCACCGATATGACTTCCGAGCAACGCAAAGAAGCATGGATCGCCTCACTGCTTGATTTTTTATCTGGCCGCGCTTCACGACCTCCTTGCCGCACTCTCCGTCGCCAGTCTCACCATTTCGCCATCAGAGAGGAGCTCCTATACCGTAGGAATTACCTTCCTGATGGTAGAAAGTGACTGCTTGTAATTCCGACCCATCTACGCTTTGTGATTTGTTCCCATTACCACGACGATCCCCAATGTGCCCACGCCGGCTTATTGAAAACCTTCACTCGCCTGCGACAGCGGTACTACTGGCGTGGGATAAACCGCTATGTTCGTCGGTTCGTCCAGTCCTGCCAAGAGTGTCAGCGCCGAAAACCCCCACCTCGCCAGCCCGCCGCTCCTCTGCAGCCGCTGACCTGCCCAGCTCAGCCATTTGAGCGTGTTGGAATAGACCTTACGGCCCGCTTCCTAGCACATCAACACGCAATCGCTGGATCATCGTTGCAATCGATCTTCTCACACGCTACGGCGAAACGGCGCCTTTGACATCTGCTACGGCCCAAGACATTGCCTCCTTCATCCTCCATCACATAATTCTTCGCCGCGGGGCTCCCAAAGAATTGCTGAGTGACAGAGGTCCCGCTTTCCTTTCTGAAGTTGTCGAAGCTGTTCTAAGAGAATGCAAAATCGTTCACCGCGCCACCTCCGCGTACCATCCGCAAACAAATGGAATGGTTGAGCGTTTTAACCGCACCATGGGCGACATGCTAGCAATGTATGTCGCTTCCGACCACTCCAACTGGGACCGCGTTCTTCCATTCGTCACATTCGCTTATAACTCTGCCACACAAGCAACCACCGATTTCTCACCATACTTCCTCCTGTACGGTCGTGAGCCCTCTTGTACTATGGACACCATTCTCCCTTACCGACCGGATTCTTCCGAATTCACGACTGTTTCACAAGCTGCAACTTATGCCGAAGAATGCCGCCAGCTTGCCTGGTCCTTCACTTCTCACGCCCAGCAATAGCAGAAAACCACCCGAGATCGATCTGCACTTCTTCCTACTTACCATACAGACTCTTTGGTCTGGCTATGGGTGCCTTCCTCCAGTCCCAGCCTTTCATCCAAACTTCTGAGCAAGTATCAGGGCCCCTACCATATTGCCAAGCAAACATCCCCCGTAAACTACCTCATTGAACCCCTTACGCCATCCACTGACCACCGTCGCCGAAATCGTGAAATAGTACACAGTAACCGCCTGAAACCTTACTACGATCCGGCCATCGTCACATCGCCATGAGCCGCCAGGATGGCGTCTTTTCGCCCGGGGGAAGTTGTAAAACAGGCATTAGGCTCTGATATGTTCAGCGCCTATTGCTGAAGAGAACGACGACAAGCATGTTCAACGCGCGTGACGGGCAGGAAGGAAAACGGCAACGAAGCTCGCTTCGATGCTCGTACGTGTGCTGACACGTCTCACGACTGATCGCAGAACGTTCCATTGACTGTTGACGACGTATCGCCCAGGTCAAGGTCTTTTACAACAATTTAAAGTTTGGTTTAAGGAAAAAAAGTGCCAATAATAGCCTTGAAAAAGCAGACTGAAATATTTTCACCACGCTATTTATGTAAACCAGTCTTTTTTTAATGACAAGTCACACAATAAAAAACATGTCACAATGCAGCTGCACCATTTTAGCTACTCAAGACATATATTGTAGAACGAAATCGCTTATCGCTGGAGTGCTCTCCCAGATGGCCACTTTACGCATTCAATTGGCAAGAGATACCAAGCCAGCAGCAGGTCGCATCATACCTTTCTGGTAATGCGAATAAATAAAGCTGCATTAATGGTATCTTAGTGCAAACATTGTAGCCACTTGTTCTTCAACATGACCAAACCCTTTACCATAGACACTTTGTTGCTAAAATCAACAATTAAAACAAGTTAATGAGTTTTAATAAATTATAATCTTTGGAAAACATAAAATACAGCAGAATAAGCAATACGACTCAAAAGCTATCTGATTTCAGTGCAATAGGACACTTAGCCTATTAAAAGCTTCATATTTCACGACACCTTGGTGTATATCGTAATTTCTGGTATGGACTGAACCGTGTTGATAACAAAACAGCTTTGCATATAATTCAAATGGGAGCCTCTCATATTGTAACACTCTTGACTCTATGTAACACAACCTTTCTAAGCCCAAGAAATGGTGCACATGAAAACAGGCGGCACTTCCGCTCCCACTCCCTTCTTCGTCCAACCACCCCCGAGTTCCTCATCTTCATTATTCATACAGACTGCAACATTTGCCTCCCTTTCGCAAAAGAAGCCCTCCGGGCGAGTCAGGAGTTGTCACGTGAGTGGCACTGCTTCAAACGGGCGACATGCGTAACCTCACTTTTTGTCGAACGTTGTCCATTGGCCGTAAGGCGTGCAATCCGGTAGTTAAGTTCACCGAGTCGTTCTAAGATCACGTATGTTCCACTGTGGCGTGCAAGCATTTTCTGGTGTAAGCCGCGTTTTCTCATTGGTTTTCAAAGCCAGACTAGATCACCGGGGAAGTAGATGCTCTGGCGATGATGGTCGTTATAGCGAGCTTTCGATCGCTCGTGTGTTGTCATAGTCCTCAGTCGGGCTATTCGGCGCGCTTCTTCGACCAAGCAAAGGGCTTCGGCTAAGCATGGGTCGTCTTCAGTGGAAAATGGGAGGATGGTACCCAGGGTGTGTCGAGGGGAGCAGGCGTAAAGGAGGAAGAATGGACTGTATCCTGTGGTCTCATGCCTGGCAGTGTTGAAGGCGTATGTGATTAACGGAAGAACACAATCCCAGTTTTTATGGTCCGATGCGACGTACATTGAAAGCATATTCGTGAGAGTTCTGTTAGTACGCTCTGTTAAACCATTTGTCTCCGGGTTGTAAAGGGTCGAATGTCTGAAATCAGATGCACATAAACGAAGACGTTCTTCAATCATATCGGCAGTAAATTGGTGACCTCTGCCACTTATTACAACTCTCGGGGGACCTTGTCGCAAGATGACTGAATGCAGCATAAGCAGGGAAACTTGGTACGCTGTAGCGGCGGGAAGAGCGGCTGTCTCACAGTAGCGAGTAAGACGGTCCATACATACAATAATGCAACGATTTCCCCCATGCGACTTTGGAAAGGGACGGAATGCCTTGCCCTGTAGCGCCGCCCAAAATTCCTTTTGAGAAAGCCGGAGTCGACCAGCTTTCTCGCTTCTGAGTGCGGTGTAAAGTTCGCCAAGATCCCAGGTGTCCCGAAGCTGGATCATAATGCATGACGCGTACAATAGAAAGACGGAGGCTTTCAGGTACTACCAGAAGAAACCGATGACCAGTTTCTGAGTAAACGTTCTTGTATAGTAGCCCATCACAGAGTCAAAGCTGGCTGTTCGAGGCTGGATCCTGAGAAGCATTCAAGAACGGCTCCAGGTGCTGGTCGTTGTGTTGCTCTGTTCGAAAGATGAGAGTATCGGCAAATCTCGGACATAAAGCAGCGACGTAATGGTCGAGGTTGTCCGCGTCGCATTCCGTTGTGGCAAGTGGCAACCAGGAGAGGCAGTCCGCATCTGCGTGCCGTCGGCCACTGTTTTTCGAAATGATGTAGTCGTATTCCTGCAAGCGAAGTGCAAAGCGGGCCAGGCGACCAGACGGGTCACTGATATTGAGTAGCCAGCATAGGCAATAATGATCGGTTACTACTACGAAAGGCCTTCCGTACAGGTAACAGCGGAACCGCTGGACGGCGAAAACAACCGCGAGACATTCCTGCTCAGTGATGGTGTAGTTTCGCTCAGACTTGCTGAGAGTCCGACTGGCGTAAGAAGTCACATGTTCACGGTCATCATAGCGCAGAACGAGGACAGCACCGAGGCCTATGCCACTTGCGTCCGTATGAACTTCAGTTCGAGCAGAAGGGTTGAAGTGTCGTAAGATAGGATGTGATGTTAGGAGGAACTTCAGTTTTCGGAAAGATGAGTCGCATTCAGATGTCGACTGGAATGGAGCGTCTTTATGTAGTAGACACGTGAGCGGGTAGGCGACATCTGCAAAATGATGGATGAAGCGTCGGAAATATGAGCAAAGGCCGAAAAAACTCCGGAGCTCCTTCACATTCCGAGGTTGTTGAAAAGCGGCAACAGCTACGGTCTTCTGAGGATCAGGCCGGACGCCGTCACAATTGAAGAGGTTACCAAGCACCAATGCCTGTCGCTCACCAAAACGGCACTTATTTGAATTGAGAACAAGACCAGCTTGGCTCACACAGTCCAGCACGAGGACTAGGCGGTCGTTGTGCTCTTTGAATGTCCGGTCAACGATGACTACGTCGTCCAGATAGCACATACAGACCTCCTATTTCAGACCACATGGTATAGAATCCATGAATCTTTCAAATGTTGCAGTCACATTGCACGAGCCAAAAGGCATAACATTAAATTCAACAGTCCATCCGGAGTGATGAAGGCCGTCTTCTACTTGTCTGCTGGGTACATTGGGATCTGCCAGTATCCTGACCGCAGGTCGACAGATGAAAAGTATGATGCAGAATACAAGCCGTCAATGGCGTCATCAATGCGGGGAAGCAGGTAGACCTCCTTTTTAGTGACTGAATTCAAGCGGCGGCAATCTACACAAATCGCCGTGTGCCATCTTTCTTGCTGACAAGAATTACTGGAGCCGCCCAGGGACTGGACGAATGACACCCTGGTCTAACATTTCACGTACCTGCTCATTGATGACCTTGCGCTCGGACGGCGCCACACGATACAGTTTTTGGCGAATTGGATGTGCATAACCGGTGTCAATTCGATGACTGGTGCGAGACCCAGGAAAGGAGAGTGAAATGATAGGCTTCGAGAAGTCAAAAAAGAATGACTACTACGGCAGCAGATCTTCCAAAGCATCACGCTCTGTGGCGTTCAGAGAATTACTAATCATACCACGAAGTTGAACATTCACTTGGGATGGTGCGACATTCCGCTGAGGTGCATCCGCAACCACGGCCGCTGATATTGGCATGTCTGAACTGCAAGAGGCAAACTTCATTCCAGCTGCTAAAAGAACTGGCTACGTGGAGCAATTAATAGTCCACAATCGCATGCAGCCTTTGGTTACCGACACCAAACAATTAGGAACCCGGAGAGATTTCTTCGCGAAGTTAGAATAGTTAAGTGTCACAGTAGCATCAAACGTTTCGATCGCACGGTGAGAACATGAAACCGGAATGTACTGCATAGACAACGGAGGCACAACAATATCGTCGCTCCTGCACTCCATATTTTCAAGAACAAGAGGTTCCTCGAACAACTCAGGCGGTAGGCAGCCCACTGATCTCGCCCGTTTGGCAGGCTAGGGTTGCGCCACACATGCTAAGAAAATTTGTACCAAGAATTACATCATGTGTGGAGTGGGGTAGCACGGCAAATTCTTCAGAAAACACGGTTCTTCAAAAGAACACACATTTGCTCTGCACACTCGAACGGTATAGAACAAATCGCCACTAACGGTATGAAAATTTGAATTTCTGTCCCAAGGAAACATCACTTTTGGTCCCAGCAAGTTTTTAAATGTTGAACTCATAATCGATATTGTCGCACCCGTGTCCACTAATGCCATTGTAGAAATACCGTCAAACAGACACAGATCTTGTTTTTGAGCATAGTCACTGAAGGACGTATTTCTGCGAATAGCGAGCTTTCACCGGTGGCCTCACCGCCATCGGTCTCGGCGCCTAGCTTTCCCAAGGAGGTGACTGAGAACGACGCCGCGGGGTTGGCGAGCGGCACGAAAAGGGGGCGACTGAGTCAGACTCCGGTCGGAAGCCGGTGAGTGGTTGCGTACGCCACCGGGCTGAAACTGGCCGTGTGGAGGAGACGTCCAATACCGACGGGGTCTACTGGGTGATCACTGGTCGGGTCTGGATACGTTGGTCGGTCATACCGCGATGGTTGACGACGGCGACATTGTCTTGAAATATGGCCCGGGATGTCACGCCGGTAACAGACAGGAGTAGGTCGAAGATGGTGTTGGTCCTGAAAGGATTCGATGTCACACTGTCGGTAAAAGCCAGGATCGCGCTATCTGTGAACTGGGGTACTCGCCTAAGTCTTCGTGGCCCGAGGTCGTTACGCTTATCCAGATGTCTAGATGAAACCAGGCTTACGAAATGTTACCGCGAGCATTCTTCGTAAGAGGCAGGGTGTGCTGTGTGAAACGAAGAAAACTCAGGCTGCGATTGCAGATTGTAGGCAAGTTGACACGGAAACGATGGGCGGTAGGACACTGGTGACGTGTGCCGGCAGCTGGAATCGAGCCGGAGTAACTCTTCACGAATGATCTGCCGCATAGTTGAGGCAAGGTCCGGAGGAACATGCACGTCAACGCTGGTGACGATTGTCACATTGGGAAGCCTTCCAAACGTAGGAGTTACTGGACGGTTCTTTAGTGCTTCGAATGTGCGAATGTGACGGAGGACAGCGGAGACAGTCGAGATATCATCTTCGGCGATGAGGAAGTTGTAGACATCAGCTGCGATGCCCTTCAAAAGGTTCCCTACTTTGTCCTCATCGGATATTTGAGAATCGATGGTCCTGCCCAATTTGAGGACCGCTTCGGTATAGGTAGTGCGGGTCTCGCTAGGTAGTTGGGCACGATGGGCGAGTGTCTGCTTGGCCTGCTTCGTGCGCGCTGAAAAATCGCCCGAAACACTGTTTAGTTCGGTATCAAAGCGGTCCCATGTCATCAGCGTGCCTTCATGGTTTTCAAACCAGACAAGGGCGGTGTCTTTCAGGAAGAAAACGACGTTGTCGAGCTGAGTGGAGACGTTCCAGCGATTGTAACGGCTCACCCGTTGGTAGTGGCGGAGCCAGTCGTCAACGTCCTCTCCCGCTGCACCAGTGAAAGGACGAGGATCTCGGTAAGGTTGATAAAGGCCGGAACTCGCCTGATTTGAAGTGGCAAGAGGCACTGGGCTAGGCTCAGTCGATGGCGGCATTGTAACGATCAGAGGCGGGAGTCCAGCACGGCGGCGGCAGCGACGACGCTCCAGGGGTGCGTCAATGACGAAATGGCGTGGGTCGAAACCGCACTCTCCACCAAAAATGTAACCCTCTTGTCGCTATGTAACACAACCTTTATAAGCCCAAGAAATGGTGCAAACGAAAACAGTCGGCACTTTCCCTCCCACTCCCTCCTTCTTCCAACTATCCCCGAGTTCCTCATCTTCCTTATTCATATACACTGTAACAATATGAACTGAAACCTTTTTCCAGATTGCTTTTATGTATGCTATGATCAGTGCAGAGGAAAATAGGTCAGGCATAAGGACAACTATGTATTTGTGATCTGCTGATCCTACACAGGCGACCACAAAACAGCGTCAAGCATATGTTGCTGCTGTGATTTTGTGCTCGACTGCAGTTTCAACAGATAGCTAACATCATGTCTATGGCCAAATTTCGCTGAGATGGGTGTCTTCCCAAGATTTAGAATGATAAGTTTACCTTCAAAAATCTAACAGACCATCACACTCTGGCTAGGATTAGTTCAGACCATGAAAGGCATGTACTGTTGTCGCGACCGACTGAGCAAAGCTAAATCTCACAAGGAAAAGCGCAACAATGCTAGAGGAAAAACAAAAAAAATATATTGTGAAAACCAAAATGTTGCATATGCAGTCACATCAATGATAATAAAAGCACTATACGCAGTGATAAAATAATTTGTTACATTTTACCTAACGACTATTACGACCTTGCACATACTTCAGCACATGTCAGTGGATAATTTACGTATGGAACCAAGAAACTATGATATTTTCCCTACAAATTTCGTATGATAATTGCAAGCACATGAGGTGTGGTGTGCAGTGGTTTCCAGGCAATTGCACACTTAAAACTCTCGCAGATAATTGTTGGTGGAGTAAACATTCTGTGACAATCACAACCAACACAAAACCATAATTTTCAGATACATTCAACATGATATGAGGTTTATTTTTACTATAGACGACAATGTAAACAAATTTGTTTCGGAATGAATTTTCTACTGGCTACACCATTATTAAAAGAAATAATGCAGGCAAACCAAGCTGGCAGGCTGTCCATTCATACTAGGGTATCTATCTATGCTTAGGGTATGTCTTTATTCGTGCTTCCCTTAACGCGTCATTAAATGTGGTGATGGCGTGCTCGCTGGTAGAAGATTTAAAGCCTTCCTCTTTTGTGCTGTGGTGGGTAGTTGAGCAGCAGGTAGGCTTCAGGCATTGGCCAGTCTGAAGTGGTCAGGTACCTGTGTATATAAAGAGGGAAACAATCTACAAGTGAGAGCGAACGCACAAATCTTTTCCCAGTAATGAAAACCGACACATCTTTATATTGCCGTGAATCCTTCGAATCTGTTATTTTTTGACAGCCGTTGGCACGCGGCCTTATCACTGTGAATCTAGCGCGCGCATCAGTTCTTTGTAGTTTGTTTATTCACGCCTGTTATCCCGAGCCGATGCTATATCACTTTGTCGCGCAAGATGCGCCGAGACGTTTCTTTAAGATTCCGACCACTCGCGTGTGTTTCTGCAATGTTTCAGGTTGTGCTAGTCACTGTTTGCATGTTTTCTCGATGTTTCTTCACAGCCTTTAAACTGAGCGTTGACGGGTGAGACGGGAATTCGTAGATCGATGACCACCCAGCATGATTGTTGTTATCGCTGCTGCCGAGTTGTTCAGTTCTTTTGCGGGCGCAAATCAGCCCAAAAATATTTTATTCGAGTGAGGACCAAGCTTCCTCATTTGCCGACATGACATTGTCACCACCACGTGACATCTGGTGAAGGTGCTGAATCCCTGTAAACAACATGACCATGCCGCTGAAGACGGAACCAGCACAGCCACCCATTTTCGCCCAGCCCCATGAGCCACCAAGCTTCGAAGGTCGTCCAGATGAAGACACAGAAGACTGGCTTGACATTTTCAAGCGCGTGGCCTCGTTCAGTGCTTCGGACGACTCAGCAAAGTTGAGGCAAGTGTCGTCCACACTTCAGAGATCATCGCGGATCTGATTTGAGAACTGTGAAGCGACTTTGCATAAATAAAGGCTGGTTCACACTGGCGACTCGCCGAGGTCGCGCGACTCGATTTGTCACGGAGGAGGCGACCCGCGACAAGCACCGAGCGACGACAAGTGTTCACACCTGCATGCGACTCGCTTCCCGATGTCTCTCGCTCCGAACGAGACTTGCCGCGAGAGAACCGGTTTTGGCGCCTTTTATCCCTTTTCGTCTGCTACCGTGCACTCACTCGGTCGTCAGTTCTGTCTCTCCAGCATGGATATGTACGGTTATCTCAGCGAGGAAGAAGTAATAACCACCATGCTTATGTGTAGTGCTGCTTTGGCAGCGCAAAACGCTGTGGTTCAGCGAAAACGGAAGCGGCGGTGGTGGATGCGGCCTTGTTTGCGGTCCCGCGAAGTTGCAGGCCGGGCAAGCCGTCTCATGCCCGAGCTCCGAGCGCTTGACGAAGACTACTACCGCGAGTGAGCGTGCTTCATTTTCACAACTTAGCATCTGTGTTTCACCGTGTAACAATCTAACATGGCTGTTTTTTACCAGTTTCATCAGAATGCCACCCCGAACTTCTGACACGTTGCTGGAACTGCTGAAAAGTGAAATTGCTAAACAGGATACAAATTTCAGGCGTTCCATTGAGCCATCTGCGCGGCTTGCAATGACACTGAGGTAGGTGATCGCTTGGGCAACAGAACTGATGAAAACATAAAATTATTGCTCGAGCGTTGGGGCAACCTTAAACCGTTTAAATGGGACGTATGCAATCAATATTGCGTCTCAAATATTTTTTTTCGCGTTGCGAGTGAAGCAATGTTTTTTTCTGCCTAGGTTGCTCTCCTATAACGACTGTCATTTGCGTGCAATATTAAGAATATGATTGCCGGATTTTTCTGTGAACCTTAATTGCGCTTTGCTGGCGCGAAAACTGCGGTAATCTCTACTGTGTTCAGTATTGTCTATAAGGGCTATGCCGCCTTAGCAATTTGCCTAGAAAACACCGTTCTTAGCGTTTCTGCGAAAGTTCTATCGTAAACAGCATTTTGCATATGACATGTGAACGCTCATTAATGCGTATGTAAGGTGTGGTTGACTATGAGCCACCCAAACTACATATCACTAGTTTCAAGTTGTCGCATAATATGAATCATATAGATATAATGGAAAGTCTACCTAGTTACTAATACGACTGCAGGGACCATAGTTTTGACAAATACCAACACGAATTCGCGAGGCCGCTCCACGGGCACCACAAGCAATGAATCAAAACTTGGTCTTGTTTTAATTTGAGCTTTACTTATAATCGTCAATGTTTTGGTGCCTTCAGTTGTTACCTCATTTCTGATCTTATGCACTTCCTCTTTCTTAGGTTTCTTGCTGCAGGGCACACGCTAAGCCTGTCATACGACTTTTTGGTGGGCAGATCCACTGCCTGCACAATTGTAACTGAAGTGTGTAAGGTACTGTTGCAGATTTTGAAGCCATTGTACCTGGCCAGCCCAAAGACAGCAGATGAGTGGATCAGGGTACGTCAGCGTGTTAAAAAACCCTGCATGTAACATTGGAGCCATAACTACAACATTTGTTGCATAAGAATATTTTGTATTCATGTATTTATGGATTTGAACTTAGGGTACGCAAGTCATTAACACAACTGTTCTTGCATTTAGTAAAACTTTTTATTCATTAAACAGGTTGCAGCAGAGTTTGAAGAGAGGTAGAATTTTCCACATTGCATTGGGGCCATTGATGGCAAGCATATCCACATTGAATGCCCGGCCAACTCTGGAAGTCTTGACCGCAATTATAAGGGTGGCTTCAGCAAAGCACTTCTTGCCGTCAGTGATGTCCAATATAGGTAAAATTGCCTCTTCCCTTTTCATGTGTGAATACTTATTCAGAAGTTATGAAATATAAAGGCACCAATTAGCCCAGCAAGGCATGTTTCATGTATACATCAGTTAATCCTGAGTGAATGACACCACATCTTATTATATGAAGTCAGGCTGATGGTGATATGACTTTGTGTATTATATCCAGAAAGGCACATATTATTACAAATAGTTCACTACTGTGAAAAGTCAGATGGAGGATGGATGGCTTGCAACTATATGTTAAGGTATATTGATTATAGATCATGAGCAAGCTACCTTTAGGGAAAAGAGGAGGCATATTGCCTCTAGCCAAGTCAAATGAAAAATGTTCAGCTTGTAGGAGCCATGTATGCGGGAGCATGGCCTGTTCTTTCTTAGAAGTTCTATTACAGGCAATACCTAACATAGTATTGACTCACTGCTGATTATACCATACTCACCATAACTTTATGAGCTCAGAATGTATTACATATTTCAGCTGGAGTTTTTTTAAATGGAACACAGTAAATAATATAGCTAATTTAGTTTAACTGGCATTGTTGTGCATTCTGCATTGTCACTTCAACATGTAGATGCCTGACTTCGGCTAGCAGGCAAGGCAGTAGAACTAACAAAAATGGCATATTTTTATTGTACAGGTTTTTGCATGTCGAGCATGGACATCACGGTAGCGACAACGACGGAGGTATATTTTCCTACTCAACACTTCAAGAAAGGTTGCTGGAAGCTTCCCTGGGTGTGCCTCCGCCAGACAATGTCGGAACTGAAGGACCACTGCCGTACTACTTTGTGGGTGACGAGGCATTCCCTTTAAAAACCTATATGATATGCGGCCCTACCCCAGAAGGTGTAAATACACTGTTTATGAGAAAGATCTCATCCACCTCACTTTAGTTATGCATCTTTTTATTGATGCATAAGAATACACACTACGTAACGATGTCATATTCTCAATGACAGCTAAACGACTCATGATAAAATTTCTTCTCTTATGCCATTTTAGTTTCGCCGACGGAACTATGGCTATGAAATCTAAGATGCATTTAGGCCACATAAAGGTTGGAAGAAACTGCACTACGACCACTAATGTTTGGTGTCATTCTGATGCTTGAAACACAGTATTCTCATCATATTAGTGGTGTCAAATGTATCAGAGGCTATAATGCAGTTAATTCGTGGCTTCATATGCCTAAACACACCCCATACACCATAGCCGCTGTTTTATGTTTGCCACTGAGACAGTGTTAAAAAATTCAATCATAAATAATTTAGTGGTCACAGTGAAATACCACGATATGTTCCATGCTTACTAAAGCCTAACATGTAATTTCAGAGAAGAATGCATCCAAGAAAAAGTTTGGTGTTGGTTATAAGCTACCTTTAGGCACATTTCGCCTTCAAAAACACTGAATAAAAATGTCAATGACATATTTTCTCGATCGACGGCTTATGTGAGTAGCACAAACAGCATTTTTTTATTAATTCGTAGCTGTCTCTTTTTCCTTCCAACAGCATTACACGAGAATTCCAGCCAGCCCTCCTCGAAAGAACGGCGAGTTTTTAATTACCGTTTGAGCCTGGCCCGGCGCGTTATTGAGAACGCTTTTGGCATAATGGCTCAAAGGTGGCGCATACTACGCCGACCATTCCGGGCCAAAGATGGAAATGTCAACGTATTTTCGAAGCTTGTGTAGTGCTCCATAATTTTTTGCTCAAGCAGTCTACAACATCTGCTGCTGCCTACTGCCCGCCTGGCCTTACAGACAGTGAAGACTGGGAGGTACGGCTCACACCTGGCAGCTGGAGACAAGACCAGCCGCCAACAACTGCTTTTGCGGACATACCACCTGTCGGTGGTAATGCGGCACGGTATGTTGGCAACTTTAAATGTTCTCAGACCATCACATGCTTTCATTGATGCAGCCTTCACAGCCTTTCTTTTGTTACGGTTTACTAGGGGCCAGCCAGACTAGCTTTGGCATAGCCTTTATTAATCACACTTAATTTTCTCTTGTTTATGTAGCCAGAACCTCAACTTACGCACGCTACTGAGTAGCACAAGCTCTACTGCTGAATCATCTATTCAGTCATAATATATATATATATATATATATATATATATATATATATATATATATATATATATATATATATAGCGTCTCTCATAGCCTGAGTTGCTTTGGGACGTTAAACCCCACAAACCAACCAACCATATATATATATATAGATATAGACATGGATTGCTTGTTACTAATGGGCCAGAGTTAAATTCAAACAGGATGTCACACAACTTTCCCGATTATCTATTTTATTCCAACAGTTTCGGACGGTGGACCGTCCTTCTTCAAGGCAGAATTTAGAATTCTCAATTCTACCTTGAAGAAGGACGGTCCACCGTCCGAAACTGTTGGAATAAAATAGATAATCGGGAAAGTTGTGTGACTTCCTATATATATATATATATATATATATATATATATATATATATATATATATATATATATATATATATATACATATATATATTCAATTAGAACAATAATGATAAAATATTTGTTATCTTACAGGTATGCCCAAGCCGTGCGCAACAGTCTGTGCCACCATTTTGCAACAGTTGGGCAGTTACTAAAACCAAATCATTTATTTTATTGCCTACAACAGGGACGTGTCCCGGTGCTGCCGTTCAAGGTTGTACATCATATTTTCTATGCTATGCATGACGTCTTGGGCAACGTTCCTGTCAAGTCCTCTCAGTCTGTCATCCACCCATACAAGAATGGAATATCCTGTCCCTTCTTGTTGTTGTTCTTTGCGCACTGATTTCATTCAGGCGCCCAAGGCATGCTGCCGCAAATTCTTGCTGAGTGCAATTTTCAGATCCTCTGTTGAAAAAGGAATCCTGGTCTCACAATGGGTGTCAACATTTAAGAAGTGAATGTTTCTCATTACGGTGAAAACTGAAAGCTTACCGACTTGACTGGCGTACATTCAACCTTTTTGGTGCTCGAATACTGAAAAAAAAAGAATTATTCGTCATAAGAAACATTCCCCTTGCGCTGTGCCTCTAAATGGTGATTAGGTATACCCAGGGCTGACATACCGTTTACAAGCTGGTGAATCCTCTTCTATGGCCCTAGGAGTTTGCTGGGATGGCTCATCTGGAGATATCCTGCACAAGTGGCATTATTATCATGAAACATGCATGCACATGTTTTGTTTGCAGAAATGTCACAGGAAATGTGTTTCCATAAGTATCATTATTTGTGACTATTGTCTCATGTTGCAAATTAGGATGAGCAACATATTTAAAAATATATTTACTTTTTCCCTGGATTTTTTTTACCTGTGCTCAGCTTGTGCCTCCCAGTCCAATGGGTTTATCTCCAGGGCTGCAGGATCTGGCTCCTGCAAGTTTGATGCTCCTGGCTCCTTTGAGCTCGACGGGCCTGGCTGGTGTGAGCTTGATGATCCTAGGTCCTGATGTCTCCATGTGCTTGCCTCAATAGCATTTCCTCTGATGCTGTACTGCAATAAACAGAAATTTAGTTATTTAGTTTCTTTTCTTTTTGTCTACCACTAATAGCTCTTTTTGCAACGCATGGCATTCAAGAACATTTCTTACCGCTGTGTATGTCCAGTTATACTGCAATGCGCTGTGCTGTAAAAAATGCTATTTTTTATGAAAGTTCCAATAAAGTGTAAGACTTCAAAAATGGTTATAAGGAAAACCACTATATCTGTGTTATAGTTAGTGACATTGATGGAAATACGGTGAAACAAGAGAATGAACAAGAGGTACCATAGTGTAAGGCTACAAGCTAATATGTATTATCTGGAGTTATTTATTGCAAACTGAAAATGAACACACTTCACGCTTTGCCTTCATTGAAGTTGCCTGACCTAACATCACTTTTGCTGGATATGATACATATAGGTGTTCATGTCTTTTTTTTTTTTTTTTTCACTTGCTTGAATCTTTTGTACGCTGGGAAGATAAACACGTAGATGCAAAGAACCAGGAGTTCTATAGATTTCATGAACTCTGCAGATTTTCATTTGCTTGAAATGAAACCTAGAATTGGTATGTTTTGATATGCATGTATAAATGAAAGACACAGGTCATCTGTGGCAAAATATATAGTAGCTGGCTCTTGCATGGCAATCACAAAATTAGAATGTTATTGCTCACCTTGTGCTGCTCTTTTCCAAGCTGCTGTAGACACTTGCATAAATACAAAAGAACAACATGTAATTTAGCACCAAAGTTTAACAACAGTATGTAAACGACATTTCATGTTTTTTTTGTGATAGCAGTGGCAGTCTAACAGGTTCTGTGCATTGTTGAAGGCATGCAAGCAGAAAGAATGCATAAACTAAAGGTCGAACATTTTCACGTGCTCACTTAATTTTTTGCACTTCTCGTATGTGTCTCATCTAGTCCTGTTGAGCCAGGGTGGCTGCAAATGATTTCAGATTAATGTGTTAATCACTCATGACATTAGTTTAAACTTTGAACCAGCTGAGAAAAAACGAACATATGAGTGCCTATTCTTCAATCATGCAACAGTGATTGTGTTCCAAAACGCTAAATAAGAAGATTGCACTTACTCTGCAGACTCCGACGAATTTTCGACAATCTCCCGCATGGCCCAATAGTGGGGCTATTTGATGACTGGGATGTCCGAATCCCCGGCACCGCTTTTAGTTTTGGTTTTTACCCCGTTTTTTATTCTTGAAAAGACGCCTTTGAGATTCTTAAACTTCTTTTCGCATTCAAAACCTGTGACACAAAAATCAACGTTATCGCGCTACACTTGAAGCAAAAACAGCAGATAAGGAACATGGCTAACAAACCTTTTAAGCGACCATTTACGATTTTGTTTGCGCATATGCACCATCCAATTCAGTTTTTCTCGTCAAAGTAGGAGTTGAGAAACAAACAACACACGCCGCAGCGATGTGTAACAATACGGAGGATTTCAGCTAGCAACAAAATGCGTCTACACGAGCGCGGCGCTGTTGCCCTGTATGGCATTTTTTACGCCTCTTAAAAGCAAGCTAGCGATTGTTTTCCTCCTGTGAGTACAATGCCGTAGCCACAATATAATTTCAACGAGTCGCACATGCACTACTACTGTCAAGGATAAATAAATGCATCCTCGCATCGTCTTCAGGGCATGTAACATAATCGCACTAAACTATAGTTATGTCAATCTGCGTACTTCGCTTACGTTTATTGCCTAGCTATCACAAAGCATGTTTATGTGCACTTGACACAGCGCCATACCTGTCATATTGAATAGATTGCCGATTGCGCTCCATGCGTCTTGTTTCTTCGGTCGGTATTTATGATCCGGGTGTTGCTTCTGATAGAGGAACGGATAATGTTTCACGGCATTTATCAGAGCCTCTGGCGAAAATTCCATCACAGCTTCCATTGCAAACACGAATGCGTCTGTAGCACTACCGTAGTAGCACGCACCGTACACACGCGAACACGTGCGCTTGTTTTTCCTTCGCCGAAGGAAGAATGCGGAAGAAAGATAGAAGAACGAAGAAGGAAGAAAGAAGTTGGAAACGTCATGTCATACAGCGCTGCGCATTGGCTGAGGAGGTCCGCGACTTGAAGTCGCGTCGCAAGAAATCGGTCAGGGAGCGACTCCCTCAAACCTGTCGCTGGCAACTCGTTTCGGTCGCCCCCTCCGTGACGAATCGTGTCGCGCGACCTCCGCGAGTCGCCAGTGTGAACCAGCCTTTAAGACGGAGCTTCTTAAAGCTTGTGCAAGTGTCCTTAGAAAAGAAAGAGTGCAGTATCTCCTTCAATCCAGGATTCAACTTCCAAATGAGTGCGTCCTCCCTTGCGCTGAAGTGATGAAGTGTCTCTTCTATCGAGCCGCGAGGATCAACTTTCTGATGCGCGGTGTAGGAGATTAACTTCTTGCCGCTTTAGCACGCCAGCCGCTAAGACTGTGGCGGTATTCTGCCAAGAAACAGCGAGTATAGAGAAACCCTTGGAAACAAAGAACCGCCATTACAGTCGTTCAATCCAACTCCTCCCCACAAGCCACCCTGACGCCTTGTCTGCAAGCAGATACAGCCTGCGAGACATTACTCGCGAGGTTGTTCGAGAAGCGCTGCGCCGACTGCTTTCATCATCCCAACAACCTTAGGTAGGGGCACTTGCAGACGTCTTTCGGGAAGAGGTTCAGCAAGCACTGGGCGTTCATCAGGACATGGCGCCGACGCTATATCCAACTGAGCTGAACTACGCTGCCGCGTTAAGCCTTACTTCTCTGAGACGAGACCCTCCAAGTACCCCTCGACGTGCGCAAGCTCCACCCAAAACGCCGCCACTTGCCCCCCCCCCCCCCTCGCACTGTCTACGAACGACCCTCAAGCCCCAGGAAACCCGACACCTGGACGACATCCAATAACCGCCCGCTGTGCTTCCATTGTGAGGAGTCAGGCCACATTTTAGGCCACTGCCCACACACGCGCATTGAACTGCCTGGTTTCGCCATCGACGCCTCACGACCCCGTCTTGGCGAGCGACGGCAAGAAATCGACGACTTCTTGCGGAGGGAAAGCACGCGTCACCAAGTCGTCTATCTCGCTCCCCATCGCCGTTCAGGTCCCGCTTTGTGTCGCCGGGACGAAGCTACGTGCGAGGAAGGTCCCCAAGCCCCCGTGGGGAAAACTAAAGTAGCAACTTTTGGAGGTGATGTTGCTTCACAGCGAACTAATGAATATCTTCCGCCGCCGACGACGAGTAACGACAATGCCACTATTACGGCGACAATCCTATGACGATGTCCTTTACGCGCCAATAGTTGAAAGTGACATGGCCGCTACGCACGACGTCAACATCCATGACGATGCGACCAGTTTCAAAGCTGACACCTCTGCCCAGCGAACTGATGACGGTGTGCACAGGCCACGACCTGAGCACAAGATGAAGCAGAGATCGAAAACCGAAGCCAATATGCAATACGAGGGCAGGAACAAGTGATCTCAAAATTGCTATCGATGTCGCACAGTTACCGCCATAGTGGACACCGGAGCTGACCATTCATTCATCAATGGAGCATTTGCAGCCAAGCTCAAGAAAGTGACGACCACTTGGGATGACCCACTGATCCGCACCGCTGGTGGTAACCTTTTTACACCTTCCGGAAGATTCACCGCAAGAGCGACAGTGAATGGACGTACTTATCCTATGAGCTTCGTGGTATTTCAGAATTGCTCGCGAGACATTATCCTAGGCATCTATTTTCTCAGTGAACATCGAGTGATCATCGACCTTCGATCAAAGTTTATAATGCTTTCGATGGACAACCTGTACTACGACGACTTAGATGCAATTTGTCGCCCTGAACGTCCTGGACGAAGAATTGACCATCTCGCCCCGATCAAGCGTCGTAGTCTGCGTGGGTAGCGTTGACATCGAAGCAGCCGAAAGCGTCGTCAGAGCAAACACCCAGTTGCTCTTGGAACGATGTCTCGGCATCGCAAAAGGCATCGCCAAGTTCCGGGGTGGACAAGCTAAGGTGCTGGTGACAGACTTGAGCGAAAAATACCAGCCTCTTAATATGGATACGGCGATCGCTTTCCCCAACGCACTAGCAGACGTCCTAGATGTCTTCGCCCTACACTAGCAGCCCGCAGATGAGGCACCCAACCGAAGAAATCTCCCGAGTTCGACGTCCACCAGGCATTACCCCGGTGCAGACAAGAATAGATTTGTAGTCTTCTTAAAAGCTACACGAGGGGCTTTTCTTCATATTCAAAGGTGTGACAAACTCCATTGGCAAAGCATCGCATTATCCCTTACGAACAGGCCCGACCTCTTTGTCAAAGCCCCTATCAAGTATCATCGTGCGAACGTCAAGCCATACGAGAGGAAGTCGATGAAATGCTTCGTGACGGCGTCATCCAGCCATCTCAGAGGCAATGAGCAGCACCCGTCGTCCTGGTGAAGAATAATGATGGAACACTTCGTTTCTGCGTTGATTACCGCCGCTTGAATAGCATAACGAAGAAGGATCTATCCGCTGCCTCGCATCGACGACAATTGGACCGGCGAAGTAACGCTAGGTACTTCTCGTCGATGGATTTGAAGAGTGGGTACTGGCAAATTGAGGCCGCCAAAAGAGACAGCGAGAAGACCGCGCTTATAACGCCAGACGGCCTCTTCGAGTTCAAGGTAATGCAATTCGGCCTCTGCTCTGCACCAGCGACATTACAGCGTGTTCTGGATAGCGTGTTGGCTGGCTTAAAGTAGCCAATTTATCTAGTGCACTTAGACCGCGTTGTCGTGTTCTCTTCGAACTTTCAGGTCCATCTGAGAAGGCTTCAAACAGTACTTGACGCAATAAAGTCATCAGGTGTATCGTTGAAAGCAGAGAAGTTTCCTTTCAACTACGAAGTGATGTTTCTGGGTCATATAATCAGCAAGGAGGTAGTTCGCCCCCTACCTACAGAAAACAGCTTCGATCGCAGAGTTTCCAGAGCCCGGTAACTAGAAAGCTGTGCGCTGATTCCTCAGATTGTGCGCGTACTACCAAAAATTCGTCAAGAACTTTTGGCGCCTTGCCGAACCTTTGATGCAGCTTCCAAAAGCAGACGTGTCATTTCAATGGAAAACACCTCAAGCAGAAGCCTTCGAGGAACTTGAGCACCACCTACAGTCGCCTCTTGAGTTAGGCCACTTTGATGAAAACGCTGAGACTGAGATACATAGCGACGCGATCAGTCTGGGCATAGGCGCTGTTCTCTTTCAGAAGGATGCCGGACAGGAAAACGCAATTACCTACGCTCGCAGGTCCCTCTCGAAATTCGGAGCCAATTACTCGACGACAGAGAAGGAGTGCCTCGCGATCATCTAGCCCACTTCAAAGTTCTGTTCATACTTATACGGCCGATCAATCAAGGTAGCAAGGCACGCTCTGCGGGCTGGCAAATTTAAAGGACCCCTCCAGCCTCCTTGCCCGATGGAGCGTACGCCTTCAAGAATTCTTCATCACAGTCCTCTACATGTCAGGCCGCAAGCACTCTGATGTCGACTGCTTGTCACGAGCCCCGTTAATGCGCCGGCGAAAGAAAACGCCAGCATTTTCGCAGAACAGCGATCAGACCCTGAGCTGAAAGCGCTAGACGATTACTTAAAAAGAAAGACCGCTTACCCTCCTGCTGTGTTCAGGCGTCATTTATCATCGTTCGCGGTAAGCAATGGCCTTCTAGTGAAGACCTTCGCACCCAACAGGACCGCGCAGCTGCTTGTTGTGCCAAAAGCCACCGGTTGGAAATTCTGCGGGCGTTGCACGATAAGCCTACAGCAGGCCATCTCGGATTTGCGCGCAAGTTGCATTCAATTGGAGAGAAGTGCTACTTTCCGCGTCTGCCTGCCAAAGATGCCCACTAAGTGAAGACGTGCCATGGGTACCAACAACGCAAGACGCCGCCGATCAGACTAGCTTTACTACTGAACCCGATTCCGCCCCCAACCCAGCCCTTTCCACAAATTGGGATGGATCTCCTCAGCCCCTTTCCATCTTCATCTACGGGTAACAACTGGATCATCGTTGCCACCAACTATCTTACCCGTTACACCGAAACAAAAGCACTACCCAATGGTACCGCGGAAGAAGTCACCAATTTTTTTGTTCAAACAATTCTCTTGCGAAACGAAGCCCCGGACAGGGGAACGCCGTTTACGGTAGAGGTGACAAAAGACATCCTCTAATACAGTCATACAAGCCACTTACAAAAAACTGTGTACCATTCCCAGACCATTGAACTTACGGAGCGCCTGAACAAAACGATCGCGGACATGATCGACATGCCCGTCGACGCTGATGGATGGATGGGATGGAATCTAGGTGCGTCCCCTTTGAAACGGGGTGGTAGCAGTAGCCTCATGCTCATTTTTCCCCCTATATCTTAATTATTGTTTTAGATTGGTAACTATACAATCATTCTATTTATTGAATTTTTGTTTCTACATTATTAACATTATATGTCACTTTTCTGCTTTTATTTCACCAATCTTCGTCATTTTTCGCTAGCTTCCACCGCTGGTTTATTAACACGGCCACTGGCATCTATAAACCCCAGAGCTTCAGGAACAGTGACTGCGCCTGCATCGACTTCCTAATGGATACCATTACACCATTGCTAAAGTGCTCTAGAACATTGCTGATGGATGGATGGAATATAGGAGCGTCCCCTTTGAAACGGGGTGGTAGCAGTAGCTATTATTCTCATTTTTCTCCCTATATCTCAATTATTGATTTAGATTGGTTAACTAAACCATCATTCTATTTAATAAATTTTTGTTTCTATATTAATAACATTATGTCACTGCTCTGCTTTTAAGCCACCAATCTTCCAGTCGTTTTTTGCTAGTTTCCACCGCCGGTTTATTCACCCAGCCACTGGTATCTCTAAACCCCAGAGCTTCAGGAACACTGATTGCGCCTGCATCAACTTCCGGATGGATACCATTGCATTCGAGTATAATATGGTCAATTGTTTCACTGGAGTTTCCACATACAACACATGCGTCATCTCCATTGTTAAATTTCTTTTTGTAGCTGCGTGTCCTAAGGAACCCTGATCTAGCTTCAAAAAGTAGGGCACTGCCTCTTGAGTTATCAAATAAATCTTCCTTCCTGATCTGCATTTTCTACTTTCGGTATAATTCCACACTGTTTCTTTTCCATCGAATTTATCCAATTTTTACCTTCTGCACTGTAAAAACAAAAACACCTTATTAGGTGTTTTCGCATGTCTATAACTAACACCCATGCACCCTTGAAAAAAAGTGGCTTACACCCTCCAGTGCCAGTACACCCTCAAAGATGGTGCTTCGGTTGGTCATAACACCCTTCTATGGGGCCAATGCACTGGGGTGTTTTCATCACCTTTACACCCTATTGCAGGGTGGAAGCAGTGGCATTGCACCCTTACACCCCTTGATAAAAATCAGTGCGGATAACGTCCATATATTGCATTCCCTAATTAGGAATTACTTTTGCCACTACATGCACATGTGCACATTTGCAATCAAGCTTAATGGCATTCCTTTTAACCACCTGTAATGCCAAATGAGCATGTAAAGAGATGCTGCATGCCATTATTTTGACATCTCGAATGGCCCATGCCAGTATGATTGTTTTTTCAAATTCACAGAGCATGCTACAAAAAAAATGTCACAACTGGAAGTCTTTTATTTGGCATAGAAGGGTCAGGGTTCGGGCTAGTGGGTGCTCGGGTGCTGGTAGAGGGGGGGGGGGGGGGGCAGGGGGGCACTTGTGTTCTGTTTCTTCATTGATGCGCGCTATGGAACCTCATTTATTTAACAATACTGCCACTCTCCACCGAGAGCCTAGCAGACGTAAATACCTAAAAAAAAAGAAGCAAAACAGTTCCAACAAATGCAGACAACAAAGTATACATTTTTTTCAAAAACAGAACCGAACAATGAACACAACAGCATGATGACATTTCGTAAAAAACAACAACAAAACTTTTAGTCGTATGCAGCAATAATCGCAGTACACAATATTAATACTATGCTTTGTCAGTGTCAATGCGTGCGCTTGCATAAAATTCGGCCTTAAGCGATGAAATAAAGCGTCGTGCAGCGCATCTTGGCTTCGACACGCAGACGCCCAAAAAGAGGTGCTCTATAAAGCAGCACAAATTGTCGGACCCCTTGTCATATGTCAGATTGAACAGCCAAAATCGACCCATTATTGGAACAATACCCTAAGTAGAGTCGATGACTCGAAGAAGCTTCAGCTGCTGAATGAAGGGGAAATACTCTTCAGCTTCTTTGATGCTGCTCCCAGTATATCCGACGCACGGCGTGTCAGGCTTTCCTTCCTGTTCCTTGATAAAATTGTGAAAGAAGTGCATAACAGAGCAGTTGTATAAATATGCACTGCACCTGGCAAAAAGGAAATTCAACATATTTTATACTCTATATTTAGAATACGCCAATGCCCCTTTAGTGTACAGCAGTGTGCTGGAAAAGGGCCCTATCGGAAACCGCACAATTAACAATGCAGAGTTTACTGTTACGGTTGGTTCAGGAGGCACAAAGCCAGCAGTCTGATCAAGTCATAAATGAGAGCACATAAGGTCAACCCATTTTTATTCATGCAGCATGCTGTTGCATGGTAATTTTAGATTATGCAAGCTATTTTATCAAACAAAAATGGCTACACTCATCAAAAGCACCTGGGTTAGAGAACTTCTATGCTGCCCCACGAACTTTTCATTTCACATGAACTGGAATGCTTATTATGATAGTTAAAAATGTAAATAAACAATAAACAGCACTGGAGCACGGTGTTTACTACTAAAATATTAACAGCTGGCTCAATGAAGGCTTCACACAAGGCCTACAGCATACCCTGCACTGGCCAAGTAGATACTACAGAACCAAAACCAAACAAAAAAAGAAAACGTGGAAAGAGCATACTTAGTGATGGGGCACTACAAAAAAAAAAAAAAGTGCATGTAATACATAACACATAATGCATTTCTGAACTTTTGCACGTCTTCTTGTGCTAAGTATGAACCAGCCAAGCCCTAGGTCATCGCAATGCTTCCTGAAGTGTTTACATTTAAGGTTTAGTAACAAGGAAAAAGTGTTCTCGCTGCTCTATGTGGCAGTTCTGAAACTTCATCACACATTATTCATTGAAAGTGTACACTGAAGTTTTGAGTTGAGCGACAATTACATGTTCAACAGCAGAGCATTACCAAACAACCAAACAGCAGAAGCTCTAAAAAATGTCAACACTGAACCATGGCATGTTAAAACATTTTCCACGCATAGCACATTGTATGCATAGACATCCAGAACATCAGTGGTGAGCCTCAAGAGGCGGCAGGAAGCTCAAGTGTTCAAGAAGTTGTAATCGTTATAGCGGCAGGCAGTCTGAGCACTTTGAAATACTAAAGGTTCGAATACTAAAAATATGTTGACTAACTTGAAATGCAAAAATAACAATTTGGATTTATTGAGAATGTTTACTATAAATGAGAATGTCTATGACAGTGCCACATGATTAATGCATGAAATGTTAGCATCTGTAGTTGAAGGCATTATATTTCTACAGCATGAACCTTGAAACACAGCAGTATTTTCTCCCAACCAATGTGGTAAACCTAATCTCAGAAGAATTAAAATGATTACATCATTTCAAACTTGGCTAGCAAATTACAGCATCTTTTAAAAACAACTATTAAACTGCATTACCCACCTTCAGAAGCCTGTAGGATAAGACAATGTGGCAAATATTTCTTTTGAAGCAGTCTCAGATTATATATTGCAGACATTAGGAACATGTTAGGTACTAGCATGCATCAGCAGGTTGAGAGACCCCTTTCCAGCAAATGCTAAACCCCACCAAGCTACCTGCAAGAGCCATCTGATAAAGCACTGCTGGTCCACTGCAGCAGAGTGCTTAGTCAAATGGCACACTGCACCAATCTTGACATTACCAGTGCTTCATCAGGTGACTCTTGTATGCAATACGACGTGGTAAGTATGTGATGGCAGGAGTCTCTTAAAAGTGCTTTTGATTGTACTTGCAGTGCAAATGATCCTTTCACAGCAAAGAATTCATAGTTGTGATAAAAACTTGTGTAGTATTTATATTTGAATTATGAATCACTAATATATATTACAAGTTAGACTGTAAACCATTTTAGAAACAAAGAAAATTCGCTAATAATGTCGGTTTCAAGTAGGCTTCCTGAATATTCAAATGACAAAGAGAAAACTTACAAATGATACAAACAACATCCAGAGCTCCCGGCTGGTTCCCAATGTTTGCCAAGAGTTGCAGAATGCATACTGTCTGTACATCTACAATAGAAATAAGCAACACAACAATGGTGTACCTCCTTGTAGGTAAAAAGAGACAGCCGAGTTTTGAGGCGATAATTTATTGTCTAATTTAGGAAGGCAAATAAACAAAATTGAAAACATGTAGAGGCACGCAAACTGAAAGCCAAACATCTGACAGCAAAAATTAGCAAAGCTTGTGAAGATTTGAATCAGGTATCACCTAATTCTCTGCTGCTAGTTGAACAGATTCGAAAAGGCTCCACCATTACAATGGAGAAGAACAATAGGTAATTTAAATATAGCTAATGCGAAAATTGTTACATATGAAGAAATGCACAGGCTAGTTATGGTTTTATTATTCTTTCTGATGCTCAACCATGTTTTTAGTATATCTATAAGGCAATGCAAAATGGCAAAAATGTAGGCATTTAGCGAAAAACTGTCAATTAGATAGCACATACAGCAAACAGAAGGAAACAGCTTAATACTTACGCTTCTTTCTCCTTTCACGCATTCCCTCAGAACATACTTCGAGCACCGGGGGCAATGTCCTTTTTTCTTGCACGAATGGTGTCCTTCAAAACCAAGACAAGTGTCTTGTTAAGGCCAATTTCAACTGCCTCTTTGCCGTCCTTCTTGATCAGCATGTTGACGTCATGTACGAACTGCAAGTTTGTGTGAATGGTAGCCATAAAAAATTCATTTTACTCAATGTTTCAAGTAACTGAATATTAAAAATCATTGTACAAAAGCTAAGGCAATTGATGCCTTTGTACATATCTGAAAAAAAAAAAACTGGCATTAGCAAACAGCAAATACAATTATTTACTAAGGTTAGAAAACTGCAAAAGCCATCAGTATTTTGCCACTCATCGCCAAACTGCAAGCAATATTAAGGAAAGTCTAATATAAAAAATAACAAAGCAAAAATTATGATCCTCCTTCCCTCAACTTGGCACACGGCTGAATGGCAATAAAATATGTAATATATCTTAAGGGTCCCCGCTCAGCTTTAAAAAGTAGGCTTCAATTCTTAGAGACAATATACAGACATGCATCGTTAGCATATGAAAGTCAAATTGTTTTCTGGGCCCTTTAAATCAATAAACTGCTTTCAACATATACATTACAATTTTTTTTTAATAACAGTAAGTTACAAATTTGCCTGCAATATGCGCACTGTGATGAGCAAAGAAGGTAAACATATGTGACTAATGCTATGATAACCGCTTCATATGTACATTTAAGCAAAAAACAAAAAAAAAAGTAAACATCTGATCAGAATGAAACTCTGTAATAGCAACATCCGGTACAATATTTGGCCACAGAATCCGAGCTGTCGACCTCTACTTGAATGCTGAGGCATCAGTATCGAATATCCATTTATTCTAGTCTAAAGACACTACAAAAATCAAGCAATGCGGTCAAACAGTTATGTTGAAATGTGACAACAAAAATAATGAAAACTGGATGGTTTGAACCACATCAGCTGACTTAGCACGTGTACAAGTGCCTTAATTGAAGTCTTGCTGAAAATAAAATATGTACCTAAATGATTCTTCGAGAGCGAAAGTAAACGCCATAACAAAAGCAGCATAATAAAAATGCAAATTCACACTCCATGCAACCGCAAAAGATGGTCCCCGTAAAATGAAAAATGCTCCTATTGTGATTAAAAAAGGCAAATCCAGACGCGGGGAAGTTAACATAGGCTGATGATAGCGGCCTATAGTTTACGCAGTTTGGAATAAACTATTATGCAACCAGGCCGGCCGACCAGCGCACTTCGATGCCGAGAGCACGAGCGCAGAGGCGTGCCGCGCTGAACGGCCGCCGAGAACGAACATAGCCTCCTCGAACAAAAAGTTTAAACAGAAGGGCTGCGGGAGGACGCTCCCCGAGCAGCAGGACGGTGCGCGCCTATGCTCCGAGTAAATAAAAAAAAAGAAGACGACGAAGCATGAAAGGTTTCAGGAGAGCGAGCGCGAAGTCTAAGAGATAAGGGAGGAGGGGGGAGTCGAGAGTGCTAGGAGAAAATAAGGTAGTACGCCAACATGACCTTGCTGCACGAACGGAAACGGTAGAACAAAACCGAGTCGTTGCGAACTGAGCGCAGGTATCAAACTGTCAAGAAACGAAAATCGTTTCGTGAAACTCCTGCGCGTACAAAATGCAAGGAAACGTAGCACATACATTATTTCTGCTAGGAGAAAATAAGGTAGTACGCCAACATGACCTTGCCGCACGAACGGAAACGGTAGAACAAAACCGAGTCGTTGCGAACTGAGAGCAAGTATCAAACTGTCAAGAAACGGAAATCGTTTCGTGAAACTCCTGCGCGTACAAAATGCAAGGAAACGTAGCACATACATTATTTCTGTTCAAGAAAGTTGAGACTGATGTTCTTGCGCGAAATCTGCGTAACTCGCCGCGACATCTACCACATGTGCGATGTCATTTTGGCAGCCAGGTGAAAACAAGCGCGTGTCTCACGTTTTCATTTCAGCACATTCTGGAGCATTCCGGCACAAAAAGACACAGAATACAGCAATCCGGTAGGACTCTGTTCCCACAAAGCGCAATATGCGTGAGAATAGGCTTACCTTTACAGACGATTGCGTCAGCCGCAAAGTACGCTGTCCGCCTTCGTATCACCGGCACCGAACCAACCAGTGCGATTTCAGCGTGAGTGCAATGTAGTCGGCGCATATACCTCTTAGTCACGCAGAAAAAAAAATCGTCCATGCCTTCTTCTTTCGAACATCTCAAACATAAAGCGGTGCAGCAGTCCTTCGGACTGAGCAACGCAAAAAGAAGCCCGGACACTTGCCGACACGATAAATGCCCGTTTGCGTTAAACACCACATGTAGAAGGCACTTCACAAGCGTACACACTTCTGTAACACATATGCATGGGAGATGCAACACATTTCACGAGGGTACACAATCGAAGAAGCACATTCAGCATTCGCCGAAACGTGGTCGAAACGCACCCCACAATGCTAACGGCCATATTGTGAAATTTGAAAAGAGCGTTCGTAGCTACCGGCGGCCTCCTGGCGGTGAAATTTTGTTTCAGTTTCTGTTTCATTTTTAGAAAGCACTCATGTGTAATTTTAATTTTAGCGTTACTTTTGGTGCTTTATTTAGGTGTTGGGTTATATTAGCAGCGCCGCTTGTGTATAAAAGGCTACGAAGTTACGCAGCCATATACCCCCAGCATGTTAGGTGATATTGCTTGCCCGTAACACCCTAAGACATATTCTCCAACCAAAGCACCCCTTTGGCATGCAAGAGGTGATTTCCAATGGCACGAACACCCTAGACTCAGGGTGTAAGGCTGTTTTGAATCAGACAAATGCCCAAAAAGGTGTTTTTGTTTTTACAGTGTGTGTTTTTCACCTGTTGCTTAATGCTCTTTATTTCTCCGTCCTTGTTACTAGCATACTTACTAGTTAGTTTCCTAGTTCTTTTCCTCCATTGTGAGTCAACGCTTTTTAGGTACAGGTATTTAAATACCTTAGCTGCCCATCTGTTACTGTCCAATTTCCTCAGGCGTTCCTCATATAATATTTTACTCTGAGCTTCCCGTACTTCGAAAGATGCCCAGCCCATATCTCCCTGTACCGCCTCATTTGAAGTTTTGCCGTGGGCACCTAGTGCTAATCGTCTAACAAATCTCTGATTCATTCTAATCTGGACTGTACCTCTGATTTTAGGCACAAAACCGCATTTCCGAATGTAAGTGCGGGCACCATAATTCCTTTCCAAATACCCCTCAAAACCTCATACCAATTGTATTCCCATATTGCCTTATGCTTCATTATTCCGGCTTTCCTTCGCCCTTTGGCCTTAAGTGATTGCTCATGCTTTCCAATGTATGCCAATCCTTCGTTTACCCATACCCCCAGATATTTATATTCTGCTGCTCTAGGTATTTTATGGCCTTGTATTTTAATACCCTGATCAGTTGAGCCGTTGAAAATCATCAGACTCGACTTAACTGCGCTAAAACTGAAACCTAGAGCGTCCCCTTCGTCTCCGCTATACTTAACTAGAGTTTGCAATTCATTCCAGACTCTTAGCTAGCAGCACAATATCGTCTGCATACATCAAACCGGGGAGGCGCTGCTCTACTGCCTTTCCACCTAATCTATATAACAGGTTAAAACCTGGGTTACTGTCTTGTATCCTCCGTTCCAGGTGTATCATATAAAGCATGAACAGCACCGGTGATAGCGGACAGCCTCGTCTTAATCCTTTGCATACTTTGACATCCTCCGTACTTCTTATCCCTTCCCACGTAATTTCTACTTTGTTCATCATCATCATCATCATCATCATCATTATCATCATCATCAGCCTGATTATACCCACTGCAGGGCGAAGGCCTCTCCCATATTTCTCCACTTAACCCGGTTCCGTGCTAGCTGCATCCACTTGACACCTGCGAACTTCTTGATCTCATCCGCCCACCTAACTTTCTGCCACCCCCTGCTACGCTTTCCTTCCCTTGGAATCCAGTTTGTTACCCTCAGCGACCATCGGTTATCCTCTCTTCGCACTACATGTCCTGCCCATGTCCATTTCTTCTTCTTAATTTCTACTAGAATGTCAGTAACTTGAGTTATTTCTCTGACCCACTCTGCACGTTTTCTATCTCTTAATGTTACTCCTACCATTTTTCGTTCCATAGCCCTCTGGGTTGTTCTCAACTTAAGTAGAACTCTCTTGGTTAGCCTCCATGTTTCAGCCCCATATATTTCCGTATATTTCCTGTAGGAATTCTATTATCTCATAACCGATACCTTCTTCTTTTAATATGTTCCACGGGAGTTCCCTGCTTACGTTGTCGTACGCCCCGTTTATGTCCAGGAAGGCCAAATACAAAGGTCTATTTTCCACTCTAGATATTTCGATGCATTGGGTAAGCACGAAAAGGCTATCATCTAAGCGCCTACCATTTGTAAAGCCGTTCTGAAGTTCTCCGAGTATCTTGTTACTTTCTACCCATGCTTGCACCTTTAATTTCACCGCCTGCATGGCCAACCTGTACAAAACAGAGGTTATGGTAATCGGCCTGTAGGGTTTTATGTGCATCATTTCTCCTTTCCCTTTATAAATGAAATTCATTTTACTCTGCCGCCAGCTGTCCGGAATTTGCTTATTCGTTATGACTGTTTCCGGAGCTTTTAACAACGTTTCCTTACTTTTTGGACCAAGTTTATTAATCAGCTTGATCGGAATTCCATCTATTCGTGTAGATGTGTTTTTAAGAATATTTTTTTCTGCCTTTTTCCAGTTTAGATTGGTCAGTTCTAAGCTGCTTTGTATTCTGCTACCTTGTGTTGCTTCCTGATTTGCGGAGATTACCCTATCGTCGCTCTTAAATGACTCGGCTATAACTGATGTAATATAGTTCACTGCGTTGTATCCCTTTAAACAATTTCCCTCGTTATCTTGAATACGATCCTGCTTTCTTTGATTCTTCTTCCCTAGCCAGCTTATATGGTTCCAGAATTTTCTTGCTCCGCGTCTAGAGGCATCGTGTATGTCAGCCATCCAGCGATCGGTGGACTGCCTTATTTTACTTTAGACGAGTGCCTGCACCTCAAGTTTCTTTTGTCGATATGATTCCCATTTTTGGTCGATTTCCTCCTGAGATACGTGTGATTTCTTTGCCATTTGGTGTTCCCTTGAAGCAGCCCGTCGTTGTTCGATAGCTTCCCTGATTTCCTTATTCCACCAGCTCCGTGGCTTCCTCTTTCCATTCCAGCGGTTTGCTACTTTAACCTCCTTAATTTTCCACCTTATGGGTAGTTCTACCTGTTCATAATCCCAGTCTTCCATGGGGCTTTTCTCGATTGCTTCCTCTATGTCTGCTGCTATCTGCGCTATCGTCGTTTAATTTTGCGTTTACGTTTTGTCTAAGTTCCATTTCTCTTTTTATCAAGGGCCCCATCTGCAGACTAATACGTTTATGATCACTTTCCAGACTACACTCCCCTTCTTCGTCTATTTCCATTTTTGTGACCTTGCTATAAATTTCCTGCGACATTAGACAGTAGTCAATGGTCGTCTGCCTGTTGCGGAATTCCCATGTGATCTGGCCTTCACATTTTGTTTCTCTATTTACTATAACTAGATCGTGTCGCTCACAGAAATCTAGCATTAGCTTCCCGTTACAATTCGTGTATCCATCCAGATCGTCAATGTGGCCGTTCATGTCTCCCAGCAGAATAATATTGGCCCCGTTTCCAAACTGGCTTATATCGTCACTGAGATATTCAACAAGATCCTTGTCTTCTTGCCTGCATTGATGTCCTGTTCCTAAATAAACTACCCCTAGCCATGTCCTTATGCCGGCAATTGTTCCTGAAACCCTGATATGTTCTTTACAAGATGATTTAATTCTTTGCCAATTTGTTTCCTGGTGTATCAACCTACCTACCCCTCCACCCTTTTTTTCCGTTTTCGTTCTGTTGCACCCTTCCTAGACGTAGCCTTCTATAAGCGGCGGATCTTCTAGATCCCTGAGATGAGTCTCGCAAAGAGCTTACACACATATTTTGTCATCCTTCAACTGCTGTTCTATATCTATCCATTTCACTCTTTTTCTACCTCCTTGCAGTTTATGGAGCTGATCCTACTGTTAAATTTCTTTTTTGTACTTTTCTTTCTCGACCTCCTTGCCATTTTTTTGGGGCTCAGCCTCCGTTATTACACTTCCTTCCGCTTCACTTCTAACTACCTCTGTGCACGGAGTGCTCGCTGACATCCTAAAAAAGCTGCAGCCTTGCCTGCCAGGCGCCAGCCGATCTCTGCTCCCACCCTCTGTTAAAATGAATGCCATCTCGCTGAAAAGCCCTAGCAAAACCTGCTTTATTTACCTCCCTGTTTACCTCAACCACTTCGAAACGCTTCTCCAATCTTAACTTTCTTATGTCCTGATTAACTGTCACCACGTCCTTTTCCAGCTTTCCGTTCAATCCTAGCACCTCCGGTACTGTACATACAAGTCGCTTCCTGTGCTACCTCCCTGATCTCGTCAACTCCCTTAGCTAAACTTTCCACCACTCCTGCAGCGTCAAAATTTAGGACATCGTTTAGTCCCGCGGCTACTATCACCATACTGCGCTCTGCGCAAGTTTTCAGCAGTCTATTTTTACTCTCTTGCAGCACTGCCTTCATTGTTCTCCCTGGGAAGGCGCCAACTAACACTCTCCTATCACCCTTTACACGTTCTAAGATATCTCGCTTGCACCTGCTCATGTTAGAATCTCCGGCGATAAGCACCTGGGCCTTCTCTCTCCCTCTCCCAACTGTTGGCTCCTGCTTTCGGTTATCTGTGTCCTTATCTCTGGGATTTTCATTCTTCCTTACTTCTTCCTTTTTTTCCGGCGTCTTAGCTGCTTCTAAATAACTCTGTCGGTTCGAATCCGCCTGACCTACTTTGCTTATGCCTTCCATGCCAGTGCTGATCCCAGCACTGTTTTATTTATTTATTATTTATCTTATTATTTATCTAAACACAATTATTTATCTAAACACAATAGTTAAAAAAAGATCACCGAGAAAACCTAGCTGCCGGCACGAAAAACCAGGCCGCTCGGACAAAGAGCTAAAATCTATTCTTTAGGCTACACCTAACCTAACTAGCTCAAAACGAAATAAAGTTAATAAAAGAAAGCACTCATGTTTTTGACGCTTCGGAAGCTCCTGCTGTCGCCAGTCCGTCCGTTTCCGGTAGCCACGTGCAATCGGAGGAGCGATGGAACACGCGTCCGCACCACACGGCTGTCTACTGTCAACTGTGAACACAAGACCTAGGACGCCATCTTGCGGCACTTGATTGAACAAAACGATCGCGGTCATGATCGCCATGTACGTCGACGCTGAACACAAGACCTGGGATGCCATCTTGCCGTACGTGATCTTCGCATATAACACGGCAGTCCAGGAGACGACCAAAGCGACCCCGTTCATGTCTGTGTACGGCACTGAGCCTACGACGACACTCGGCGCGATGCTGCAGCACGTGACAGAACGCAACCCCGACGTCGCCGCCTACCTGCAGCGTGCAGAGGAAGCCAGATTCGCCCGGCTGCGCGTCAAAGACCAGCAACACACGGACGCCCTGAGATACAACTTGTGACAACGCGACGCAGAGTACAGATCGGGAGACGAAGTGTGGATGGATGGATGGATGGAATATAGGAGCGTCCCCTTTGAAACGGGGTGGTAGCAGTAGCTATCATGCTCATTTTTCTCCTTATATCTTAATTATTGATTTAGAATGGTTAACTAAACCATCATTCTATTTATTAAATTTTGCTCCTACATTACTAACATTATGTCACTTCTCTGCTTTTAAGCCACCAATCTTCCAGCCGTTTTTTGCTAGTTTCCACCACCGGTTTATTCACCCGGCCACTGTTATCTCTAAACCCCAGAGCTTCAGGAACAGTGATTGCGCCTGCATCAACTTCCGGATGGATACCATTGCATTCGAGTATAATATGGTCAATTGTTTCACTGGAGTTTCCACATACAGCACATGCGTCTTCTCCACTGTTAAACTTCTTTTTGTAGCTGCATGTTCTAAGGCACCCTGATCTAGCTTCAAAAAGTAGGGCATCGCCTCTTGAGTTATCAAAGAAATCTTCCTTCCTGATCTGCATTTTCCACTTTCGGTATAATTCCACACTCTGTTTTTTTTTTTTTTCATCGAATTTATCCAATTTTTACCTTCTGTGTTTTTCACCTGTTGCTTAATGCTCTTTATTTCTCCGTCCTTGTTACTAGCATACTTACTAGTTAGTTTCCTAGTTCTTTTCCTCCATTGTGAGTCAACGCTTTTTAGGTACAGGTATTTAAATACCTTAGCTGCCCATCTGTTACTGTCCAATTTCCTCAGGCGTTCCTCATATAATATTTTACTCTGAGCTTCCCGTACTTCGAAAGATGCCCAGCCCATATCTCCCTGTACCGCCTCGTTTGTAGTTTTGCCGTGGGCACCTAGTGCTAATCGTCCAACGGATCTCTGATTTGTTTCTAATGTCGACTGTACCTCTGATTTTAGGCACAAAACCGCATTGCCGAAGGTAAGTCCGGGCACCATAATTCCTTTCCAAATACCCCTCAATACCTCATACCAATCGTATCCCCACAATGCCTTATGCTTCATTATCCCGGCATTCTTTCGCCCTTTGGCCTTAAGTGATTGCTCATGCTTTGCAATGTATGCCAATCCTTCGTTTACCCATACCCCCCAATATTTATATTCTGCTACTCTAGGTATTTCCAGGCCTTGAATTTTAAGACCCTGATCAGTTGAGCCGTTGAAAATCATCAGACCCGACTTAACTGCGCTGAAACTGAAGCCAAGAGCGTCCCCTTCGTCTCCGCAATACTTAACTAGAGTTTGCAATTCTTCCAGACTCTCAGCTAGCAGCACAATATCGTCTGCATACATCAAACCGGGGAGGCGCTGCTCTACCGCCTTTCCACCTAATCTGTATGACAGGTTAAAACCTAGGTTACTGTCTTGTATCCTCCGTTCCAGGTTTATCATATAAAGCATGAACAGCACCGGTGATAGAGGACAGCCTTGTCTTAATCCTTTGCATACTTTGACATGTGGGTTTGGAAGCCGATGCGCCGCCGTGGACTGAGTGAAAAGCTCTTGCAGTGGTACTTCGGCAAACACAAAGTCCTTCCGCGCATCGGACCGCTTAATTATAACGTCATCCCCAACGGCGCGACCACATCTCAGCGGCGCAGGTCGCGCCCAGAAATCATCCATGTTACGCGCCTAAAGCCTTATTACGCGCGGTAATGGCCCTAGCTATTTGTATTTCTCGTATTTTGCTCACTTGTGTTTGTTTTGTAAGCATCGAGGCCATGCCTTTTTGAGGGGGGAACGATGCCGCGATTCATTCTATTATTTTTTTTATCCTTTCAGACAGCCGCTGTAACGCGGCCTTATCACTGTGAATCTATCTTGCGTACCGATTCTGTGTTTTGTTTAGTCATGCCTGCTGTCCCGAGACGATGCTGTATCATTTCCTTTGTCGCGCAAGATGCGCTTAGATGTTTCTCGAAGATTCAGGCCACTCGCGTGTGTTTCTGCAATTTTCCAGGTTCTGCTAGCCACTGTTTGCGTGTTTTCTCGATGTTTTTTTCAGTCTTTAAATTGAGCGTTGACGGGTCCGACAGGCATTCGTAAATCGACGACCGCCAAGCACGATTGTTGTTATCGTTGAGTTCTTGGGTTCTTTTGCGGGCGCAAATCAGCCCAATAAAGAGTTCAGTCGAGTGAAGAGCAAACCTCCTCTATTGTTGATAAAAGCCATTGTCACCACAACGTGACAATATTCAGTACCAACAAACATGATGATTCCGGGCAAACAATGATGAAAACAGTGCTAGACTTCAGCTTCAATACAATATATTGCGTTTGTCCGAAGTAACCCGCCTGCATGGTTTACCGCTCGCTCGTATAGAAGAGCCTTAGCAGTTTCCCTAAAGAAGAAAATATCATGAAAAGCCGTTAAGGTTTTACCTTGCCTTCAAAGCTTTAGAACTGGGATGTGACAAAAGCGCTTCACAATGTGGATGGGAGGCAAACCTCGAAGGCTGATTTCTAGAAACGTTTAAAACACTATAAATCTGAGATGAAGCATTTTTGAATCATATTTTTTCTATGACTGTAAGGTATACCTACCTTAAATTAGAGAGTGGATAAATTAACTGGTGCTCAAAAATTGTATCCATATTTCTGTTATGAAAAAAAATGAAAGCACATAAAACATTTTCCCAATATTATATTATGTTTGAACAGAGTAGTGTTTTTTTCAAGACTAAAAAAAATTTCCCCATCGCCAAATAAATTACTCAAACTATCATAAAGTTTCAGGAGCTAGTCTCTTGGAGGAGAATGATAAAGAGTTCAGGAGAAACATTTTGCCTTATTCTATTTCCAACAATGTTACCGAAGATGAAACATGCAGCTTCTCAAGCATCGTCACAACTGTTTGAACAAAGGTGCAAAATTAGCAAACACAGTTCCTGTTGTTAAACGTTTACTCTTATTTAAGGCTGAGACATGCACTGCGAAGAGGGAGCATATGCGAATAAATAATTATGAACAATTGATGGCTTGTTACATAAGCCAAAGGTATCGGCACGGTCATTTGTGGGTGCAGGTAGCAGCTTGAAGTAACGCCCATATGAATTCATGTACAAAACTGTTTAGAAATTTCCTAGCTTCAGACTGCAGCTATGGCAAGTCTATAGCAATTTTTTACATTTATCATAACTAAGTGCATTCTAAAGCGAGGAAGAGGTCGTGTAAGATGTCATTTCCAAACTAGAATTTTTAAATCACTCCAACATGACCTTGTCACATACACTTCGTACGTCCGCAATTTTATTAACCTCTATTTAAATTTTTTAACCAATTCAACTTAATTTCCTTCGCCTGTAGTACTTATGATGAACAAAACTTATCACGAAACTAAGAAATAGTGTGAAAATACCTTCTGTAGCAAGGCTACGCAGAAACACATAAATTTAACTAATGGCAACAAAAACATCCACAAGGTGTGCCTCATTGGTGAATACCCCCCATAACAAACAAAAAGAAAATAAATAAAGCAACTATGTCAACAAGAGAAACACAAGGTAACGATTTGAGGATGCGGAAGTTATCCCAGATGCACTCTGAAAAATATTATACTGGAAACTGTCATTTACAACTAAAGAGCTAAGGGAGGTGTCACGAGCGGCTATCCACATCCACGGAGTGTGGCACCCCCACAGCCTGCGTACGCGACAGATCAGCATTAGCTTATATTAATGTCATCAGGTAAGTATTCCCTTTATGGTAAAGGTTGCAGAGTTGTGCATGCGCAATATTCTGAGGAGCAGAGAGTCTATTTTTTTATTTTATGCCTTCAGTTTAGGCCCTTCTCCCAATTCTCGAAAAAACAAGTTTCAGCTTTGATAACGTTCCTCGAAACAATACAATGCAGCATGTTCTCATTCCCTAGAAACTTGTTCCTTAACTTCAAGAAAAATTAGGAATGTTTTTTTCCCTTTACTGAATAAGACGCAAACCGCATGCTAGGGTACCTTCGGAGAAATTTCTCTCGTTCATCCAGTTCTTTAAAATTATTGCTTTAAAAAACTCTGGTACGCTCCAAATTAGAATATTCTGCATCTGTCTGGAGCCCTGGCATTGATTCACTCGTTTCCAATTTGGAAGCTGTGCAAAACCGCACCTGTCGCTTCATACTGTCAAACTATCACAGAACAAGTAGTTTAACTGCAATGAAATCAAGTTTGTCCCTGCCACTTCTATCTCACCGCAGATCAGTAGCAACGTTATCCCTTTTTCATAAAATTTACCACAACAGCTACCTGAAAGAAAGATTACTAACAAGACCATCTTACATATCAGTGCGCATTGATCACCGCCATAAAGATGGGGTTCCATCTAGTCACACAAAATGTTTCCATGACTCGTTCATACCTAGAACTTTTGTCAGTTGGAATCACCTTCCCCATGATATCGCATGTATAACAGATAACGACGCATATCGCAAAGCCATTGTTTTTCTTTGAATGTATCTATGCTTGTTACGATGTTGTTTGCCCTTTACTTCCTGACATAGTTTTTACTTATCCCCACTGCATTTTGAAGTTTTGTTTTCCTTTTTCTTTTTGCGCATGTTTTTTGTGTACTTGTACTGTATTTTTTCTGTAACTTTGCTGTGCTTTCATATACTTTTATGTATCCCACTCCCCTCTGTAATGCCTTCGGGCCCTGAAGGTAAATAAATAAATAAAATAAGACTACTATGCTCAAATGCGCCGAATTTCGGACAATGTAATGTGCTGGCATTTTGTACACGAAAAAAATACATTCGTAAATATTTGACAACATAAGTGGTTATCCATTTTGCACTTCTGGTGTAGGTGTGCCTTATAGTTGTATATATATATATATATATATATATATATATATATATATATATATATATATATATATATATATATATATATATATATATATATATATATATATATATATACTGTAAAGAACAGCTTCCCATTAATTGCGCAGATCACCGAGAACGAGGAAGAGAAAGTGATTTTGCGGACTAGCTGACTGCAAGTTAAGCCACCCCTGCTCCGGTCCTGCTCGCTACCAGTGCCTGGATCCCCGCTTAACACTTGGTGGAGGTCCCCGGATTTCTCTTCCATTTATTAGCTCTGGAGCTCCGCAGCCGCCGAATTCCTACCTCAATGACCGACTCCAGCTCTAACACCACCGGCCCCGCTACCTCGGCCCCTTCTATTCCATGCTCCGGGGTGCTTCGCCAGCGGGACCCGCCGGTCTTCAGCGGTACCGACGATCAGGACGTCGAGGACTGGCTTTCTTCGTATGAACGCGTAAGCACCCACAATAAGTGGGATGACGTCCTAAAACTTAACAACGTGATCTTCTACCTGACTCAAGTAGCAAAGTTATGGTTCACAAATCACGAGGCTGACATTCCAACTTGGGCCTCGTTCAAATCCCGATTTGTTTATGTCTTCGGTCGACCTGCGGTCCGCAAGCTTCGCGCCGAACACCGTTTGCGCGAGCGAAGGCAGCAGACAGGAGAAACCTTTACCAGCTACATCGAAGACGTTTTAGATTTGTGTCATCGTGTAAGCGCATCAATGACTGAAGCCGAGAAGATTCGCCACATCATGATGGGCATCCACGAAAGCGTATTCAACATTCAGATGGCAAAAGAGCCCCGTACTGTAAGGGAAGTTGTCACGATGTGTCAAAGCTACGACGAATTTCGTCGGCAACGCATCGTCCCTCGACAACCTGAAGCCACGATCGCGGCTATGTCTGACGCCCCTGTCAGCTCCACACTAATTCAAGAAATTAAACACTTCGTACGGGAAGAAGTTGCACGTCAATTATCGCTAATTTCAAACGTTCCGCATTCCAGCTCACACCTGGCTCCGACCATACGCCAGGTTATTCAGGAACAAGTTGCCGACGCACTTCCGCCCCATCGACAACCTACTCCTCATTCCACACCACTGACAGCTCCGCTCATTCATGCCGACGCTGTTCCGACGTCCGGACCTGCACCACTGTCCTATGCTGAGGTTGCCGCAAGACTACCCCCTCCTACGCCTTTGCCATCGTATGGTCCGCCTCAGCGCGCATTTTTCACTCAGCGTCGTGCGCCACCTATTCTACGCCCTTGGCGCACATCTGACAATCGGCCAATTTGCTTTGCATGTGGTCTCCCTGGCCATGTTGCACGCCTGTGCCGCCGTCGTCCGACACCGTACGCTTTCGATCAGAGCCCGGCTGCCTACGCACAGCCGCCGTCCCCACCCCATGCGCCACCTCAGCCCTCCTCTCACTTTGACCACTTCTCGCATGACAACCGCTCAACCTATGACAACCGCTCAACCTCTCCGCGCCGTCGCTCTCCGTCGCCGATGCGCCGCCGTTCTACCGCACCAATGCCGGAAAACCACTAGACGCAGTTCCGCAGGCAAGAACTGCGCTTTCGTCGAACAGTGAAAGTCCTGCTTCGCCACCGAACAATTTAATATAAGTTACCATTGAAAATGTTTGTACTCTTGCGCTTGTAGATACTGGTGCTGATGTGTCGGTTATTGACGTTAGACTGTGCCACTTGTTACGAAAAGTTGTTCTGCCATATTCTGGGGTTTCATTGCACACCGCCACTGCTCAGCACATCGAACCGATCGGTGCCTGCACGGCTCGAGTCATCATTCAGAACGTTTTCTACGTCATCAGTTTTATCGTTCTCCGTGACTGCTCTCATGGCATTATTTTAGGATGGGACTCCTTGTGTCGCAATCTCGCCGTAATTCATTGCGCTCGTGCCGAAGTAGAGTTTTTTCCGCTGTGCACCGCACCGACTGCCGCTAACGTTCTTGGGGAAGCCAAATGCCACGTTGCGGATGCTACTGATATCCCGCCTTCATCTGCTGCGATTGTGCCTATAAACTGTCCCTCTCTTCAAGACTGTACAGTGCTCTTCACCCCATCTTCCCTCTTCGTCTCGCGACGCTGTCTTCCCCTGCCCTGCGCCGTCCTTAGCGTACGAAGCGGACGCACCGAACTAGCCATTACTAACGATTCGTTCTATCCACTCACGTTGCAACGGGGCGAGTGCGTTGGGCATGCTGAGCCTGTTCGATCAGAAAATTTTGTGACCGTCCCACCGGATTTCTCCACCTGTGCCGACACAATATCCCACAACGTCAGTGCCTTTAGCCCACCTCGTTCCTCGTCTCCTTCACCGCCTCTGGCTACCTTCGACAAAGCCATCGACAGTGGTTCTCTCTAGATCAACGCGCCAAGCTCCTCGACTTACTGAACCGATTCCAAGCTTCCTTTGACATCCAGCAGCTATCCTTGGGTCGTACGTCAACTGTTTCTCACCACATCTATACTGGTACGCACGCCCCATTACGCCAACGCCCTTATCGTGTATCAGCCTCAGAGCGCCGCATTATTGATGAGCAAGTCGACGAGATGCTCAGTAGGGGTGTAATTCAGCCTTCCAGTAGCCCTTGGGCGTCCCCGGTCGTTTTAGTCAAGAAGAAAGACGGGTCTATTCGGTTCTGTGTGGACTACCGACGCCTTAATGCAATCACACGAAAGGACGTCTATCCGCTACCACGCATAGACGACGCGCTGGACACTTTGCATGGAGCGGAATTTTTCTCTTCAATCCATTTACGTTCTGGCTACTGGAAAGTTCCGATGGCTGAGGACGATCGCCCCAAGACAGCTTTTGTCACCCCCGACGGGCTCTATGAGTTCAACGTGATGCCATTTGGCCTGTGTAATGCGCCCGCCACATTTGAACGCATGATGGACAATATTCTCCGCGGTTTGAAGTGGCACACATGTCTCTTCTACTTGGATGATACTGTTGTATTTTCATCCGACTTCGCGACCCACCTAATTCGCCTTGAAACCGTCTTGCAATGCCTTAGCAACGCCGGTCTACAGCTCAATCTGAAAAAGTGCCATTTCGCCGCTCGCCAACTCACTATTTTAGGGCATTTAGTGTCCAAAGATGGCATCCTCCCTGATCCATCTAAACTTCGAGCTGTCGCTGAGTTCCCAAAGCCAACATCTATCAAGCAATTACGCAGCTTTATAGGCTTATGCTCCTATTTTAGGCGTTTCGTTCGAACTTTGCGACCATCATTGCCCCTCTGACGCGACTTCTCAGCGCTCACAAAGATCTTTCTGCCTGGTCGCCGGCTTGCGATGCTGCTTTTACGAAATTGCGCAAGATACTTAACTCACCCCCCGTATTGCGCCATTTCTATCCGGCTGCTCCTACCGAAGTGCACACCGATGCCAGCGACGCCGGCCTCGGCGCTGTTCTTGCCCAACGAAAACCCGGTGTTGATGAATACGTTTTGGCGTACGCAAGTCGAACGCTGACCAAGGCCGAGACCAATTACTCGGTGACAGAAAAGGAATGCTTGGCAATTGTTTGGGCGCTTCAGAAATTTCGGCCATACTTGTATGGGCGCCCATTTGATGTTGTTACGGACCACCACGCTTTATGTTGGTTGTCTTCACTAAAAGACCCCACCGGCCGTCTCGCCCGCTGGTCGCTTAGACTACAAGAGTATGATATTCGAGTCATCTATCGTACAGGGCGTAAGCACTCCGACGCAGACGCTTTATTCCGCTCCCCAGTGTCGCCTGACGCTCCGTTGTCCCCTGCCTCCAGCTCCGCCTTGTCTTCTTTGTCCATCAACGACATGCCATCAGAACAGCACAAGGATCCGTGGCTTACATCACTAATCGATCTTCTTACGAACTCGTCACTTTCACCGGCTCCTCGCGCCCTTCGTCGTCAAGCGCAGCATTTCGCCCTTCGTGACCATCTTCTCTATCGACGCAACTATATGCCAGATGGCCGTAAGTGGCTGCTCGTCGTACCTCGCCACCTCCGAAGTGATATCTGCGCATCTCACCACAACGATCCGCAGTGCGGCCATGTGGGTGTATTTAAGACTTATGAACGGTTGCGACAGCGCTTTTACTGGCGCGGTATGTATACCTTCGTCAGTAAGTATGTGCGTTCGTGCATCGATTGCCAACGTCGCAAGCCGCCTCCTCTCCATCAGCCGGCTCCACTACAGCACCTTCCGTGCCCATATCGACCATTCGATCGTGTTGGCATCGATTTGTATGGACCTCTACCGTACACACCTGCAGGAAATCGTTGGGTAATCGTGGCCGTCGATCACCTTACTCGCTATGCGGAGACAACAGCACTTCAGGATGCCACGCGACCCACTATCGCGTCCTTTCTTCTTCATCATTTCATTCTGCGGCACGGTGCCCCCCGAGAACCTCTAAGTGATCGAGGCAAACCTTTCCTATCCGAGGTTGTCGAAGAGCTCCTACGCGAATGCCAAACCATCCACCGGACATCCAGCGCGTACCACCCTCAAACCAACGGACTGACAGAGTGCTTCAATCGCACACAAGGTGACATGATGTCCAAGTACATCGCCTCCGACCACTCCGATTGGGACAAGATTCTCCCATTTGTAACCTATGCCTATAACACTGCCGTTCAAGCAACTACCGGATTCTCACCATTTTTTCTGCTGTACGGGCGTGAACCTTCGTCTCCACTCGACACCATCCTCCCCTACCGTCCTGATATGTCAGAGCACACATCACTTTCAGCAGCTGCCAGGCACGCTGAAGAATGTCGCAAGCTGGCTCGCTCGCTTACTTCGGACGAGCAAGCCCAGAAGAAAGCGCACAGCGACAGCAGCCACCCTGTGCATCAATTCTCTCCCGGTGCTCACGTATGGCTCTGGGTCCCATCGACACCACCCGGTCTGAGCAGCAAGTTTATTTCCAAGTACCACGGACCCTACCTAGTGCTCCAACAGACTTCTCCAGTGAATTACCTAATTGAACCGCTCGCCGCATCCACCGACCTTCGCCGCCGTGGGCGTGAGATTGTTCACGTCGACCGTTTGAAGCCTTACTATGATCCCGCATTCATTTCGTCTCCTTGAGTCACCAGGATGGCTCCTCTTTTCTGCGGGGGCAAGATTGTAAAGAAGAGGTTCCCATTAATTAGGCAGATCACCGAGAAGGAGGAAGAGAAAGTGATTTTGCGGACTAGCTGACTGCAAGCTAGGCCACTCCTGCTCCGGTCCTGCTCGCTACCAGTGCCTGGATCCCCGCTTAACAATACATATATATATATAAAATAACCTTCTTTGAAACTTGACACATCTGAATTTTTTGTCTAAGTGGTGGCTTTCTCGCAGCATCAGAAATATGCCTGAGATTCTGTATTCTCCTTTTTGCTCCGAGCACATAAAATATATTCATCAGGGCATGCATATTTCAATCCAAGGGGATTTCAAGGTTATAAAAAACGTGCATGCACAGAAAAGCTTCTTATGCCACCATGTCGGTCCTACTTCTTTCGAAATGCATGCAATAGCACAAAGTTAATTTCACTGCTGGTGTATTGAGCTATGTGTGTACAATATTAAGGCAACCAAACAACCCTGCACAAATAAAGACCTCTAATATCACTTTAGCTCGAAGCACAGCGGACATGACATTAAGGAAGTAAAATGAACTTTTCATTTGTGATTGGAAACTTTACTATTGTATCATTTTAATGCTTCCACCAAAAGCCACGACATAAAGCATCAATGAATGCTACTACCCACTAAAAGCACATTTCCGCCTGTACTGTGAACAACACTAAGAGATGTGGAATTCATCAGAAATATAAAAAGCTATTTGGTAATAATAGCAATCACTTTTGTGATGCACCTTTGGCTACGTGCGGTCACTCAAATGATTCTTTCGACTGCCAAACACCTAAGTACTACACTAGTTTGTAGCTTGGCGTCAGCCTACCATCTTTTATCGAGGTAGGAATATTTTTTGGAGCACACAAGCACCAAAAATAAAGGCAGCGACCACTGTGAAACATGCGCCACCGCAACAACCAGCAGTAGGCGCGCTGGTTCTAGTCATCGCATTAATGTACCCAACTGTTCGAAAAAAAGGAGAGTTTTAAACAATACCGCAAATAAAAGATTTAGGTGGTCACTGGTTGTAATAAAAGATGATTAAATTACAAAGTAAAAGCTTATCCATTCAAACACATGCCTCGAAAAGGATCACAAAGGTCACAACACGTTCGTGGCACTGACCCCATCTAATAGACACCCGCCACTTTGATACCATGAAATATACACCATAACATTATACTTATAGCGCAAAATGTTTTCGTGGTAGAGATGAACTTTCATATGAAACGCGATGGCTTCCGAAGAGTGATTGACTCGGAAGGGAAAATGTTTGGGCGTGTTGGTTTTCCGGAGCATATATATATATATATATATATATATATATATATATATATATATATATATTTACAGCGAAGTATCACAAGGAAAAGACGGAAATACATGTCACGTGCCACCTTAGCCAATAAACCAAGCTGTGTTTTTGATAGAGCCACGGCCGGTTTGCTAACGCATTTCCTTCCCTGACCGTGCTATCTGCGATGCTTCCACTATCTGCCTAGTCAGGCTGGTGCGGTGGCGATACAAAGCGATTTTTTGGCCGAACAAAGGATAGCAAGGTGCCTCACTGCCACACCTTTTACTATGCGCAGCTAACTGGCCGTCCATGGCAATGTTGCCGATCATTTTAGAGTGTTCTTGCAGCCGGACGTTCAGACATCTTCCAGTTTGGCCGATGTAGTGTCTACCACACGAAAGCGGGATTTTGTAAACAACATCCTTCTGGCAAGGTGCCAAGGTATCCCTGTATTTGATATTGCACACTGGTTTTGATGTACGTGTGGGACAACTTAACCTACAAAGGCTCATAAGCCTCTTTGATTGGTTGGTTGGTTTCTGGGGTTTAACGTCCCAAAGCGACTCAGGCTATGAGAGACGCCGTATTGGAGGACTCCGGAGATTTCGACCACCTGAGATTCTTTAACGTGTACTGACATCGCACAGCTTTGTTTTTCGCCTCCATCGAAAAGCGTCCGCCGAGGCCGGGATTCGATCCCGCGTCCTTGAGAACAGTAGTCGAGCGCCGTAACCACTGCGCCACCCCGCTTCTTTGACGCGGAAAACAAAACTTTTACTTCCGATCGTTGCCCGACTTTATTCAGATTTGAGGGAAACCATGCTGCTACGGGATGACAGCTATCTTCTCTTTATGACGTCTTTCTCTTCTATTTTCTGCTGTCTGCTCATAACTCAGGCTCGCCTCCGATTTCCGTTTGCGATTCAGGGCCTTTGCAACATAAACTATCACGTGACTAGGGTAACCTGCCGCCTCCAATCGAGAGACCTGTGAGCAAAGGCTCTCGTTAACGGTGTGTTGGCATGACTTACTGATAGCATTCGACAAGAAGGACAGCCCGATATTCCTCTTAACCAGCTTAGAATGCTGGTTAAGAACTATACTACGAACTATACGGTAGGTGAGGCTTGTTGGCCCTTGGCTCATACATCCAACATGTGTGATCTTTAAAATCCCATCCTCGTTTATTGCGGTTTTTTGCGCTTTGCTTTGTTGATGATTGACTCGCCCTCACAATTAAACAGGAAGCTTAGTGAAGCCATCACGTCGAGTTCGTAGCTTGTATTACGAAGAATTTTTCAGACCACAGGCAACAGTAGAACCAGCGCGTACCGCATTCAGTAGCAACATTAAACAAGAATAATTTCAAGCAGCGTACTCACATTTGCAAGCAACCACGCCAGTTCGTTTCCGTCTTTGGTGATGATTCCGGCGTTGCCACGGCGCGGTGCAAGCGATGTACAACAAGGAATCTAGTTACCACTGCTTCGCGCAATTCAGAACGTCTATTGATGCGCACATGTCAGACATCGATTCCGCGGGATTTTCAAAGAACCACGACCCAAAAAACAGAAGCATAACGTAAGGAAATAGCGTTCACAATCACACCGCCCGACAACAAAGGTATCACGGTGCCTTCGTACCTATCCGCAACTGATGACTTCGGATCGGTTGGCATTCACCTATCACTGGCTTCTCTGGCTTTTACTGCCGCTTACTAGACAGATTTTTGGTTTCAGAAGCCAGTTTAGTCGATCTTTCCTTTTTCCTTTCTTCCTTTTCTTTCTTTCTTTCTTTCTTTCTTCTCGCAGTTCTCTAATTAAGCACAAAGCTGGCTGGCTGGGGAAGTGGTTTCTGCATGCATCTTCCGCCGTCGTGAAGCCATTGTTTTGGTCATGTACTCTGTTTGAAGGGAGTGGTTAAGCAGAATAATGTCAGCCTTGATTATATGCCGTTAAATGGGTCTTTTAAATGTGTGCTTAGACAGCTCAGCGCAAAAAAAAAAAAAGAAAAAATCGAGTCATGAAGAAAAACAAAGGAATCGGTAGGTGCAGCATATGCACATTGGTATCTCAAAGAAAGAGATCAGCACTGCCATTTTTTTTTAGATCTTCTTCTTCAATTGTTGGAAGATTGTTATTGTATTGCTTTTGTTTTCTATAAAGTCCACTTTTGGTTTTGTTAATTACATAACTCCACTCCCCTCTATAATGCCGATGCGATTGAGGGTATAGAAATCAATAAATAAAACAAATAAACGAATTAGGGTACCAACGTCATCATGAGTGTTGCAGCTAGCGTATACTTGAATATTCCTATCGTGTATACTATCAGATATCTTCCAATCATGGTAGTAACAGTAAAGGGAGATTTGCTACTCCAACTCCCAGTGAAGTGTTAATGATGTCGCATTAAGGTAGTTGGAGTCAAACAACATAGTAACAGCAGGAGTTACTACCATTTACTACATCATTTTTTTTTTAGGTAGAAACAAGGTCGTAAGAAGGGAGCACAAATGTAGTAACAGTTAAAAAGGTAGTAACGAAAGCCGTTGTTACCTTTTTACTACCTTTTTCTAATGGTGAGGCAGTAAAAATTGGCAGTGGCTTAGCTCTGCTATGCCTGGATATACGTAGCGTTGTGATGGCTAAATTGCCTGTGCGGGAACTTGGAATAGGGGTTGCGCGTGGTTCCGGGAGGAGGAGCTCATAAACATTTATTATTTGAGGAAGTCAGGTAGGCAGGAGCTTCCGCGCTAGATGCCCAGGAGCCCTTGAGCTCTGTCGACCTGGGCTGCCCGCTCGATGGCCCGCAGTTGGGTTACCGGGTCCGAGCTGAGCATAGCGGCCTACCACTGCTCACAAGTAGAGAGCTGCAGATCCCACGTAGGGGGTCTCGTGGGCATGACAGTATGTTGTGTAAGTTGGCCCTCTAAGTTACAGTACGGTGGGTATAACGCAGGGTATGCATAAAACCAATCTCTCCACAATTTTGCCTGCTCGTGTCGCCTTTTGTCCGAAAGCTGGATACGAGAAAGTTGCTGAATGACGCGCTTAAATGCGGGGACGACGCGTTAATGACGGCTAGACGTGCGCTGTTGCGGGGATGGAGAGGGTTCCGGGAGCAGGAACAAAGGACCCGAGGTGACAAGAAAAACAACAAAAGGACGGTGGGGCAGAGAGGAACGAGAGACGCTCTAGAGCCGGTCAACGTAGCCTCTTAACCCGAGGGAAGACTGCCTAAGATACGAAGCTAGTCCTGGCGGCGCGCATATTAAGGCGAAAACCTTTAATGGATTATGCTATCGTGTACAGTGTGTCCCGCTCTTGAGGCGTTCTGATTGGCCCAGGCGGGATGCGTCCCTGCCGTCTGCAGTGCCACATTTGAACGTGCGCCAAGGAATGCCACGCGACAGGAGCGATGGTGTAATATCCAAACTCACACTTCTTATCTGATTTATTTATAGGAAGGGAAAGACGCGGTAACTGTCTCACTTGTTTTTCTGTGGACACCCCGACCGCGCCGTAAGGGAAGGGAGGAAGATGGGAGAGAAAGTGGAAAGAGAGAAAGAGGAGCCGTAGTGGAGGGCTACGGAGTAATTTCGACCACCTGGAGATCTTTAACGTGCGCTGACATCGCACAGCACACGACGCCTCTTCGTTTCGCCTCCATCGAAACGCAGCCGCCGAGGTCGGGTTCGAACCCGGGTACTCCGGCACACTTCTTGTTGTTGCTGTAGGAAGAAAAGAAAATGCCCGGGCCTGCTACTGGCTCTGTAGCTGAGCCACCTCCGCTGACTCGTGTGGACAGAAGAGAAAGTAGACAAGAAAGAATAAAAGAAGAGGGAGAGCAAGACGCGCGCCGCAACAACAGCCGTCGTCCACCCCCACCGAAGCTGTGGCGGGTGCAATGACGGCCTACAACAGATAAAAATTCAGTGGAAGGCTAGCCCCCGCCGCAGGCGGCGGTGACCTACCTGCCCCAGCCCATTCAGGGCTAGGATCAGCCACCCTTCCCCAAACTCACATTTGCCGGAGAAAGTGTGATAGATACTGCGCCTTACCTTTCCTGTAAACCAATTATAATTATATGTAGCACTGCAGCGAATGCCGACAAGAGGCTAACGATGGGAGTAAAATTATAGAATAGGAAGGTAGGCTTTCGCTATTCTCCTCTTAAGAGACATCTAAGAGATACTCTAATTATTGAGCTCGCCGTGTAAACCGTCCCCACCAGAGCTGCCTGCAGCTGAGGCCATCATCTCCCACCTCAAGCATCGGATCAACGCAGTGGCGTCTAGACGCAGCCTCAAAACCGTCGGATTAGCGGGGGTTGCAGCTCTGATTAAATCTGTTGCTGGCCTTTTTTCGTGTGTGATTCCTACTCTCTGCCCCGAAAAAGCCATATAACTGGGACATCAAGCGTAAAGCACCCGCGGCAGTGCGCTCTTGGAAGATTCAGACTTCAGGGACTCTCAAGCGGCTGCTATGGGAAAGCGTCTTGTGACGGTACATCGCGGGCCCCTTGCCGAACACAGCCAGCAAGCAGTTCATTGAACGCATTAAGTTCACCGGCGTCCTGTAATTCGTCTACAGGACAGGAAAGGCGCAGCATCTGTTACGCGGAATCCCGCGATCATTCCCACTGTAGACAAGGAGAATTATGAAGAGCGCTTCATAATCCGGGACGTGGCTCAGTGGTACAGCACTGGGTTGGGTAAGGAAGAAGTCCGATTTCCCCGTGGAAGACAAGGTTTATTGATTTATTTTTTAGGTTATGCCACAAGGCACTTATAATTGGGCGCGGCAAAAGAGTTGACTCTTGTAATTAACTTGGAAGGTTTTGCGATCAGTGCCACTATATAGCCACCTTTTACGAACATCGCGTCAATAACTAATAGTAAACGTCAATTTGTGACCTAAAAGCAATATTCACTTTTGTCCGTCCGTCCAACAATTGTTCTTCAGAGTTGCTGCTAGCGCAGAAGAGAAAACCATAAAATGACGCTAATGCAAACCACTCGTGAGTAAATCTGCCTTTGGCCTTGAAAAATGATAATTATATGATTACCGAGAAGACTTGTAATGTTGAACAATAATCCCACTGTATCGGGTTTGCACTAGCTTTAACCAGGATCCGTTGACGCAAGGTCCAATGCTGAAAAAAAGCGAGCAATATTTCACAATAAAAGAAAAAAGATAAAAGTCCATTCTTTCGGCGTCAGCATGAGCGGACTTAGTCTTGCCAGTACTTACTAGTGGCATACTTCAAACTTTGTCCTAAGAAGATTCAGAATGAAAGTGCATACAAGATGCTTTATTATGCCTTCTCATGACTGTCTCAGTGATGGGCTTGTTCTTACCTGTACACGATATCATTGGTTGCTTTGAGCAAATCACCCCCGTGAGGAAGTAGTGCGCGGCCAGTATTTCACTTGCCATGTACCACCTGCCAGAGGAATTTTTCTACACGGCGAAGCTTCAAACGGAGGGTGGAAAGGTGGTCACGGTTTGCTGGATTGCTATGTAATCCTTACAATGGAAGCAGTTGCTGACCACCTCATGATATCGCAGAATCCACCGGCCAATCAATGTCCGGCCTTAAAAACTGCTCATGATTTCTTGAGTCTGCGAGGTTGCTAACGGTCGCTCCCGACGTCGCTGGATTTTTTTTCATCATCAGTGTGATAACACCCTCGCGTTATTCGCCCGCTGAGTCTTGTGCGTAATCCTCGGAGCAGCCAGGCTTCAAATGATTGACGCCGCCGACGCCGGCGGAACATATTTTCAGAAATGAGGGTACTCTCCCATTTTGACTGGATGCGATTCAAGTTTTACATAGCTCGTCATTAATAATAAAACCAATTTTCTCTGATGTTCTAGCAGGGTGGAGATAATAAAAATTAGTTGTGATTTAACTCTAGTGAACCCTAGTTGTATTGCGATAGCAAAGGCGGAAGCTTCTTTTGCCTGCCCCTATCACGCCCTATCAGTGTAAGATGCTACATTATTGAGCATACTTCATCTCATCTTTAAGAATATGATGCCAGAGCGTACGTTACCGGTCTTCATTTTCTTTTCTTCTTATTCTTCTGCTCCTTCTCCTCCTCCTCCTCGGCTGTTCAAGGTCAAGCGTGGCCGCCGCGGCGACCACGCGACGGCTCGAAACATGGCGCAGTATTGCTATTGAAATAAAATATCCTGAAAGGGGACGCGTTACTGTAGCTCCTGATAAATAGTTCCTTATGCCGGTTGTCTTTAAACCATTCGCCAGTTAATTAGCTCCCAGTACACTGCGTGGCAAACCATTATCACTACAATTTTCCATTTGTAGGCGCATGGCAGTTGTTCTCCCCAAGGGATGTATCCTTAATAGGCAGGCAGATTTGTCGCTTATAGAGTTCCACATATGCGCGGTCTGGCCAGCCCTGATGTTAGGCGCGGGCATTGATGCATACAGAGAAAAAAAAAAGCGCACTTGCAAACTGCTGCAAGAAGCCATAATACAAGGATAACTTGACAGAAGCCATATTTATTTCAGTTCTTTTCTGGCGCAGAATGCTCCCGAAGCAAGCAAAACTGAGCCTTACAAGAGCGCAGAATAATGTGGTTTGATGAGCTTTACAATATTTGCGCTCTTCCGCAAATCATATCCGCAATTCGCTGTCTCAGTGACAGTATTACAGTAGGACCGGCTTCCGCATAAGTACCAGTTTTCGGATTCCTAACGCATGTCAGTCAACCGAGAACATCATTACAAATCTGTTAAGAAATTGCCACGAAACAAAATGATAAACCGAACATGCACACTACTACTAATCTAATCAGACAAAGGCTGACTTTACACAAGATGGAAGCTAGCCTATAAGTTATGCGCTCAGTAAAGTGGAACCAGACGACCGTGAGCCAGTTGAAGACAGAATGAACCGTCTTTTTCTACCGAGAAGCAACGATGCGACCGCACGTGATGTGATGTACACGGCAAAGACGCCGAAAAGCGGTATTCAACAGTGCGCACCTTTTAGCTTTTCAGAATGAGGCCCAGAAAGTATTATCATAGACAAAAAATATCAAGATAAGCAAAGCATTATGACATGCGTAACAAGGTACCTCTTCTAAGCGATAGCAAGGTCTTTGTTTCACTAGGGGACAATCGGCGGAGACAGAAAACAACCACTATATTTTATGCAATAGATTAAACGTTTTAAGTATATTAACGCCAACAAATCAACTCTTCACTTGCTCTTTTTTCAGCCGCCTGCATGCGGCCTTATCACCTTTATTCTGGAGCGCGAATAAATTCATTACATTATTCATGCTCGTTGTCGCGATACGCTGCATTCTCAGTTAATTTTTTGCGCAAGATGCGCCGAGGTGTGTCTCGAATATTCTGTCTACTTGCGTATGTTTCTGATATGATCTAGATTGTCACCGTTTGTGGCTTTATCTAGCGTTTCTTCGCCGCCTTTAAATTGGACGTTTATCGATGTGACAGTATTCAGTTGTAAAGGTGGTGCGTTGTAAAAAAGGAGCCAACACTCTGCGACCGCGGTAGCTGTCTTCCCGCTGCCTGGCTCTCGTCAGCTACAAGAATGAGCGATCAAGAACTCGACGTGGAAGTGGAAAGCTTCGCTGACAAGAAGGCTCACCGCAATGCTCTGGAGAAGAAGCGAAGGGACGACTTGAAGTTAGGCTTCACCAGTCTACGTGACGCCGTGCCGACTCTACATGGCGAGGAGTCATCGCGGCTTCAGATCCTGAAGAAGGCTACCGACTACATCCAGTCAACGGGGCTTAGGAACGCTGCACATCAGCAGGATATTGAGGACCTGAGGCAGCAGAACAAGCTTCTCGAGGAACAAATTCTTGCGCTGGAGAAACCCAGAATGACCATTGATGGTGGCCACTCGACCGGTTCGGTGCTCGACGCCATGAACATCAAGGTCGACTCCGTACCTGCTTCTCACGGGGGTTCTGGCTCCAAGGGCTCCGAAGATACCGACAACTCTTCCAGGGGCTACCTGGAAAATGAAGTGCAGTCCCGGCTGTACACCCATGGACCTCTAGAGGAATCCAGTACTGTTCCTTCGGAGTTGGCTCTTTTGCACTCGGCAAGCGTCGAGCAACAAACTCTGGCCTGGATGCAACTGCGATGATGTGGAGCCGAAGACCCTCCCGCTTGCCCGCATCCTTTTGTCCTTTTTTATTTTCAACTGTCTTGTTCCTCGCCTTCTCGAAGACTGGGTGCCGAGTTGGCATTCTGTATGTGTGTGGACGCCTTTGGAGGAGTTTTGTCAATGTTTTTAGATGTTATTTATATCTTTCCACCTTTTTTTCCTGGCTCCCTTGGTCCCTATCATGTAAATGCTGTATGATTTTTCATACGTGCACCTTTATGAGCAGACAGGTACGATATTTTGGTGACCTGGCGCCTACCTTCCGCTGCTGCTCAAATGACAGTGGGCTCAGCCTAACTCGTGCCCTAGCGTACTAGAAATGTCTGTCTGTGGTCAGCTCGAAGATGGTGTGCGGAATTTCCTGGTCTTTTTTGTTACACTGTGAAGTGAATGGGAGAGGGCCTGTAAATTGATCTCTCATCCTCCGGTACGGATATTCTGGGCTAAGCGGTTCACCAGAAACGTCCCCTGAATAGCTGTCACGATCCCTGGTGCAGATGAGGCAGAGCACGCAGATGGACATGTCGTTTTTCCATAAGCGAGAGGTGCAGAGTGAGCCAAATTCTGAGAAATAGAAAGGTAGGTTAAACGGGCGGTGGCACAAGTTTGTGCGCGTGCTGTCTTTATCTCTGTGTATTTGATTTTGGCTACTTACCTTTGCTCCTCTCGCTTCTTGTGGTTGCAGCTTTGATGTGTCGTGCTGCTGTTGAGATGCTTGCGAACTATTCAGGGAGTAAGGTGTCTGTCATTCTGGCTCACCCTTTTAGTTTTGTAGTCTTTTGACACGTGGGCAACCTTTCTGTGTTTATTTTGGGAGAATTGAGCCGATGCCTTCTTAAAGGGGGAGTAATGCCGCAAACCATTCAAATCCTTATTTCTTCTTTTTTCGGCAGCCGCCGGCATGCGGTCTAATCACTGTGATTCTGGAGCGCGTGTCAATTCCTTATTCTCTATTTGTTCATACACGTTGTTGCGAGACGCAGCTTTATCACATTATTTGTCACACAAGATTCGCCGAGATGCGTGTTGAAGATTCCGGCCACTGGCGTATATTTCTGGAATATTATAGGTTGTGCTAGTCACCGTTTGCGGCTTTATCTAGATATTTACTCGCCGCATTTAATTTGAGCGTTTGTCGTTGTGACAGCATTCGGAGATGAACGCCCACTGATCACGATTGTTGCTATCGCCGCCGCCGAGTAGTTCAGTTCTTTTGCGGGTGCAAGTCAGCCCATTAAACAGTTGGTTCCTTTGAATATCAAGTCTGCTCATTTTCTGCCGACCACATTGCCACCACTGCTACCACTGCGTGACAATATGGATGATTTCTTTAGGTCTTTGCACGTTGCTGATAAGGCGCGTTTTGTCTGGTGCTGTTAAGAATAGTCATCCTGAACCCGTTTGTCATTAACGCCCCTCCCTTCCCTCTTTTTATTTATTATATACTACCGTAACTCATAACTGCCTTAGAGGGTCAGCGTATTTATTGAACGTGGAACAAAATACACCTTAAAGGGGTCTTGAAACTTTTTCCCGAAATTTTGCACGGCCCGTGTAAATGAAATCCTTATCCTTCATCATATAATATATCTCAATTCGTTTAATCACCCGCGTTGATTTAATAGCAACAAAAACAGAATTTCAGTTTCCTAGTGCGCGTCCTCCTCAACTCAACGGATCTTTATAGCGCTACATCAATGAGAAGCTCCTGTTGTCGGAGCCTGTTGAGCCCCAGATGACAAAGCTCGGCTCATTTCTAGGGGTTCTAATCGTGCTCTACTGCAATATACTGTTTTCTAAAAAATGGCCTACCTGCCCGAGTTCCAGCGTCGCCTTTTACAAAGGAGTCGGCGCTTGGGTTTTGAGCCTTATGCCTATGCACCTTTACGGGTGCGAGATCGGGAAGGTTCGGACGAGAGCGACGACGACAACTGCGAAGGCGAAGACGTGGCCTGCGTCGGGTCAACAGCAGTCGTGCCGAGTGCGCGGCACATTTCGCCTTGCAGAAGCCCCGATCGTCAGCCTCTCGAACCCGACCGTCTCGGGAGTACGCATTGGTATGTGATTTTCAAGCCTTGTAACCTAGCCTACTTTCAGACATTGAAGAAAAGTGCAGTCGCCAACCGATAGATTCGAACAGGTGCAGCTGCGGGCGGTGCGTGCCGATGCCGTCGGCCCTGAGAGCATCTGTTGCCGCGAGATCCAGGCGGCGACAGCATTTCTAATGCGCGAAACGCTGTACGGAAAAAACAGATATAAAAAAATCTAGAACTCCGGTGCTACATTCTTGCGATCATCGACACTCTCCCTTAGGAAAATGCAAACAAAAAAGCGTCTGTGTTAGCGCTGTGTGTCAGTGAGTGTCGACATCGCGGCACGTTAGCGCCAACACAGCATCGTTAGTTTTATGCTTTTATCCGTAGGAGGTGCGCATCAGCGCGACGTTTTACTATGCAGGTTACAGGTTTGCTTTATTTCATGTACCAGTACACAAGGAAATGTAACATATATCATTTGAACATGCGATCATGGGCTGATGAGCATGCACACAGTTGGGAGGTAATCGCAAAAAAACGTTGCTGTTCACACATTTTGCTTGTTTTATTAGTTGGGTATGCATCTTTCAACAGCTGCAGAACTCGAACAGACGATTACATAGGAATGGTCATAAGACACAATAAAATAGGTACATATAGTACTTTATTTCAAAGGATCCTGTTTAGAGTGAAATTCACATGGCAAGGTAACCTGTCCCCTCTATGGACAACATCTAGAGCTGTTTTATTGCTACTGTTTTCAATTTTTTTTGCCAACTTGCAATAGGTGACAATGTGGTATAGTGTACGAGACACAATTTGAATTCATTTCAACCTTTATCACCCCATCCACTGATCTGTGGATGCTCACAACAGAGCATGGCACATACAATTTGCATCTGTGTAGATGCACAGTAAACTCTCTCAAATGGTTTGATGCATCTTTCATGTGCTGAAGCACACTAAAAAAAGATTCACTGAAAAAAAAATGATACCGCCGAGTGTAACAACCTCAGGAAACTTTCACAGCGGGAGTAAGCAGTGAGAATTTTAAAGTTAACAAACGAAGTTGACAAAAATATTACATCATATAGTACCCCCGCCGGGGTGTGGCAGTGGTTACGGCGCTCGACTACTGTTCCCAAGGACGCGGGATCGAATCCCGGCCTCGGCGGCCGCTTTTCGGTGGAGGCGAAAAGCAAGGCGCCCGTGTGCTGTGCGATGTCAGTGCACGTTAAAGAATCCTAGGTGGTCGAAATTTCCGGAGTCCTCCCCAACGGCGTCTCTCATAGCCTGAGTCGCTTTGGGACTTTAAACCCAACAAAACCAAACCAAACATCACATATTAGTCTTAGAACACTTGCTATTGCTGGCAAGGGCGAAAATGTGCCACCGAAAACAAACAATTTCACTGCTTCCTCTACGTGCTGGTCATAAGTTCTGTCAGTGTGGCATGTTGTCGGGCAACATTTGACAGCCGTGACAAGAATGGACCGAACGTTCATTACTCCTTCAAGCAGGGCAACTCTATGCACGTTTCTGGTTCACACATAGATCACACGCTAAACATCTTTCTGCTGCACATTTGTGATGGCATCGCCTACCTTGATATCAGACACAATACCCCTCCCCTCTAAGATAGTAGCTCCATATTTCTGTGATGGTCACCTTGTACGCTTCGATCTGCGTGGTACTTGTTCCCCTGATGTGTTGGAAGCAACAGAACATTCATTGTGCTCAATTCTTCATGCAAGGGTTGCTATTGTTCCTCGTCTTTCACCTTGACTGTGGCCGCACTTCCTTATCTGGCCCAGATGATGCCGCACAACCTTTCCAGAGCACTGAACCAGCTCAGAATGTCGGTCCAACAGCTTCACTATAATTCAAGACATCCATTTCACTCCTAGGAGGAATTATCAGACATTACCTTCCTCCTGCCCCCATTTGGCAGTTCTTGTGAAAATTCGCTTCCATTCCAGGCGACTCCGGTGTGGTTAGTATGTGGTCCAATTGTGTTGGCATTTCACAGCTAAACAACGTTTGCAGCACTGATGCCTGTTGTTTAATAGACTGTGCAGTGCTGCCACTACAATGTTCCCTGGTACTTGTGAATCTCATATCATAGGTTTCTTCACTTTCGCCACACACCATTCAGCTTGTCCATTAGTAACGGGGTTGGTATGAATTGGGGTTATGTATCGAATGCCATTCATCATGAACAAGTCTCCTGAACCATTAACCACTAACAGCGGAAGCTTGCATGTTCAGTTTCTTTAGCAGACAGTAACTGTTGCTGTTTCCACTACTTGCAGTGCCTGTCCAAACCAGGTGTGCAAGTGCATGTCATAGTTTGCCAACTTGGGTTGGTCTGCGGTCCATATGGATCAAAGCGTGTCACTATTGATCATTATGCAAGAAGACACTGAGTTCACTTCAGAAGTCACATGCTTGCCATGAAAAGTGAGATCCACAGTTTTTTGCAATATGTCGATCCAACAAAGTGCAGACCATGAAGCGTTGAAGCTTTGTGTTTGACATTCTTTGCTGGCTGAGGTCCTTGACGTGTCCCCAAGTAGTTGATTTGCTGATAGACTTTTCTAGTTGCTCTCTGCTTCGAAATGCTGACTTTCTCAGGGTGACTTGGAATTTTAGCAGTAATGGCATGTTGCTCTCTTGAACCTGCATGATTTTATACTGTGGGCATCACCATAGTGCGAACAGCGTTGTGCTTGCTTCTTGTTATTCTTGCCATTACTTCTAATGCCTGTGCTGGTTGCTGCTTTGTTGAAGTTCAAATGCTTGGTCCTCATCCTTCGCGTCTACTGTATGGCAGTTTTTACACGAATGGTGAAGTCAAGAGCCTTGAAGCACGTCAGGTCATGCTGTGCAAAGAGCTAATCCTGGAGGTTCTCGTCACCTAGGCCAGACACAAACCTGCCATGCAGCATTGCATCTGCCTGTAACAATGTAGCGTTCATTACAGTAGTTGTAGCAGTAGTAGCTGTAGACGTAGTTCATTGCGTGGTTACTGCCGTTGCTGTTGACAAAACATCTCGAAGCTAAATTGCGTAGTGCAGTTGTGTAATAGATTCACCAGGCAGCTGGCGTCGATGTTGAAATATAGCATGACTAAATGTCGTATAGGTGAAGGCCAAAGTGCATCTTCAGTGCCTGTGTGACATTGACACAGTTTACTTGATTTGGCATTTTTGGCTGCAGAAGTGCAGAAATGAAATTGTAAGTCTCAGCTCCACATAACGTAAGAAGTTATGTATGTTGCTTGACTGAGTCAGTCATGCCACTGCACTTGAAAAAAAAACTTGAGTCAGCACTACCATGTCGTCCAAGATGCACCAGTTAAACTTTTGAACTCCTCCATCTGCCTTGAGAAGTTGCTGAGTCGGGTTGCTATGCTCACGTTTGTTGCGCTGCTAATGAGTGTGCCTACAGACCGTAGCCTTCCTCAGCGCCAAAATGTCACTTTGGCATATTCCGGGGAAACATCTGAATTGACAGGAACAGACCTAGTGTTCTTTGGTTCTTTAGTCAGAATGACTCCACCTGCACACACTAAACTTCTTTCTGTGCTGATGATGGCGGCATCCACATTTATCTCAGACACAACACTAATACGCAAAGTGCAAGATGACTGCCATGTTCTGTCTGGCAAAAACTGCATTGCCTTGAGGCATTACTTTTCTTACCTCACATTTTCTCTCAGTTACCTGTTGCGAAATTCAGAGTTCACCATGCTGCCAGGAAGAATAAATCCACGGTGAGAATTGCACTGGTCCTATCGCCGTGGCTGAAGGGTTAGGGGGCTTTAACTGCTGAGCCTAGGGATGTGGCAACGAACCCCGGCGGCGGTAGTCGGTTTTTTGATGGAGGCGAAAAGCAAAGGGCCTGTGTGCTGTGCGATGTCAGTGCACGTGAAAGAACCTCAGGTGGTCAAAATCCCCAGGTCCTTCATTGCCGCATCTCTCTTAGCGTGAGCCGCTTCCAGATGTTAAACCCTACATACCAAACCAAGCCACAGAATTGCATTTTGCAGCATATAATCTGACAGATTATAATTAATTGTACAGATGCCAGAAACATGAGTAACTCAATGGTAAAAGCCCCAAACCAGACTTTTGTTTTGCTATGGTGAAAAAAAATAATATTGCTCATTCTCTTGTCAAAAGGAGGTACCGCTACACAGGCACACTGGCTTTGGGGACGCTTAGGCAGAAATCACCGGAAGGTCCTCCCTGCCTGTGCTTTAAACCAAATAAGGCAGAGATTTCCGTCCAAAGGTTACACTGGTTTCCAGTATGCACAAGGTTTGTGACGTCATAACACCATCAGCCTCACTACACCCACTGCAGGGTAAAGAAGGCCTCACCTTTAAGCCTCTATGTTGCCCATTCCTGTGCCACCGGTATCCATTTTACCCCAAAAAACTTTCTGTTCTCATCTGCCCACCTTTCTGCTGCCCTTTGCTATGCTTCCCTTCCCTTAGAATACAATGTGTCACCCATATGGATGACAACCCATATGGATGACAGACTGCCTTCCCTTAGAATACAATGTGTCACCCATATGGATGACAGACTGGTCCTCTTCCTCTTGAGAGACATAGGTAACCTCCATTCATCATTTGATAGTTGTTGCTGAATGCACTTTAGCCCAGTCTGATTCTTCCTTTTTCCCTATCATAATCCCGACATGCTGATATTACTTATCCTAAGCAGACATTTTCCCTTACCACTTCTAGTGTCTTGCTACCTGTTGCAAAAAACTTCCTTTCCGAGGTTGTTGTACTACCTTACTTTAGTCTCCTGCATATTAATTTTAGCACTACTGTTTTGTTTCGCCTATGTAAATAATCGTTCTTTGTAATCCTTCACCTGGGCTACTCAGCACGGCAATGTCGTCAACTAACTCAGATTGCTGAAAGAGCCTCCATTAACAATTATCCCTAACTGTTGTTCCCAATCCAGCCCTTTGAAAACTCCATCTAAGCAAGCTATGAGTAGCACTGGAGAGATCGTGTTTCTTTGTCGAACGCCTGTTTTTATGAGAATTTTATAACTTTCTTAATGGAGACCTGTGATTGCTGCGCGGCCACTGTAGCCCTTTCCGACCCAGCGACCAGTACACTGGACATACAAAAAAAAGCATTGAAAAAAGCGAACAAAGCCTAAATCGAAACCGAAACATTTGCCACGGCTTCAGGGTAGAAACGAGGAATATCTCGATGAAGATAGCTTCTCCTTCTGCCGCATATTGTTAGGAGGGCAGCACAGAGCAATGGCGTCCTCCGTGAGCAAATCGCCGCGTGCAAGCTGCTCAAGTAAGTATTTTTTTAATCTTTTCTCTTCACGCAATGCAAATAAGTACATTCGTGCGAGCTAATTAACCTCTATTTGAAGCAATGTGGTTAAATGTTTGCCTTAGTTTTTAGTAGTTTTGACGTTACGCGATAATGCTTTTATGTCCAGTGTACTGGTCAGCAGGATTAAATTGGCACGTATTTTTCGATTTCCCGCGCAAGCAGGTAATGCATAATGTTCAGTGTATTTTGGCGGCAAAATGATATATCTCTTGCTGTCGTGGCAGACGTATCCTACATTGATTTGTTATGTAAGTGAGTAGAGTTTGGGCACCATTTGGTTGTTTTATTTGCAGAAAAGACGCCAACTAATGAAGAAATTCAGGAACTTTTGTTTGGGGACCAGGCGTACCTTGATGTCGATTCGAACTCGGGCGATCAAGCGGAAAAATTCGAGGCAGAGTCTGTTGTTCACAGCGAAGAAAGCAGCGACGATTCTTCCGGTGAAGATGAAAACGACGAAAACGAGAAGTTTTCCAAAAGATCTCTACCGCAAAGTTCACGCCAGAAAGTAACACAGTCGTGGACGGCCAAAGCGTTTTCAGCGCCAATTGACATTCAAAAAACTGCCCCTGTGCAACCCTCTCAAGAACCCCAGACGCCTTTGACGTACTTTAAAGATTATATTGAAGGCTACGTTTGGGGGGTTTTTAGCGACCAGAACGAATTTGTACTGGGTTCAGACGAATGGAACCTCTCTATGTATGACAGCCAAAGAAGCCAAAGCTCTGTTTGGCATGCACATCGTGATGGGCAACATGAAGTTCCCTCAGGCCCGCATGTATTGGGAAGCAGCAACTCGTGTGTCATTAATTGCGGATGCCATGCCAAGAGATCGATTCTTGCGCCTGAGAAACGCTTTTGCACGTCTGCAACAACGATACGGACTATCATGAAAACAACCGTTGCTGGAAGGTTCAGGCCCTTCTAGACCGCTTGAGGAAAGGCTGCCTGAAAATTTCCTGGTCTAATGCAGCCTGTGTGAACGAACAAATGATTCCATTTACAGGCCGAACACAACTGCGTCAGTACGTTCGAGGAAAGCCAAACCCGACAGGACTCAAGAACTTCGTCCTTGCTGACTCTCTCGGTAGGGTACTGGACTTTGAAATCTATCAAGGTGCCACAACACCAATTCCCTCTGAGCACAAAGATCTCGGAATTGGGGGAGGGAGTGTCATGCGACTTGCAGACACAATGCCTCGAGGGGATGATTACGTTTTGTGTTTTGATAGATTTTTTACGTCCGTGCCACTAATCGAGCGCCTTCTAGAGCAGGGAATGTTCGGCCACGGCATTGTGATGATAAACAGAGTCAAGACAACTCTCAAATCCGATAGTTAGTTGCTGAAGGACGAGGATCAAGTCATAAGAAGGTGAGCGCTGACGGAAGGCTGGTTGTGGTGAAATGGATGGACACGCGATCAGTTACCCTACTGTCTTCATGTTGTGGAGCTGAGCCAGTGGACTCTACCAAGCGCTACGACAAGAAACAGAAAAAAATACGTTGAAGTTGAAAGGCCTGCAAGCGTCCGTTTCTACAACCGTCACAAGGGAGGAGTAGACCTGTACGACTTTCTCATCAGCCTGTATCGCATACGAATGAAAACTAAGAAATGGTCTGTGGAAGTCATTTTTCATTTGACTGATCTCGCCTTGGTTAACAGCTGGCTGAATTAGACACCAAAGAGGTAGGCTACAGGAAGATTCAGGTGCTTCACCTGTTAGACTTCAGAATGCAGGCAGCAGAAGCTCTAATCAGGGGCTCCCAAGAAAGAAAACGGCGCGGTAGGCCATCTACAGATGTTCTGTTCAATATGAACACCACCACAGGGCTGCCGTGCAAATCCCCGGCCCTGATGTCCGTTTTGATCAAGAAGGCCATTGGCCAGATCCGCAATTCCCCCAGGTGCAGACTCTTCGGATGCAAGGCAAAGTCGAAAGTTCAGTGCACAAAGTGCAAAGTCTTTCTTTGCTTGAAGGCAGACAAAAATTGCTTCGGCGATTTCCACAAGTAAGCGCCAGAGTTGACCCTCAGTTTCAATGTTTCAGCGAGCACAAAGACGATTTGGAAGCCCATGTTGTTTTTAGTGCAAGTTTCTTCTATTTCTAAAGTCAGAGAAAACTGTCCTTGTGATTTTGAACACAACTATGTTCTTAAAATGACGTACAGTATTGTTGATTCAACGAGCAAAGCACATTATTTGTTACTGATATCGCAGCAAATAAATCTCCGTGTCCAGTATACTGGACATGGTTGTTCCTTGAAAACTATTGTACTTCCTGCCTTCTAATTTCTTTTGCTTCCGAACCAGAAAAAGCAATAGAAATTTTATCGCTCGCCCACAAAAAATTCGGGATGCAAAGGGATAGATACCTTCCAGTACTTCCACATATGACGTGTCTACTGCTGCAGTGTCAATTGAATTAAACGCTTTATCATAATTTACTAGCTATGTATAAGTTTTGGTTATATTTGAGCGTTTTTTTGTCCCCTGGTTGATAGTTATGGCTATGATCTATAGCAGAATAGCCTTTGCTAAAGCAGCTTGCAAGGGTGGAAGAACGGGCTAGTTGGTAAATCATCTTGGAAAGCAAAATAGCGCACTTCAAAACACAGACGCAGGAAGGGAACGACATATTTTGGTACAATCGATGTCCTGGGGCATTGCAAATGCAGGGTGGTTTGTTTTTATAGCATTATGTCCCCACCATCCTTCAATAAATCTATAGTTTCCGGATCTTTTGCAGCTGGTTTCCCCTTTTCATAGGTGTTGAAGCATTCTTTACTTCGTTCTTCGTTTATTGCCCTGCACTACTGCCAGTCTCATTATTGTTGTGATTACTTTGTATATGGTATACTTCAGCCAGAACTTCTGGGCTAATTTGTTTGTAGGACTGATCTTTGCCCATTCATTGTGGTGCACTAATTATTGCCTAGATATAATCGACTTATTTGCTTGCAAAAAGAAAGACAAGCAATTTGACTTAATTTGAACCCCTTTTCTCATCCTGTAATTTCGCTTTTCTAAACAAACATAAACTTCTAAAATTGCATATTACTGCTCTGCAGGTAGTGCTGCTATGGAGACTATGTTAACTAATGCTGCTGCATAGATCACATGAAGTGCGGCTATCATATAGTGCCGCGAAACCTTCAAAACTGTATTTGTTGTTTTTTTAACAGCCGCCGGCATACAGGCTTATCACTCTGATTCTGGACCGCGTATCAGTTCCGTAATCTTTGTTTGTTAATGCTCGATGTCGCGAGTCACACCTTTATCAGTTTTGATGTAGCGCAAGATGCACTGAGATCTGTCTCGAAGGTTCCGGCCACTCGGGTGTCTTTCCACAATGTTCCAGCCCATGCTGGTAGCTGTTTGCGACGTTATCTAGATTGTTCTGAGCAGCCTTTAAATTGAGCGTTGACGAGTGTGACGGGCATTCTTTGTTCGACGATCGACGAGTACGTTTGTTTCTATCGCCGCCGCCGAGTTGCTTAGTTCTTTTGCGGGCGCAAGTCAGCCCAAATAAAGAGTTTCTTTAGTGCAATCATCGACCCCCTTCATTTGTGTCGTCAACCTCGTCACCACTACGTGACAATAGCTTCCAAAAATTGCTGTTCCACCAGTAGTGAGTAACGCAGTGTTGAGGCGAATCTGACTTAACATTTATGAAACAGGTCCTTTGTGGACACAGATTTAGTAATCAAGGCTGACAAAGGCAAAAAACGAAAGTAAGGAAATAGCAGAATGAAATCGGCTGCATCCTTTTTGATTACTTCCTTTCCTGAGGGGCAGACAACTAAACGAACATTGGCGTGGTGGGTAGGCAGGTGGTTGATAACAAATAAGTAATGGATACACTTGTTATGGTTGCCTTTTGCGCATGTGGCAAGACAATATGCTTCCTAGGTAATAGGAGGCAGTAGACCCCAAAGTGGAATTGAACTAAGGTGGTGAAAGCTGTAAAAGTCAAGTTCAGCTTCAGCTTAAGTAAAGAAAGATTCAAAAATATAAAAGGCCCAGTCAGTGATTATTCATGTTGTTTGCTACGTAATCAAGTGAAACAAAGAGCGCTTCAATAATTTCGGAGGTGCAAAGCTTCATAAGACCTAAATATATTTTAGTCACTGGAATAAAAAGCAGGTTTTGAAATATCAGCCCTCACATAAATTGCTTGTTTTGTTGCAGTAAATATACCGGTCACATTAATTTTTTTCTGGATAGAACTGTCCAATTAGCCAGATATCAGTGTATTATACAGATCGAGATAAGTGGGAGGCTTAGCGCGGAACAGACAAGGACAAGAGAGGCACACAGGACGAGCCCTAACTTACAACTGAAAATTGGATTTCAGTTGTAAGTTAGCGCTCGGCCTGTGTGCCTCTCTTGTCCTTGTCTGTACCGCGCTAAGCCTCCCACTTATCACGTATTACCAACTAGCCCAGAACTCTACTTTGCTCAAGTTCATATACAGATCAAGGAGTGCACAAGAGGGTCAATGCACAATTAGGACAAGTGACTGCAAAGCGAGCAAGGCATTTCAACGCAGCAACAACACATAGGAGGTCTTCTTCCCTTTTCTTTTTCTTTCTTTTTTTTCAGAATTGTTGTTCTTAAACATGCGATATTTCAGCCTATTCATTTCTGGTAGATAAGTATGTAAAGTTGCATTTGCACCCACTTTGTTAATGTTATAGTTTTGCTTTCAATGTGCTGATATTGCATATGAGGGAAAGAAGGCTCACTTAGAATGTACTTTGTGCACTCTGCTCCACCTACAGTTTTTGTAAGGTGGAGTTTTTTATGGGTGAGTAATGACCTCAAATACATCATGATAACTGTGCAGCTGTATATACTTGTTTGCATATTTAGGTGTAAGGCACCAAAGCATAAATAAAGATGTTCTGCTCCATGTGAACTGCCTTTTAACCTGAAACTTTTTAACTTCTCCCATGCTTCATGGTAGACAACGAACCTGTGGCCAGCCATTAAATTATTTTGAAACTAAAATTTCTTTCTTTCAACACTTCTCGCTTGGTAGTATTAGAGAATGCCCACCTGTATTACAGGGTGGTGCTCCCCGTGACACTTGCCAGAAGTTCACCTTTGGAAGTTCTCGGGAACGAATGGCTCTGGGGGTGGTGCAGTCGAAGGATTTCTGCGAAAGCAACCTTATAAGATGGCCGCTGTTCGCGGCAGCGTGCCGTCTCATCCAGAAGGAGGCCAACATAATCTGCAAATCAGAAGGAGTGCATATATGAGTGCTATCCTTTCTTAATATTTAAAGGTGCAAAAAATGAAAACAGGACAACCGCAGAAAATAAAACGTGATGAAGCGCTGGCATTATTCTTTCAAATATATCACACATTAACCTGTGTCACAACAGTATGCTGAAAACGCATGTATAGCAAAGACCTCTTATTGGTGATCGTACGGCAGCCATAGTTAGAATGAAAACTCCTGTACTAGAGCCCTTAGATGACACGAAGTTATTTCTGATTTCTGGTTGAATATGGCACCAAAACACTGGTGAAGCCTCACTGTAAAGCCGACATTGGGAGTTAAATGAAAGATTACAGTTAACATTGTAATGCAAGTATATAAAGCAAGGCCTGTAATGTACTATATGAAGCAGTGTGGCCAAAGACCATTTTCATGTCAGGGCTTGCTGTCAGTGTTTCATAGTGCTTGGCGACGCCAAATTATATATTTTATTGTATTCATGCCACTAGGGGGCTGAGAAATTTCATGTCACAGATATGGACATCCTCGACCACGTTGCACTTAAACTGGAGTGTACAGACTGAAAAATAAATGGTTCTTTGAACATACTATATAAAAGATGTAAAAAAATTGCCATTACATATCTGAGATCTCGAACCTTAAAATTTAACTTTTCTTTTTCCTAGTGCTAACCATACTACCTACCATATGTAGGCTCAGCTTTCACAGGACAGGCAACGGCTGTACCCTTCCTTGCTTTTGGGTTCTTTATATTCCATTTAGACAGGCCTTCAACTGTGGTGGCTTGTCCTTTGCTGGCATTCTCATTAAAATGGAGTATTACCAGCTGTGTTTTGAAAACAGACAATGCAACGGTTCTTCAAATGTAAATTTTCGACAGGTCTCATTCACCACCTACCTTGCACGTATGCATTCAGATGAGAAACATATGGACTTTGGTGCTAAGCCTATACGCCCGCTGTGAAAGGCCTCCAATCTGAAAGTGCGTGTGCTGGGTGCCATTTTCCTAATGTCTTTAACGAGACGGGGTGCCTGAAAACCTCGACAAATCTGTTGTGTGCAGGTATCCCTATGGTCCAAAAAATTCTGGATAAGTCATCTTCACTTCGCACCGCAATGAAGTACAATTATATACTTTTAGTGCGCATAATTTTCATATTTATTAATATAGTTTTATAGGTATTGAGGTAACAAATAGTAGCTTGGGAAAGGTTGACCACTAGCTGAAATCAGGCACCTCAGCTTTTGGCAAAACTTTAAATTTAAGCATTTTGCAAGCCATGCTTGATTACAAGAAGATACATTCAACATGGAAGGCACATTGAAGTTTCTGCAAACACTTATTTTGATTTCAAATAGCAACATACTGACCTGGAACAAGTCATTGTCTATCTCCAAGATTATCATTGGCACAATGTGTGTAGAGCCCTGTGTGATCTCAACGCACATTGGTGACATGCCGTTTCATGCTTTTCCACATGTCTCGCAGCATATCGAAGTTGCCATCGCTAATGGCGCCGTGCGCATGAACTGGTGAATTAAATTCAATTATAGAGCACTTGAATGGTAGGTAGGCTGCACAACTCGCCTGAACGCCATCTAAAAGAGTCAGCTTTGTCTTTTGCAATGATGATTATTGTATCTTGTGTGAATATATTCTATGACGGTGCTGCATTCTAGGCACCTAAAGGCGTGTTTGTAAAATTGTACTAAGAACAAATCATCACAGTTCCTTTACAAAAGCCATCAGGCATTCTTAGTCGGCACTGGGAGGAGGTAAAATATTTATTCGGGCATCGGATCTTTAGTAAAGTAGTTCACTAACTGTTAGACTGCCAAACTAGCCTCTAAAGCTCAGTATTGTGCTTATCTGTGATTGTAAATACTTCATAATTTTGTACATTAAAGCCCCGCTCCACATAAAGTTTAAATCTGTAGTACATACAGTGACAATTTTTCAGTTAAACACTTTCTAGTACCTCATGTAGCCCACACATTGTAGCTGATAGTTTTAAGCTTCGTTTCTTAACTTAAAAATTATTTATGGTGACGAGCAGACTTCATGCGTCTTTATACAAGCCCATCAGTTTATTGCCAACCTCTTCCGTATTTCATATATTGTTCAGATAATTAGCTCAATTCCTTCAATCGTTTTGCTGTTGATTTTGTTAAGCCCAGCGAAGGTTCGCTTGATCGAAATTCTTACACTGTATTTCATACTCTTGAGATTTTTTTGTGCTTGGATTTTCACGAGTGTTGCATGGCTACTGTTGATGGAGAATAGTGTTCATTTGTAAAACAGTACTTCGGTAAGTGCAGTGATACTTTGTCAGTTAATATGTATGTTATTGTTGTGCAGTAGGGATTCTGCAAGTCTGCCACTCACAAACAGATGTATGCCTCCAGCGCCTGCCTAAGCAACTTCCTCTATGACTTCTTCCTCCATTCCTTCCTCTTCCTGAATTCTTCTATAAATGAGGACATGGCCACTTCATGTGTTTGTTATAGCTGTTAAAAGATTAGGACACAGAAGTACAGTGCAAAGCTGTTAGGAAGAAAACTAGTGTACATTCACTGGTTTGTAATAAAAATAATTCATGTATAATGTCTGACTGTGCGTTCTCACGAGAAAACAACACAGTTCCTGCTCACGGCAAGCGGATCCCAGCAGTGCTGAAGTCGTAGTAGGAAAACACTGCTCTAAAAATTAAACACTGATAGATGATACTCCTGTGTCAACCCCAAGTGAAAGCATCAAGTGTGGCCTCAGTGGCTGCGGAAACACTATGTTCCAGGCAAAGGCTGTGCTGATTACCTTGTCTGTATGTGGTAAGTAGTTTTGCCTTTCATGTAAGCTGCACTGCAGAGCAGCTAATAATACGTACTTATGTTTTATGTTACATGGCTGGCATATCTTATGTTCTTTTTTTATCTGATACCCATTTATAGTTCCACTTAACTCAAACAATGCCACACTTGTTGCTGTTGCCTACTTAGCTTCAGAAGGTGTAAAGTGTAAAAGTGAGAAAGGTGCAGAAAGCAATACTTTTCAAGAGAACTCTATATGTCGAGCGCAAGCACGTATTCAGTTACAGTATGTCGCTACTATTCAGACATTGATGCATTAGTGCTTTGTTAACACAAGCGTGTAGTTTACTGAAAAAAGTTTGTGACACCTTCCTGAGTTAGCTTGTTGCCTAGACTGAGTTGTTTATTTAACGTTTAGGAGGATGCAAGAGTATGCGCGGCTGGGTATAAACGTTAGAAATGCTCTGCTGCAAAGATAACAAGAAATAAGATATCAAGTGCAGGAGGCACACGGCAAATAATGCTTGTGTCAGGTGATGTGCCTTTAACCTTGTATGTACAGTGTGAAAATAGAGCATTGGAAAAGTGAGAAATGGAAGTCTTGGTCATCTAGTATCAAAGAAAAACAAACAAGGGTTGAGCGGCAGCCTAGTTCGGAAGCAAACATTTCAACAAGACTTCTCTTCAGCCCAGGTGAAGACATATCTTCTTGTTGACATGTTTGCTTGCGAACTTACGCCGAGTCAACTGCAAACTGAGTCAAGCTTGCCGCAGAGCATCTTTTTTGTACCCGCTCCCTGCATGTTTCTGATAAAATACTGAATAAACATTGAATTGAATGCTCATTGCAACCCTCACCTGGTTTTCTTTAATTCTGTGTGTACATGTTCCCCTTAATCTAACCCGGTTATGTAGTGAATGCTTATGCACATTTACAATGCTCTCGTGCACTGCATAGGTAGAAAACATTCTCAAGAAGCTGTAGAATTAAACAAATATAAGCTGCTATGCAGAAAGCAATTACCTTTAATAGTGTGTTATCAAACACGAAAAACTGATTATTATGTTGGCTTTCTCATACAGCTGATGGGCCTCATCCTATCAAGCTCCACTTGACAGCTGTCTTATGAGTCTCGGCCTTTAGAGCAGCCACAAATAATTTCTTGCAATTAATCGCCAGGTGTCCAAGATAGCCCACTTTACGTATGTGCAAGGAAGGTTGTGTGCATCAGTTCTGTACGGCCAATCTGCATTCACTCACTTATTCACGGGGGTCATTTATGCTGCAGTTGACAAGTTGACCCAATCCAGTATTTTCTGCCAAGAAAACCCTATGGCCAGTGACAATATATGGATGCGAGAGTTGGACTCTGATGAAGGCTGACCGCCGAAGAATTGACGTGTTTGTATTGTGGTGCTGGCGGAGACTCCTGAGAGTTCCTTGGACTGCCAGAAGATCAAATCAGTCGATATTGTCGACCATAAACCCTGACTGCTCATTGGAGAGTCAAATTCTAAAGTTAAAGCTTAGCTACTTTGGTCATCTGATGAGAAGAGATGAGTCGCTGGAGAAAGCTTTGATGTTGGGAAAGGTTGAGGGTCACCGGAGAAGGGGTAGGCCGTGAACGCGATGGTTAGATGGCATCCTCGATGCGCTGCAGATGACGTTATGTGATGTTAGGAAGATAGTGACAGACCGGAAAGCGTGGCATGATATGGTACATAGGGTCACGAAGAGTCAGACATGACTGAACTGAACTGCACTGAGAAGGTGATGTTTGGATATATCTGGAAAATCATTCATTTGTTTTACTGATATCCTTTTCTTACTGTGAAATGTTTACTCTACTTTTACTTCATCATATATCACATGTTCGAAATATTCTAGACCTAAACTTGACTTCGAAAAGATGGATGAAAGGCACGTGTGCATACGTAGGGCCATCAAGAACTTGAGTTCACAAGACCGCGCGAGATCATCTAAGTTTTATTTTGAGCACTGGCATATATATGCTTTGATTTCAGTATATTCTTGTGAACGACCCCTAATTATTTGATTAATATATTGGTAAATAAGCTAATTTTGGATTTGACGTGTTATGTAGAGTCATGGTCATCAGTCCTGAAGCCAAATTATTTTTGTCTCAACCGCAAAATGAAGCCGTACGGTGTCATGAAGGAATGAATTTCCGTGAAATGCTATCAGACCGTTTCTGGCTGTGGTAATAAATCATTTCGAGGCATTTTAAATACATTTAGGCCTTGATGGCGTAACTGGTTCGTTTTCCGGCTGAGACGATAATCCTTAGGACTCGGGACTTTTGATCACTGCATGCTGCTCTGATAATTGGCGAGGTGTGATACGCATTCAAGCTCTTCACCAAATGAGCGCCCTGCAATTGAGCTTTCGCCAGGGAATTACAGCTTTATTTTAGAATATATTAAAAAAAAGGTGCCAGCTTGATCAGTTCTCCGCGCAGTTCTGAGAGACCTGTCGCCGACAAAACTATACCGATTCTGTGATATTAGTCAAGTGTGACAAGCTGCAACGCTAAAAGTGAGCGGCCGCGTAGGAGAGCACGATCACACAACGGAGCCAATTTCCGTAACACGTGCGGTACAATATCGAGGGCACTCACGCGCTGCGTGGCCAGCAGGTCTCGAGCCGCCTGCCTGACGCGGCGAAGAATTAAGCCGATCGTCGTAGAGTGCTCCCTTACGCACATTTTATGGTGTCGTTCTTAGCAGAACTAGCTTAAAAAGCGCTATGATCAAGCTGTCACAAACTAGGAGTTGTTTACACGTGCGCCGATCGAATTTTGTACGTGACGCGAGAAGTCGAGCTGCGTAGTACGTATTGTTGTTCACTCGTACTTATCCGTAGGTGTTCCATCCCTTGGGAAGGTTAATAGAGGGCAGTTTATACCAGGAAAGCAATCATACGACAAAAACTGACGAGACTATATGTAGACGGCACTTTCAATGCGTTCCGCGGAGATTGAAAATGCATCGATTCTCTAACGCCGATCGCTGGATCACGAAGTAAATAGAAACAATGTGCCACTGTACTACGGAACGGCTGCAGAATCGGTTTGCTGTTTGTTTTGTCCTTTTTCGCGTTGCTACGAGCGCTTTGCTAGCGGGTTTCCATAGCGCGAGCAAGGGGCTTCTGCTACTGGACCTCTTTGGCGCGTTTGCATGGGTTTTGCCGCCAGGTGCCGCATGAATTGCTGGAATCGCGAATTGTGATGTAGGTGCGCCTTATAGTCGCATGAAAAAACTAATATATAAAATAGCCTTCTTTCAGACTTGTGACACATGTAATTTCTTTTGTCTATGTGGTGACTTTCTCGCAGCATCAGAAATATACCCGAGATTCTGCATTCTGCTCCGAGCATATAAAATATATTTATCAGGGCTGGCATATCGCAATTCAAGGTGAGTTCAAAGTTGCAAAAAAGTGCATGCACAGAAAAGCTGCTTATGTCTCTATGTCGGATAACTTTTCTTCAGAAATACTAGCAACCGCACAAAACTAATCTCACTGCTAGTGTATTGAGCAATGTGTGTACAATATTAGGGCAACCAAATAACTCTGCACAAATGAAGACCTCTAATATCACATTAGCTGGAAGCACAGCGGACATATGACATTAAGGAAGTGAAATGACTTTTTCATCTCTGGTTCGAAACTGTTTACTTTGAATCATTTCAATGCTCCCACCAAAAGCCATGACACAAAGTATCAACGAATGCAGCTTCCCACCAAAAGAATATCTGCGCCTGTGCCGTGAACAACACTAAGACATGTGTAATTTATCAAAAATATAAAATTTCATTTGATAATAAAAGCAATCCTTCCTGTGATGTACCTTTGACCACGTGTGTTCCCTCAAATAATTCCTTCGTACCGTCATTCTACTGCCGAACACCTAATGACTAAGTAGAATACCAGTTTGTACTTTGGCGTCAGCTGACCATGTTTTTCACAGATAGGAATTTTTTTTGTACATTCACACAAGCACCAAAAATAAAGGCAGCAACCACTGTCAAACATGCGCCACCGCAACAACTAGCTTTTCGATCACTGGTTCTTCCCAGCATTAATGCACCCAACTGCTGGAAAAAAAAAAAGATGAGTTTTAAACAATATCTCACATAAAATATTGCGAAGCACAATGGTTATTCTAAGTCGTGGCCGAGTGGTTTGGGCGCCCGTCTCGGCTGCGGGAGGTGGTCAGTTCGAAACCCGCCGCCGGACACCCATCGGTAAAATTGGGTACATGCGTTCTCCGGCCCGGCGCCCGGCTCTTTCAGGGGTGTGCGTTTGGAAGAGGCTCTGCTAACCCTGCTGTGCTCCTTCGAGGGCTTAGTTTCGAACAACAATGCCCTGCAAAGGCCGTGCTGAAAAAAAAAGAAGGGCCACATAATGGGCTTTTGCCGCGTGAGGAGGACTTATTGTCCGATGGCGAAACGGATCACTGCCACACTGGCGCAACTATTTGGGCTGTGACCCCTTTTCCCAAGCATTTCACCCCAGAAGAGCCTAGCACCGGGGGAAAGATCGGTGGGTAACCGGCGGCACCAGGGATCGAACCCTGTACCTCCCGACTGCGAGGCGGATGCTCTACCACAAAGCCATCGATAATGTCACAACAGTTTGGGGCATTCACCAATACACACCCTCCATACTTATACCATGAAATATACTCCATAAACTACTTAGATCGCAAGCTTTTATCGCGGTAGGGAGGAATGTGCATATTACAAACGATTGCTTCCCAAGGATGATTGACTCGCCCCCACAATAAAACAGGAAGCATAGTAAAGAAAGCACGTCGAATTCGCAGCTTGTATAACGAAGACATTTTGAGACAACAGGCAACAATATTAAGAGCGCGCACCGCATTCAATAGCAACATTAAACAAGAATCATTTCAAGCAGCGTACTCATATTTGCAAAACCACGCTAGTCATTTCCTTCTTCCGTGTTGAAGCCAGCGTTGCCACGGTGCGGTGCAAACTGTGTACGACACAGAATCTATTTACCACTGCTTCGCGCACCTCAGAACGTCTATCGAAGCTCACATGTCACAAATAAATTCCGCGATCTATGCAAAGAACAACAGCACAAAGAAAGCAGCACAATTATAGTGCCTAGAATTATAGCACAATGTATGGAAGCAGCGTTCACAATCGCACTTCACGACAACAAATGCATCTGTGGCACCTCTCAGCAGCTGATGACTTCGGATCGGTTCGCATTAACCTGTCGATGGCTTTCCTGGCTTTTACTGCCGCTTCGTAGACAGATTTTCGGTTTAAGAAACCAGGTTCGTCGGTACTTCCCTTCTTTCTTTCTTATTTTTATTTCTTTTGGAAAGAAAGTGTACTGCCTGCGTTATTACTGTTGTAGTTGTTATTTTAATTTTATACAAAAGAAAGCAAAATATGTTTGCCAGCCCCGGTATCTGCTATGTGATATCTGAAGCACCTGAACTGGGGCGGCCGAAATAAAGGGATAGCGCAGAAATAGAGGAAATCAAAGAGGCGAGCGATAGAAGGAAAAGTGTAGGTAAATATAAAAAATATGTATGTACAATATAGAACTATATACAGTATTTTGCTTGAGGCTAGGTGCAGCCGAGTGGTTAACGCCGGACGCCTCGGAGCAAGAGATAATGTGTAGAGCCTGCGTCCAGTTCTCTAATTAAGCAAAAGGCTGGCAGGCTTAGGGAAAGTGTTTTTGCACTTATCTTCCGCCGTCGTGAAGCCATTGTCTGGTCGTGTACTGTCTTTGAAGGGAGTGGTTAAGCGGATTATCCTCAGTCTTGATTATATGGCTTTTAATGGAGCTTTTAAACGTGTGCTTGGATTTCTCTCCCCCCCCCCCCTAAAAAAAAGGAAAAAGAAAACGATCGACGCATGAAGACCAAGGAAACCGTAGATGCCGCGTATGCACTTTGGTATCTCAAACAAAGAAATCAGCACAGCATTGTGAAGCCAAAAGCTTCACTACAACGGTCGGAGCCGAGCTTCGCGTATGCCGTATGCGGTATGCCACGACCGAGGGACGTCACAGCCAAAGAGGCTAGCTGCGCAGCCCCCTCGCCAAGCTCTGCCGGCGTTGCAGATGCCTTAGGAACCCATGCATTTGGAGGTCATCGTAACTATCACTAACCGTCACTTACTAGTTAAGGGCTGTTTAACACTAATCCGACATTAGCTAGTACTGAGGAAGTGCAAGTCATGGTTAACCAGCACTAACCAATAGTAAGGGTTAGACGCTCCGCGACATCCATAGCCGTCGCATGCTGACGTATTCGGCCATGACGTCATGACTGGATGTGACATCACCAAGACGCAGCATCCGGTCATGTATAATAACCGGAAGTGATAATAATGTCACCTCAGTCATTACTGGTGGTGACGTCACTAGGAGGTTCACGCATATACGAAGCTGACCCCGCCGGGAATTCCACCCCTGTGTCCGTGCGGCGCCTTTCATTTGTCGCTTCCTCGAACGCTGCACTACAGAGCATATATAGAAATAGACTAAAAAAATAGTTAACTCAGTCAATTACACTGACGTCAAGGATGTGACGTCAGCCATCTGTCGTCAGCTATGAGGACCAAGCGGGAACAAGTGCTTTTCTTGCCTTCCGGAAGTCGATGCAGGCACAGTCACTCTTCCTGAAGCTCTGAGGGTTAGAGATACCAGTCGCCGGGTGAATAAACGGGCGATGGAACCTAGCAAAAAAAAAATGATTGAAATACTGGTGGCTTAAAAGCAGAAAAGTGACATAATGTTAGTAATGCAGAAACAAAAATTCAATAAATAGGATGATGGTATAGTTAACCAATCTAAAACAAAAATTAAGATATAGGGAGAAAAATGAGCATGATAGCTACTGCTACCACCCCGTTTAAAAGGAGACGCTCCTATATTCCATCCATCCATTCATCCATCGAATGACAGAGCCTGAGTCTTTCTTTCCTGTGAATGAATTATAAAACCCCGATAAAATTAGACGTGCTTAAAATGAAAGCAGAGGAGAGAATAGTTGCTGGCGAACGACGCAGAACGACGCAGAGAAATTAACTTCTTCTGATCCCGAGCTAATCACTGCTTTTCGCTACGTATATCCAGGCATAGCAGAGCTAAGCCATTTTTAATTTTTTTTTTTAAATTTTGCTCCATTTAGTTCTAGCTCACTTGTTGGAAATCTTTTGTTGTAATTTGTTTGTGTTCTAAAAATTCCGCTTTTTGTTTGTGTGATTTGCGTAACTCCACTCCTCTCTAGAATGCCTAGGCGGTTGAGGATATGGCAAAAAATAAATAATAGAAGTATATTACCAACCTCATCAGGAGTGTTGCAGCTGGCGTATACTTGAATATTTCTATCTTGTATACTACCAGATATCACCTCATCATCGTAGTAACAGTTAAGGTACATTGAATTCCCTGTTACCAGTGCGGTAATAATAAGGTCGTAGAAAGGTAGTTGCAAAAAAAAACGTAGTAACAGTAGGAGCTACTACAAGTTCCTACTTCGTTTTCCTTTAAGGTAGCAACAAGGTCGTAAGAAGGTAGTAAAAAAGTCTCTTCAGTCGTTCAGTCGTGTCCGACTCTTCGTGACCCTATGGACCATGTCACGCCACGCTTTCCGGTCTCTCACTATCTTCCTAACATCACATAACTTCACCTGCAGTGCCTCGAGGATGCCATCTAACCATCGCGTTCGCTGCCTACCCCTTCTCCGGCGACCCTCAACCTTTCCCAACATCAAATCTTTCTCCAGCAACTCCTCTCTTCTCATCAGATGACCAAAGTTCAGTTCAGTTTAGTCGTTCAGTCATGTCCGACTCTTCGTGACCCTACGGACCATGTCACGCCACGCTTTCCGGTCTCTCACTATCTTCCTAACATCACATAACTTCACCTGCAGTGCCTCGAGGATGCCATCTAATCATCGCGTTCGCTGCCTACCCCTTCTCCGGCGACCCTCAACCTTTCCCAACATCAAATCTTTCTCCAGCAACTCCTCTCTTCTCATCAGATGACCAAAGTTCAGTTCAGTTTAGTCGTTCAGTCGTGTCCGACTCTTCGTGACCCTATGGACCATGTCACGCCACGCTTTCCGGTCTCTCACTGTCTTCCTAACATCACATAACTTCATCTGCAGTGCCTCGAGGATGACCAAAGTAGCTGAGCTTTAACTTTAGAATTTGAAACTCCAATGAGCAGTCAGGGTTTATGGTCGACAATATCGACTGATTTGATCTTCTTGCAGTCCAAGCAACTCTCAAGAGTCTCCGCCAGCACCACAATTCAAACGCGTCAATTCTTCGGCGGTCAGCCTTCTTCACAGTACAACTCTCGCATCCATACATCACAACTGGAAAGACCAACTGGAAGCACGAGTTATACGGATCTTCGTTGGCAGACTAATGTCTCTGCTCTTTACTAGGTGGTCAAGGCTAACCCTTGCTCCCTTTCCCAGAAGCAGGCGTCTCCTAATTTCATGGTTGCAGTCTCCTTCCGAGGTAATCTTGGAGCCCAAGAACAAAAAATCTGCCGCAGCTTCCACTTCTTGTCCATTGATGCTCCAGGACTTGATAGGGCAAGACGCCATGATCTTTGTCTTTTTAATGTTCAGTTTAAGCCCAAAGTTCTCACTCTATTCTTGTAAGCGCATAAGAAGTCTCTTGAGTTCCACTTCACTTTCTGCCATTAAAGTGGTATCATCCGCATATCTAAGGTGGTTGATATGTTTTCCAGCAATCTTCACTCCAGCTGAAGACTCGTCCAGACCGGCCTTCCTCATGACGCACTCTGCATATAGGTTAAATAGGCAGGGCGACAGTATGCAGCCTTGCCTCACTCCTTTCTCGATCAGAAACCAATCAGTAAGACTATGCCCACTTCTGACTGTGGCCTCTTGCCCTTCATACAGGTTCCTGAGGAGACAGATGAGGTGAATTGGAACTCCCATTTCTTGGAGAGCTTGCCACAATCTGCTGTGATCTACGCAGTCAAACGCTTTCGCATAATCAATAAAGCAGAAATAGATGGGTTTCTGGAACGCTCTTGCTTTTTCCATGATCCAGCGAATTTTGGCAATTTGATCTATCAAAAAAGTAGTAACGATAAAAAAGGTAGTAATGGAACCCGTTACTACCTTTTTACTACATTTATTTTCTAAGAGCTGTGGCGGAAAAGTGGCCTGCACAGTTTCTCACCCTTTTTAGCCGCAAGACATTTAGTAATTGGGTGCGGCAAAAGAGTTGGCTCTAATAATTAACTTGGAAGATTTGTGACAGTGCTTTTATATTGCCACCTCTTACGAACTTCGCGTAAATAACGATTTGTAACCGTCAGTTTGTGAGCTAACAGCAAAAACCACTCAGTCCGCTCAAAAAAAAAAATTCTTCATAGTTGCTGCTAGCGCAGAAAATAAAACCCTAAATGGACACAAATGCAAACAGAGCGTGAGTAAATTTCTCTCTGGACCTGAAAAATTATAATTATGTGATTATCGAGAAGAATTCTAATCCTTCGAAACAATCACATCGCATCGGGGCTGCACTCTTACCAGGAACCGTTGACGCAAGGTCCGGTGCTGAAAAAAGACGAGAAATATTTCACAATAAAAGAAACCAGGGCCGGCTTGCACGATAAAGTTGGAGCTAAGTCCAGACTTAAACGGTCCAGACTTAAACAAGCCGCACGCTTCGGTTCGGCTCGTGTTCACCAGAGTGACTTCCCTGAACGCCCTCAGCAACCACTTGGGGCATTTATCCTCGTAACACAATCTTAAACCGCAAAAAGCAATAGCACGGATTTTACACAGTGCAAGATTGACCGAATGTTTACATCTTACCGCCAGGACAGGGCCAGCGCATCCCTGTATTTTCCTAATTTCTCGACTTAGTTACCGGGCGTCCTTGTGTCTTAACTAAGACGGCCTAGAGTCGTAATCGCACAAGCGACTTATTCAAGTCAGGACTGAAGCCCAGTCTTGACTTCAGTCTTAAGCGGCCATGCTAGCGGCCTATCCTTTAGACTCCAGTTAAGTCTGGACTTAGCTAAGACAGTCTTAAGATCGTTTCGTGCAAGCGGGCCCTGATATACGTCCATTCTTTCGGCTTCAGCCTGAGCGTACGGAGATACGTGAAGCAATGCAATGTACTTACACGTGGCATACTTCACACTTTGTCCTAAAAAATATTAGCATGAATGTGCGGACAAGATGCTTTATTTGTCCCTTCCCATGACTGCCTCGGTGATGGGCTTTTTCTTACCAGTGCCCGATATCATTGGTTACTTCCTTGAAATAGGTTAATTAAATTGAAAATCCCATGCATAAAGACCCTTTAGACTTCTCGTCTGCCTTGCAGAGGGCTTCAGCATATCGGAAAGAAAAATATTCGCTTGCGATCACGCTGATTATGTGCCATTCTATACATGTCAGCATTGTTTTTCTGAAACATTATATTATTCGGGTATTCCTTAAATTGCAAAGAACTAATGACCGTTTCTGTATTCTTCATTGTGCTGTGGCCATTTCTTCTTGAGCAAATCACCCACGTGATCAAGCAGTGTGCGGCCAGTATTACTTGTTGCCATCTGCAACCTGCCAGATGAATTTTTAGACACGGCGATGCTTCAAACGGAGGGTGGAAAGTTGGTCACGGTGGGCTCGATATCCATTTAACCCTTTCACATTGAAACAGCTGCAAACTCGGGCAGCTGCTACCACCTCGTCATATCGCAAAATCCGCCGGCCAAATAACCACCTGCCACCAAGCCCCAAGCGTGCTCATGATGTTTTGAGGGTGCGAGGTTTTTAACGGTCGCTCCCGAAGTCGCTGGATTTTTTTTGAACATCAGTGTGATAACACCCTCTCGTGATTAGCCCGCCGAAGCTTGTGCGTAATCTTCGAAGCAGCCAGGCTTCAAATGGTTTACGCCGCCAGTAAATATTTCTAGACATGAGGGTACTCCTTCACTATGAATGTATCCGATATCAAGTGTTACATAGCTCATCTTTAGTTATAAACCCAATTTCCTCTTTTGTTCTAGCAGGATGGAGATACTAAATATCCTGAAAGGGGACGAGCTACAGTACCTCCTGATAGTTAGTTCCTTAAGCCTGTTGTGTTTAAACCAGTCGCAAATTAATTAGTTCCAAGCACACTTCGTGGGAAACCATTATCACTATAATTTTCCATTTGTAGGCGCATGGCGGTTGTTCCCCCCAAGGGATGTAACCCTAATAGAAAAACCGATTTATTGCTTAGAGCAGTTCCACGTTTGCGCGATCTGGCCAACACTGATGTTAGAGGCGGGTATTGACGCACACAGAGAAAAAAAAAGCACACTTGGAAACTGCTGCAAAACGCCATATTCCAAGAATAACTTGGCCGAAACCATAATATTTCAGTTCTTTTGTGGCGCATCATGCTCCCGAAGAAAGCAAAACTGAGCCTTTTAAAAGCGCAGAATAAATTGGTTAGATGCGAACAGCTTGGTTTACTAAAGTCGCGGTCTTCCGCAAAACAAATCCGCAATTCGCTGTCTCAGTGACAGTGTTCAGGTCAGTAGGACCGGCTTCCGCGTAAGTACCAACTTTCGGATTTATAACGCACGTCATTCAACCGAGAAAATCGCTAAAAATCTTTTGAAAAATTACCACGAAACCAAATGATAAACCGAACATGCACACTACTGCTAATCTAACCAGACAACGGCTTACGTTAGAGAAGATGCAAGCTAGCTTACACATTATGCGGTCAGCAGAGAGGAATCAGACGATCGTGAGTCAGTTGGACATGGAATGAACCTTCTTTTTCTACTGAGAAGCAAAGATGCGGCGGCACGGAATGTGATGTACACGGCAAAGAAGCAGAAATGCGGTATTCAATAATGCGCACCGTTTAGCTTGCCAGCATGAGGCCCAGAAAATATTACCATAGACAAAAAATATCAAGATAAGCAAAGCATAATGACATGCATAGCAAGGTACCTCTTCTAAGCGAAAACAAGTATTTTCTTTTTTTTTTTTTTTTTCACTTGGAGATAATTGGCGAAGACAGAAAACGACCTCTATATTTTAAGGCATAGATTACACTGTTTAACTATGATGCCGCAGGCCATTCAAATCTTTATTTCTTATTCTTTCAGCCGCCTGCATGCGGTCGTATCACTCTGATTCTGGCGCGAGAAGAAATTCTGTATTTCATATTTCATGCTTGTTGTTGCAAGACGCAGCTTTATCAGTGTCTTTGTCGCGCAAGATGCGCCGAGATGTGTATCGAATATTCCGGCCGCTCGTCTAATTTTCCGCAATGTTCTAGGTGATGCCAGTCACCGTTTGTGACTTTATCTAGATGATTCCTAGCCGCCTATAAATTGAGCGTTTATCGATGTGACGACATTCAGTTGTAAAGGCGGTGCGTTGTAGAGACGGGAGACTACTCTCTGCGACCATGGACGCTGTCTTTCCGTTGCCCGGCTCCCGTCAGCAATAAGAATGGGCGATGAAACACGCAACAGGAAAGGCGAAATCGACCCTGAGGAGAGGGCTCACCCCAATGATCTGCAGCAGAGGCGAAGGGACGACATGCAGTTCGGCTTCAACAGTCTACGTGATGCCGTGCCGACTCTGCATGGCGAGGCATCGCAGCTTCAGATACTGAAGAAGGCCACCGACTACATCCAGTCTACGAGGCGTAGGAACACTGCACATCAGCAGGACATTGAGGACCTGAGACAGCAGAACAAGCTTCTGGAGGAACAAATTCTAGCGCTGAAGAAAACCAGAATGACCACTGGTGGTGGCCACTCGAACGGTTCTGTGCTCAACGACATGAACATCAGGGGCGACTCCGTACCTGCTTCTGACGGAGGTTCTGGCTCCGAGAGCTCTGAAGACACCGACAACTCTTCCAAGGGTTCCCAGAAAAAGTCCAGTCCCGATTCTACGCCCGTGGACCTCTAGAGGAAGCCACTGCGGTTCCTTTGGAGTTGGCTCTTCTTTCGCACTGAGCAAGCGTCGAGGAACAAGCTGTGGCTTCAATGCAACTGCGACGATGCGGTGTACAGGACCCGCTTGCTCGCATGCCTTCTAATATTTTTTTTTTATTTTATATCGTCTTGTTCCTAGCTTTATCAAAGACTAGGCGCCGATTATGCGCTCTGTATGCATGTGTACGCCTTTGGGGGAGTTTTGGCAAAGTATTTAAACGTTATTTATAACTTCCTCACAGTTCTTATCCTGGCCCGCCATAGTGTCTACGTTGTGTGGTTTTTCATACGTGAACCTTTATAAGCGGACAGGAACCACTGTTTGATGGCCTATCACCTACCTTCCGCTGCTGCACAAACGGCAGTCGGCTCGGCCTACTTCGTGCCCTAGCTTACTAGTAATGTCTGGCTGTGGTCAGCTCGAAGACTCTGTGCGGAATTTCCTAATTTTTTTTTTTGACACTTTGAAATAAATGGTGAAGACCTGCACCTTGATCTGGCTTCCTCCGGCCCAGGTTCTCTGGGCTCAACGGTGCACCACAAGCTTCCGCGGGATAGCTGTCCTGGTCCTTGGTGCAGATAAGGCAGCGCACGAAGTTGGCTTGTCGTTTTTCCAAGAAGCGAGAGTTGCAGCGTGAGCCAAATCCAGGCACGCAGAAAGGTAGATGAGACAGGCGCTGGCGAAAGTTTGTGTCCGTGCTGTCTTCCTCTCCGTGTATTTTATTTTTAGCTTCTTGGCTTTGCTGCGCGCGCTTCTTGTGGTTGCAGCATTGGTGTGTCGTGTTGCTGTTGAGACGCTTGCAAACTACTCGTGAAGTACGGTGTCTGTGATCCTGGCTCATCAGTTTGCTGTTGTAGCTTTTGGACACGTGCGTTACCTTTATGTGTTTATTTTGGGAGCATTGAGTCGATGCCTTTTTAAGGGGGCGTAATGCCGCAAACCACTCAAACCTTTTTTTTTCTTCTTTTCTCGGCGGAAGCCGGCAAGCTTTCTAATCACTGCAATTCTGGAGCCTGTATCAATTCTCTATTCTTTGTTTGTTCATGCTCGTTGTCGCGACACTCTGCTTTATCAACTTCTTTGTCGCACAAGACGCGCAGAGATGCGTGTCGACGATGCCGGCCACTCGCGCATGTTTCTACAAAGTTCTATGGTTTGTTAGTTACGGTTTGCGGCTTTATATGTTTCATTGCCGCCTTTTAACTGAGTGTTTGTCGTTGTGAAAGCATGCGTAGGTCGACCCGCTGAGCACTATTGTTGCTATCGCAGCCACCGAGTTCGGTTCTTTTGCTGGCGCAAGTCAGCCCAATAAAGAGTTGATTCCTGTGAAGATCAAGTCTACTAATTTGTTTCCGACGTCATTGTCACCACTATGTGATAATATGAACGGTTTCTCGAGTTCTCTGCGCGTTGTTGGTAAGGCACCTTTTTTTCTCGTCCTGTTAAGAATAGTAATCCTGAAGTCGTTTGTAGTAATGTCCCTCACTTATCTCTTTATATTTATTATCTGCTACCCGAATTCATAACTGTTTTAGAGGATCAGATTATTTATTGAACTTTGAAAAAATACACAGTAACTGTGTACGCAGATTAGTTATGGGAAAGTTGAAATCTTAATGAAATGAAATAGCTATTACTAGTCGCCCTGAGCTTCCCTGAATTAGCTGCGACGAACGGAACAGTTTAACATAGGATAAATTGTTTACACCGCCGTTTCCTAAAGGTGCGGGTATACTCCGACGTAGCGCGAGCGCGCGCGACTCGGCGACGTCACGTCGGCCAAAACGCGACCTGCTACACTCCAACGGCACTCGACGCCGGCGCGTTCGGCGGCTTCCGGCGTGGTCCGACGGCGCCCGGAGCTGAATGCAGCAGTATGCAGCATTATACTTGAAGTATATATGTTTGAAATCTGTGTTTAAAATAAAATCCAGGGTATTGTGAGGGCGCCGCGAATATATTTTGGGCATAGTGTACGTATATTTTCATGTGTATCATTTTCCATACCCCCCGCCGGGATGGCGCCGTGGTTACGGCGCTCGACTACTGTTTCCAAGGACGCGGGATCGAATCCCGGCCTCGGCGGCCGGTTTTTGTTGGAGGCGAAAGGCAAGGCGCCCGTGTGCTGTGCGATGTCAGTGCACGTTAAGGAACCCCAGGTGGTGGAAATTTCCGGAGTCCTTCACTACGGCGTCTCTCATAGCCTGAGTTGCTTTGGGACGTTAAGCCCCACAAACCAACCAAACCAAATCATTTTGCATACTTTGTATATCTGCATGTAATGCTACATTTGTCTACCTATGTACTGTTCCTTGCCTTGTGTAATTGTTCTTTTTTTACTATTTTATAACGTACACTTGGGTTGATGTATACTACGTTTTGTCTGTCTTCCTGGTTGCTTTCGTGCACCAAACTGACTGAATTGTTTCTGTTTTGTTTTCGTATGAAGCAAAATGTTCATTTCACGGAGCTCCTGGTACCTTTCCTGCAATACTGCTGTTTGGCAAAGGCTTTGACGCAGCTGCGTTGATGGCCAGTCAGCAGTAATTGTAACCTAATTTTATATTTCATAGCTGAAAATAAGTAGAAAAATAATACCACTCAGTGCAGAATAGAAATGTGCCAACGGGCGTGGCAGTACGGCAAGCGCTTGCTAGCATTTAAACTGCGCGCCATGACGCAGCACATTTCAGCATTCCAACAGCGCCTTTCACGAAAGCGGATGTGCGTCAAGCAGCCGCTTGGTGCGCTACAGTCAATTGGGCCGCTGGGCCCTATGGAAGTGTCCGCTCTTTGCCCTTTCTCTATGGTATAACCGCGTCCTCAGTGTTACACACGCGCCCAGGCATCCTTCGATCGCCGCCGTCCCCCACCATTGTTGGTATCCAGTGTTGGAATCGTCACTGAGATCCCATTAGGGCGCCTGGTCCAATCATTGTCACTTTTCTGGTTTCCCCGTCAAGGATGAGGGCCTTACACCCTTCGGCTGGCAGGGTTTGTTCATTGAACGATATGCCGACCTTTAAAAAGTGGAGTTCGTTTCCAAGCTGCGCTGCCTCCGGGCGATGGGTGCAGTCGGCGCACTACTGGGTAGGCGGTGTTTACAGTTTGCAACGCTCTTTTAAAAAAAAAATTGGTGGTGGCTTACCTGCGTTAAGCCTGGATATCAGAAGCGAAAAGCTTCGGCGAAAACTGCCGCTTCTAAAGTCCGGCGCGGCTGGCGTGCACGGCGCCGCGGCGCGCATGCGCACAAGACGTACTCGAGGTCTGGTACGTTTTCGTTGTGCATTTTCGAGCAGACGACAGGGCACCTGCAGTGAGGGACTCGTTGCCTATCGAGACACTAATTACTGTGGCGATCAAGGCAATGATACGATGTGTTTACCGCGAATGTTCAAATGGCACAAAGCATTTACAGGCAGCCCTGGAGACGTCCAGCCCAGGAACGGCCTGCCCGTGTCGACGACGGCTAAGGACAGAAACGATGATTGTGTACGTGCGTGTTTTACTAAAAACTAATCATAATTTAACTATCTGTACGATTACAGAATAGTTAGAGATTACACAGTAGTGAGGATCCCATTCTCGGTCGGCCGCAGTTCATGCAGAATTCCATCAATTTCGCGAACTCCCAGGTTGTTGAGCCGCTGAGGTTCCATGTGGCCAAAACGAGTACGGCCTTCAATTCCGGCGTGTACCTGTCACAATTCTATGCGAAGCTACTTCCGCAGTTTCTGGTATTCTTCCACTGAATGTATTGCTGATAAGTGAAACACCCCCATCGTTACACCTCCTAGAGCACTGCGTTTAAAACGTGTATGGCACACGTACTGCGGCGAAGAAACAGCTGTGCCCGACCGCACTGCTCACAGACTGCCATCCCAAGCATTTTTTTTTTTTTTTCATCTGAACGTCTCTGTAGTCAATCCGCTTGGTATCATAGACGCAGGGCAGCCCTCAAATGCCTTCTAGCAGCTTTTCCGCAACAGTGTCTGAAACGCGCGCGTGGTCGCTGTCTACATAGTAAGCCGCCATCTTCATTGCGCGTGAGGAATGCTGGGTTGCGTGGCCGGCGCGGTCGGCCAGAAATAGGCGCGATTCTATTTTGCGCGTCGGCGACGTTGGGCCGCGTCAGCTCGCATTCGCTAAATCCATCACGCCGTGACGTTGAACTATAGATCGCGGTTTTTCGCCGACGTAACGTCGCGGAGGCTGGTGTGCGTGTGTTACGTCGGACTATATTGGGGCCTTTAGCTTGTGCTTCCTTGGCGTAGTTGTGGCTTATCTTGTTCACGGTTGCACCTTATAGATATTACATGTATTATCACGGTCAAACATTGATTACAGCTGTACATAAATAAGATTAAACTTTATTCCGATTCCACACCATCATCACTGTTACACTTCTGTATAGTAATAAACACAGCCCGGTGTAAGCGCGCGGCACCGGCTAAAGATCAACCGGCGGAGTCGCGGCGGCGGTAGCAGCGGCTCCGACCACCTGCGTCTCTCCTGTGACGCCACGTGGTTTACGCATGCACAGCTGTGGCTTTTATTGCGAAAGCAATACTACGCCAGGTCTAACCTCTCGTCGCTATGTGCCATGTCCATGACCGTGGTCCCCTGGCAGGAGCTGCCAACTTGGGTCTCTCGTTTCAGATGGGACAGTTATGTCAGACTCAGCCTGCCAGGATACTTGCATTCACGTTACCCCTATAGGCCACTCAGGCACGTTCATACGGCTTGGTTAAAGCGGGGCATTATATGTGTTTCTAACGACGGAGCACACGCGATACTCGGAGTTGACTAGCCTAGTGAATCTTTTCGCTTCAAAAAAGAGCCCTCAGTGTGAAGCAGCGGCCAGGACAATTAAACTGCCTGTCCCTCGTCTTCGAGTGCGACCGGAAAGTCCTCGCTAAGTGATCACCTTCCGAACTTATGTCCATTGAACATACCGTCAACACCAACAAACACTTAAGACAATCTTTGTAACACCGTGATATAAACCTTGACAAGCTATCGTCATTTCGCGACCGTTTAGGTGGCTTAAATTGGGTTGCATCGGGTTGCACGTGCTTGCATCGACTGACCCCGAAGACGCATACAATAAATTAGTGAAAACAAGTATCGATGTCTATTACGACTCATTTCCATGCGTTATATTAAAGTGGCCTAAAAAAGCTCGTAAGCCATGAGTCACAATCGATATAGTTAAGATTAATAAAAAAACATGACAAACTGTTCGCTAGGTTTGCGTACTAGAGACCTTGAAATATTGAACAAATTTAAAGAATGCCGGAACTTTGTTAACAAAAAATTACTTGCAGCCAAAAGGTGTTGCCACATAAATCTTTTCAATGCATCGACTGGGCGATCGGCGAATGTGTGGAAGGTCCTGAATTTTCTAACCGGGCAGTCTCCCGAAACAGTTTAAGTGAGCTTGACCTAGCCAATGCTTTTAACGATTACTTTCGTTCCATGGCCACGGAAAAAAAAAATAGAAATATGAATAATAATTTATGTTACATGGAGCCAAGCAATGGTCACACTATGTTTTTAAAACCAGTCACTAAGTGGAAGTTATTTCAGCGTTTGTTTAACTCAGCAACAGTAAATCGGAAGATGCATTTGGCCTTCAAATCACACCAATCAAATATGCCAATGACGTAATTTCACCCTATCTGACACATGTATTTAATATTTGCCTATTGTCAGGAATGTTCCCGCTCATCTGCCAGAGTTACCGTAATCTATAAAAAAGGCAACAGAGATAATCTATCAAATTATCATCCAATTTATATTGTTCCAGTCTTGTACAAATGATTCGAAAAAATTATTCTTCAACGCTTAAAGGCTTTTTCGGACAAGCATAATATTGTCACGCCACTGACAACGAGGAAGGATTGTGATGGTCTGGGAGACGAAGAGGAGAAAGCGTTGGTGCCTGGGGGCTAGTAGGCTTCACCTTATCCCACTGCCATATAACTGTAAATAAACACCCTTTTGCTATTTTATCGTAACAACTTGGTGGAAGGTGCTCCGTTCGATCCCTAAATACGGCGCAGCAAGACCAACTGGAGTTTCCACGTAGCCGCCGCCTTGCTGGACTGCCACCGCTTCCAACCGTCATGGACCACACCGAATCTAGCCGCGACACTGCAAGCCAGGCTGGTGACAGGCCTTCCCCCCCCCCCCCCCCCCCCAGCTCTATTTCCTGCCAGCCTTACCGGAAACCACGACCGTTTGCAGGAGAAGGTGAGGACGTTGAGAAGTGGCTGCTTCATTATGAAAGAGTTAGTCGGTACAACCGGTGGGACCCCATCACTATGCTCACAAATGTCGTTTTCTTTCTAACTCACACGGCTATGACCTGGTTCGAGAATAACGAGGACAATTTGACAACTTTGGAACGGTTTGCCACCGAGGTCAAACAGCGTTTGGTGACTCTGTACCGAGCAAAAAGCGGGCTGAGCAGACCCTTGCTCAAAGAGCTCAATTGCCGGATGAAACTTGTACCACTTATACAGAAGAGATCCTCAGATTGTGCAAATGTGTGAATTCCAACATGCCCGAAGAAGACAGAGTCGGCCACATTTTGAAGGGCATCGCGGCTGACGTGTACAACTTTTTAATCGCCAAAGACACCCTTGAAACCGTCTCCGATGTTATTAAACAGATCCGCGCTTTTCAAGCTCTCAAAACGCGTCGTATTGCGCCAAAATTTGGGCGGCTGGCTAACGTGCCTACCGTGGCCAGCCTTGATGACCACGCCCAACTAGATCTTCCATCGACGATCCGGCAAATCGTGCGGGAAGAACTCCTGCGGCTCAACCCACTTCCCCTGCACGAATCTGCTGAGGTCTCTGTCCAGAGGGTATCTAGACGGCCGGCTTCACCACCACAAGCGATCACAGTGCAGCCTTTCCCACAAGCTCCTGAAGTTGCAGCTTCTATTGATTATCCTCCTATGCATTTCGCCAACCGGAATGCGTCGATGCCTGACGCCACAAGGTATGACGTCGCCTCAAGTGCACATAGATCTTCCATTCGATCTACTAGGATTCCTGAGCAGTATGAGCATTAAGCCAGACCTACGACGCGCCCAGCTGTTCCCTGCTCTTATCCACAACAGCATTTTCTACCTTTCCCGCCGATATGCTACCGCTGCGGCGTCGAAGGTCACATCGCCAGATACTGCCGCAGTAGGTTCCCACCTCGCTATAACCGCCCGGTGCCTCCAGCAGTACCCAACAATCGCAAATACAGCCCCGTTTTCCAGCAATCCAATACTCCCCGTGGGTACTTCGGCAACATCCAGAACGGGAATCTCCGCGACCATTCCCCAGCATCTGAGCGAAGTGTTACTCCTCCACCCGCCTTCCGTGCGCGTCGTTCTCCATCACCGCGGCGACGCTCCATGTCGCCCCGTGAGGAAAACTAACCAGCGCGACCTATGGGGGTGAGGCCACTGGAAATGTGCTGTGTGCCAACATCCCTCCGACTGTAATGCTCAAAAACAAAATTCGTGTGTTCATTGATGGTGTGTGTACATTAGCTTTGGTAGATACAGGTGCGACTGTGTCTGTGCTGAGTAATCAGTTTAGGCGCTTGTTGGGACGCAAAGTGATGTTTGAATAATACCGTGGTTTAACGTTTTGTGGTGTGAGTGGAGAGGCGTTGCGGTCACGGGTGTGTGTAGTGCGCAAGTGTCTGTGGGTGGTGCAATTTTTCAAGCTGAATTCGTAGTCTTACTCCACTCTACGCATGACATCATTTTAGGATTGGACTTCTTGAAGTTTTGTGGCGCTACCGTGGACTGCCGAAGTCAAGAGGTTCATTTTGATGGTTCGCATCTGCCGACTCTTTTTGAAAGTGGCCGTGATGAAGAAACAGTTTTTAGTATTACCGAAGACACAGTAGTTCCACTCTTGTCTGCCATGTCCGTCTCCGTGTCCTTTCCACTTCTTGAGCAGGTTTCATTCCAGGCCGTGGTGCACCCAGTTCACTCAGCATGCCTGAAGAAAAATGTAATTATCCCTCACTGTATGATCTCCGTGCACCACGGTAGTGCCTCGTTATGGACAATCAATCCATCGTCCGAGCCCGCAGTTTACCAACAGGATTGAAGCTTGCCTCCTGTGGACCCGATGCGCCCCACATCGTTGCTTTGGTCACAGATGCTACAAGTGCCACCATACCTCTGCCTGCTGATGAAACTTCGATCTTCCGCATGATCAGCGCCGATCTCTGCTCTCCTCAACGCCGTAATCTTGTGGATATTCTTCTACCCTTTTCGCCTATGTTTGACTTTTCTCAAACAGGTGGACCGACCTCTCGCCCTGCACATCGGACCTATCATACTATCGACACTGGTTCGGCTCGTCCCATTCGTCAAAAGCCATATCGCGTGTCCCCATCTGAGCGCAAAGTCATTCATGAGCAAGTGGACGACATGCTACGGAAGAAGGTGATACAGGAGTCATCTAGCCCTTGGGCTGCCCCTGTTATTCTTGTACGCAAGAAAGACGGTTCGTGGCGATTCTGTGTCGATTATCGGCGTCTAAATTCTGTTACGAAAAAGGACGTCTATCCTCTTCCTCGCATAGACAATGCCCTCGACTGCCTCTCTGGTGCGTCCTATATTTCTTGTCTTGATCTCAGATCTGGCTACTGGCAAATTCCAATGGAACCTGCGGATAAGAAAAAAACAGCCTTCGTAACGCCAGATGGCCTTTATGAGTTTAATGTTATGCCATTCGGGCTGTGTAATGCGCCAGCCACATTTGAACGCTTTATTGACACAGTTTTGCGCGGCTTAAAATGGGACATTTGTCTTTGCTATCTGGATGATGTCATCATATTTGGGAAATCCTTCCAAGAACACAATGACCGTCTAGTACACGTCTTGAATTGTCTGCACAACGCCGCCCTAATTCTGAACTCGAAAAAGTGCCTCTTTGGAGAGCGCCAAGCGCTGGTGCTAGGACACCTTGTCAACGGTGATGGTGTAATGCCGGATCCCCAGAAAACTGCCGCTGTTGAGTATTTTAAACCTCCGCAGACAGTGAAGGAGTTGCGCAGTTTTCTAGGGTTGTGGTCGTATTTTAGACGCTTTATACAGCGCTTTACTGACGTTGCTTACCCATTGACGTGCCTTCTCAACAAAAACTCCACTTTTGACTGGACACCAGACTGCGACGCGTCATTTCGTCAACTGAAGTTTCTTTTAATATCGAAACCTATCCTACGTCACTTTGATCCTGCTGCAGTGACAGAAGTTCACACGGACGCTAGTGGAATCGGTCTCGGTGCAGTCCTTGTCCAACGGCACGATGAAAGAGAGCATGTTATCGCGTACGCAAGTCGTACCCTGAGCAAGCCGGAGTGAAACTACACAGTCACCGAACATGAATACCTGGCTGTAGTTTTCGCTGTGCAACGTTTCCGTTCATAGTTGTACGGACGGTCGTTTACTATCGTAACTAACCTCCATTCACTCTGTTGGCTGCGGAACCTTCGAGCCCCATGTGGTTGCCTCGCAAGCTGGGCCCTCCAGTTACAGGAATATGACTTTGCCGTGGTGTACAAAAGCGGGAGGCGTCATGCAGACGCAGATTGTCTTTGTAGGATGCCAAAGGCCACGACTGGACCTGACAGTGACGATTTCGACAATTATATATCGACCCTCGAGCCAGCGTTCCCCGACACGAATGTTTTCAAAATAGAACAGCAAAAGGATAGGAGTCTGCAGCCTTTCCTTGCCGCCTCCCACGCCAGTGCAGCTACAAGCCGTTTTTGTGTGCGTGATGGCCTTCTATGGAAAAAGAGTTATTCGCCTGTCGGCCAGCGATACCTAGTTCCCCAGACGCTGTGCACGGACGTATTGCGTGTTATACATGATGTTCCAACTTCTGGGCATTTGGGATCGGTTCGAACACTCCACCGTGCTCAAGAAAGATTTTACTGGCCCAGAATGCGCTCGACGATTCAACAATATGTTGCCAGTTGCAAGCAATGTCAGCGCCACAAACGTCCAACTGCAACTCCATCTGGCTTGCTGCACCCTGTGAAGACCCCGACAGCTCCGTTTGATCAAGTAGGCATTGACCTCGTAGGTCCGTTTCCGAAGTCCGTGGATGGAAATCGCTGGATTGTAATCTGCGTGGACTATCCCACACGTTACTGTGAAACCGCCGCTCTTACAACTGCTACGGCGCATCAGGTGTCGCTTTTCTTTCTGTACTCAGTCATCTTACGACACGGGCCGCCACGAATTGTCATCACTGATCGGGGCCTACAATTCACTGCTGATGTTATCGAAGAGCTCGTGCGTTTATGCTCCGTAACTTTCCGACACTCGACGCCATACCATCCCCAGACAAATGGCTTGACTGAGCGAGTCAACAGAACGCTTATCAACATGCTAGCCACGTATGTGGACGCAGGCCATAAGAACTGGGACATCATACTACACTTCATCACGTATGCGTTTAATACCGCCACGCATGAGACGACTGGGGACAGTCCATTTTTCCTGCTCTATGCTAGACTGCCACGCTGCCCCCTGGATACTATCCTGCCCTTCACAAGCCGTGAAGACCCCTGCCTGGCTAAGACCCTCTGTCTCGCCGGAGAAGCTCGGAGAATGCCCGAGTACGGTCTGGTGCTTCACAAGAACGTTCTAAGTGCGATACGATGCCAGTCACCGGCAGGTCACGTACTCTGTAGGTGATTTAGTCTGGTTGTGGCGTCCAATTCGGCGCCATGGCCTACATCAAAAACTCATGGCCCACTATGACGGACCATATGTGGATGTCAAACGCATCAGTGACTTAACTTAAGCAATAGCCCGCCTGACAGCATCGGGTCGTCGGTCTGCCAAAACCTAACTATGTCATGTTGCCCGCTTGAAGCCGTTTCAGCCTCACACGACTCACGAACACGCCCAGAGGGCTTAGGCTGAGTAGGGGGGAAATGTCATGCCACTGACGGCGAGGAAGGATTGTGATGATCTGGGAGACGAAGAGGAGAAAGCGTTGCTGCCTGGGGACTAGTAGGCTTCACCTTATCCCAGTGCCATATCACTGTAAATAAACACCCCTTTGCTATTTCATGGTAACAATATTATAACTGCGGCACAGTATGGTTTCCAAGAAAGAAAACAAATCAACCGAGTTAATGGTACTTGCTCAAAAGGAGCTGATATTACAACATTTTGAAAATAAAAACATGGTGTTTGGAATGTTTTTAGACTTCACGAAAGCCTTCGACCTTATCACCACCGCAGCCTCCTTCAAAAATTGGAAAACTATGGCTTTGTCGGTAAAGTCCGTAAAGTCCTCTCTTTATTATCTTCTATTTACATCACCGTACACAGTTCGTTGATATTAACAGATAATGCTCAGCCGTGAAATCAGTAGCTTCAGGCGTTCCTCAGGAGAATATTTTAGGGCCATTTCTGTTTTTATATTTACGTCAATGATATTGGTAACATTGATAAGTCTGCTGACTATATTATATACGCCGACGATACAAGCGTGTTTTTCTCCGAACAATCAAGCTTCTCTTAATTTAAACCAAAAGAGCAAACAGAACATTGACGCTGATAAACACTTGGGCAACTGCAAACGAACTAAAAATTAGCGTTGATAAAATCAAAGCAGTTGTCTTCCACCCACGTTATAAGCGTTTCCATCTTCCTTCCCTTATGATCAATAACACTTCCATTGAAGTAGTTTTGCAATTTAAGACTTTGAGAATAATTTCCTCTGAGAATATCTCATAGGACGACCACGTTACCTACCTTGTGAGGAAACTGTTGCGCACGACTGGCTATTTACGCCGCCATGGGTTCTCTGATACCCATTTCTATTAATATACTTCGATACAATTCTCTATTTTCCTCAGTCATGAATTATAGCGCGCTTGTCCGGGCAACTACTACATTCGGAAATATTAATAAACTTTCGCACATACACAAAAGTGCAATCCGCATAATTGGTAAAGTGCCTTCTTATTCACACACAGCCGAATTGTTCAAACCGTTTAACATTATCCCTATACAGAGACAATACCCCTGCAGACTGATCCGCTATTGCAAATCGGAAATAATCAAGCACAATAATTCATTAGCTGAACTAGCCAGACTGTCAGTGAACGATCCTGTGCATTGCACGCGAAAACCGGAAAAATGGAAGGTTGACGTTTGCTGCACCAATTGCGGGAAACGAATGAAGAAGGAAGAGAATGTTAAGGAAAAACCGCTGCAGGTGATACCCTACATTCATCGTGTTTCCCACAATATGAAAAAAGTGGCGAACCGGCATGGTGTCAAGACGGTTTTCTCGGCACCGATCAAGCTGAGTAGCGTCTGTTCCTTGGCGTCTACAGGAAAGAGAACAAAGCATCAGTGCAAAAAGAATCACGAAAAAAAAGTTCACCGAGTCTGCTTCAGGACTGGTATACAAAATTCCCCTCACATGCGGCAGATTTTACATTGGGCAGACGGGTAGATGTTTCAACGAACGGGCACGAGAACATAATTTGGCAATAAGGAACAATGCTGGAGGGCATTTTGCACTCCATTGTGGGAACTGTGAAGGTAAGGGAAGGGGAAAGGACAGAGCACCCTGCACACCAATTTGGCGCGAAACCACGTTTTTGTTTAAGTCAAGAGAAAAGACAGAAAGGGAGGTTGTTGAAGCTTTTCATATCTTAAAAACAGGCGACAGATGTGTGAGCACACCATCTATTCTGCTTTCATCGAGTGAAATTCCGTTTTTGGTAGACCACCTGTAAATTTTCTGGGGCCTTTTCATGTGCTAATCGTGTCATAAACGGTTTTCAGTTTTCCAAAATGCAATTTGTTGCGTAGTTTTATTGTTCCCCTTTAGAGCTGTGTTTTGTTTTCCATCCTGTCATTGTTGCACATGATTCTTTTACGTGGTTCTTTTACCTGGTTTTAATGGTTTTAGGTTCACCTTTACAACTGTTCCTCGTTATTTTTTCTTTTCACATGATTCAATTAGCTGATTTTATTGGTTTAAGGTTCACCTTTACAACTGTTTCTTGTTTTTTCACCGTCATTTTTTCACATGATTCTTTTAGCTGGTTTTAATCTTCACCTCCATAATTGTACCCTCTTTTCCGTTTACCCCTGTTGTCTTTTCGCAAAAGCTTTTTCCTCCTTTAATGTTCACCGTTTCCTTTCATCTCTGTCAAATTTTTCACGCCACCGTTGTTTTTCCTTACTCCTTTACATTGTTCTTAGCCTTTCCAAAACTTTTTTGTTTCTTCTGGTTTAAACTCCGTCTGATTGTGGTTTGCCTTTTTGGAACATGGCGTCTGAGTGCTAGACCTTTTATCTTGCAATCTGCAATATGTTTTCGCATAGTGGGAAAGAAGTTTACGATAAAATTTTACCGTCTTATGTTTATCACGCCTCGTGTTAAAGATAGCAGTAGTTACGCGCCTAAGTTCCCTCATGTATATAGCATGTGCTTTCGTTCACCAATAAACAGTTAGAAGTCTGAGCCTGTGTTGTCTTGTTTTTGTTCCTTCGCATATTGTCTCTTTTTTTCAGCGCAGTTTACATTTTGCTTTGCAATGAACCAACTCGCCTGAAAAAATATTCTAATGCAGTATATTTCTTCTACTCTGGGCTCTATTTTGTGTGTGAAAACGAAGCATGACGCTATTTTATCGAGTGTGAACCTCATCGCTGTGACCACTTGTTAGTCTAGAGTCCTGGCATACTGCTTGAAGCGCAAGTTGGTGCCCCCCCAAGTGCGAGTCTCCTTCAGACATCTGGATCCATCCTGGGGCCACGTCAGGCGAATATGCAAAGTGTGGACTTCTGAGTGCTGGAGACAAGTGAGGCTATATTCCGACTGGCTGCAGGCTTCACTTCAACTGAGATGAACGCTTGTGTTGCTTCTACCCGGTTTGCGGTGTACAAGAGGCTGGCAGCGAATGCTACAGAATTCCTGTGGCAACGTGTTAGACCGGCTCTACCACAGATGCCTCGTGCCACCCAGTCCGCTAGCAGGGTCACCGTGCTTGATGGAGCCGTGTTAACGGAAGAAGCACTGAGAATCCTGGAAAAAGGCCCAAAGTTCTCCTTCGAGCCTCCTGTGAAGCGCTCTAACCTTGTTGCTGTGGTGCGAAGGGTTGGGGAACGTGTTCCGGAAAAGCAGCGGGAACGAGTCATCAGCGACGGTATGGACTGCCTACATCGTGCTGTAAGTCATCTTCCTTCAACATCTGAAAGACAATGGCCTCACTATCATTCAGTCGGACAAAGAAGATGGTTCTGTCGTCTTACCCTTGGGTGCTTTCGGTAAAAAGGCCACTGATGCAATTACAAAAAAATTTCAAGGCAACAAAGTTCGACCCCAAGAAGCAAAAAAGCTGGGCTATGAAGTTACTCAAGAGCATGAACCTGGAAGCTTTAAGCAAAAAATACGAGAAGAACGATAATGAATCTCTTCATGTATTCTTTACTGGGCAAACGCATAAAACGGAGTGCCCTCTACGAGCCATTGTTTCGGAAAAAGAAACATGGCAAAGGATAATCGGAGAGTATACCTTCGGCGCAACTTAGTGACGATAGTTGGAAATGACCGTTTCTTTTCAGGAGTTCAAGTGAGGTGGTGGCGTGTTTGGATCCATGTGGCCCGGCAGCAACGACAGGTTTTTCCATGGACATTCAGGACCTCGTTTATTCCGTTCTGCATGCCGGATTGTTCGATGCTATACGTGAAAGTATACACCAAAGCGGTGAAATAGGTTTTCAAAATATGGCAGGAGTGAGCACGGAACACTTCTTGGAATTGTTGAGGTTTTACCTCAGTTCCACAGTTATTGAATTTAAAGGCAATAATTTTCTTCAAAAAGCTGGAATTTGTATAGGATCGTCAGTGGCACCTGTCCTCTGTGATATTTAGTTGGCTGTGTTTGACAAGCGCGTTGAGCAAAGTTTGTCCAATCAGTAAGTCGTGCGTGTTTCCCGATATGTGGACAATTACCTAGTGCTACTCAAACTTGCCCCAGAAGATAACCTGCATGATGTCGTCACTAACATTCTAGGATTATTTACATCATCGTCCCGCGGCTTAACCTTCACTCACGAGTTAGTGGCTATAACACTTTACAGTACCTTGATCTCAATCATGAGTTTACTTCGCAACACATTTGCTGGTCGTATAATCCCAGAACCAAAAAGAACACATTGCCATTTGGAAGCGCACACTCGAAGCTTGTAAAACGTGCCAATATAACCTTAGGCTGCCAATCTGCCCTGGAAAAATCATGCATTCATAAAATCCAGTCAAGCTTCAACCAGCAAGTTCAACGCTTTCATTCCGCAGGTTACCCAGCCCATATGATCAAAGCAGCGTGTGAAAGCTTGTTGCAGAAACTGAAAGGACGGAAGAAGAAGGAAGAGAATGTTAAGGAAAAACCGCTACAGGTGATGCCCTACATTCATCGTGTTTCCCACAATATGGAAAAAGTGGCGAACCGGTATGGTGTCAAGATGGTTTTCTCGGCACCGATCAAGCTGAGTAGCGTCTGCCCATTGGCGTCTACAGGAAAGAGAACAAAGCATCAGTGCAAAAAGAATCACGAAAAAAATTTCACCGAGTGTGCTTCAGGACTGGTATACAAAATTCCCCTCACATGCGGCAGATTTTACATTGGGCAGACGGGTAGATGTTTCAACGAACGGGCACGAGAACACAATTTGGCAATAAGGAACAATGCTGGAGGGCATTTTGAACTCCATTGTGGGAACTGTGAAGGTAAGGGGAGGGGAAAGAACAAAGCACCCTGCACACCAATTTGGCGCGAAACCACGTTTTTGTTTAAGTCAAGAGAAAAGACAGAAAGGGAGGTTGTTGAAGCTTTCCATATCTTAAAAACAGGCGACAGATGTCTGAGCACACCATCTATTTTGCTTTCATCGAGTGAAATTCCGTTTTTGGAAGGTCACCTGCAAATTATCTGGTGCCTTAAGTACTAATCGTGTCATAAACGGTTTTCAGTTTTCCAAAATGAAATTCGTTGCGTAGCTTTATGGTTCACCTTTACAGCTGTGCTTTGTTTTCCATCCTGTCGTTGTTGCACATGGTTCTTACCTAGTTCTTTTACCTGGTTTTAATAGTTTTAGGTTCATCTTTACAACGTTCTTTGTTAATTTTTCTGTTCACATGATTCTTTTAGCTGATTTTAATGGTTTTAGGTGCACCTTTATAACTGTTTCTTGTTTTTCCACCCAGTAATTTTTTCACATGATTCTTTTAGCTGGTTTTAATCTTCACCTCCATAATTGTACCCACTTTTCCGTTTACCCCTGTTGTCTTTTCGCAAAAGCTTTTTCCTCCTTTAATGTTCACCGTTTCTTTTCATCTCTGTCAAATTTTTCACGCCACCGTTGTTTTTCCTTACTCCTTTACATTGTTTCTTAGCCTTTCCAAAACTTTTTTGTTTCTTCTGGTTTAAACTCCGTCTGATTGTTGTTTGCAATTTTTGAACTTTCGTCTGAGTGCTAGACCTTTTATCTTGCAATCTGCAATATGTTTTCTCATAGTGTGAAAGAAGTTTACGATAAAATTTTACCGTCTTATGTTATCACGCCTCGTGTTAAATATAGCAGTGGTTAAGCGCCTGAGTTCCCTCATGTATATAGCATGTGCTTTCGTTCACCAATAAACAGTTGGAAGTCTGCGCCCGTGTTGTCTTGTTTGTGTTCCTTCGCCTATATTGTCCCGTTTTTTTCACGCAGTTTACATTTTGGTTTGCAATGAATCAACTCGCGCGCAAAAATATTCTAATACTGAAAATATGCCTTGGACTGCCCAGATGCATCTCTAACAAAGGCACAATTGAAGAGGCACATGCTCGCCCAATATCCATATACTTGTCACTCGAACCACTTCGTGTATTTAGTTCCAGCTATGGGGCATTTGTCCAATATATTGGACATCAAAAACTCCGCCTGTACGCAGGCTTCAACACATTTTATGCAGCCGCAACCACTTGTCCAATACGTTGGACACCTACTAGCTCCACCTGTGAAGTTGTGTGAGAACTGCATCAACAAGGTCGGCGCTAGGGGATTTCAAAATGGCGGCATTCAGTGGCGCGGCTTTCTATGGCGACCGCCGGAAAAGTAAGTTCTGTTTGTCTGTTTGTCATATTTCTCGTGTGTTTGTGCATTGTTATCTGCACTTAGATTGTAAGGGAGGGTTCACAAAGCACGTAGAACTAAAAATTTGTGTTGTGTGTGCACTTTGTTTTTTTTTATTGCCGGATTGATTTCAGATGTCCAACACGTTGGACGCTGGCACTCAACGCGGTCTTTTTGTATGCTCCGATGCTGTCGCTTGTAGAATGAGTGTGATGCTCGTTTTTTTTGCCGACGTTTCATTTTTCATTTTATGTAGTGCTTTTTTGGAGTGTTGTTGTCTTTTTTTGTTTGTGCATAAAACATCCTTTTTATCATTCAAGGGACAGACTTCGTGTGTCCGACGAAACGGCGGAAAACATTCTACAACTGTAAAGAAGACAAAGAACAGAAAACGCTGCGGCATCGCCATCACCATCGCTCGTCTCCGGCGCCCATCTCGCTCGCGCTGAAGCTGTGCCCTGCGGCTGGTAATTCGATCCTGCTGTGCCCGAAGTACTGCCAGCGCTAGACGTTCCAGCCAACCATTAAGTCCACATTTCACTTGGTGGAGGTCAATCTGAGGTTCCCTGTACCCATCTCGCCCTGGAACTTCGCAGCAGAACATTGACTACCCCAATGACAGAGGCGACTTCATTGCACCTGCCTCCGCCCGTCACCTGCACAGGTGCGCTCCGTCAACGGGACCCCGCTACCTTCAGCGGAAGCAGCGATGACGACGTCGACGATTGGCTGACTACTTACGAACGGGTCAGCCGTCACAATAACTGGGACGACAACCGTAAGCTCACCAATGTCATCTTTTACTTGAGCGACGTCGCTAATCTGTGGTTTCGAAACCACGAGTCGGACTTTGCCACCTGGGAGAATTTCAAGACGAAATTTTCTGATGTCTTTGGCCGCCCCGCCGTCCGAAAACTCCGCGCGGAACAGCGTCTTCGATCGCGACTACAGCTGCCCGGTGAAACGTTCACCAGTTTTATTGAGGACATTGTCGATTTGTGCCGCTGCGTTGACCCGACCATGACCGAGGCCGTTAAGATACGTCATGTCCTCACAGGAATTGATGCCGGCGCTTTCAACATGCTTATCGCCAAAGGCCCAAATACGGTCAAGGAAATCTACGACCTCTGTCAAAGCTACGACGAACTCCGCAAGGAGCGTGCTTTGATTCGCCAGCCTCATGAACCACTCGCTGGATTAGCCGCGGAGAGGGAGTCATCTAGCCTCTCTGAAGACATCAAGGCTTTTGTACGTCAGGAGGTCGCGCGACAACTGTCCCTACAGCCATATGTTAAGGAGTCGTCAACAACTGGCCTTGTTCCGGAGCTTCGCCATGCAATCCAGAACATGTATCTGAAGTCCTCCCTAATCCTGTTCCTCAATCAGCTCCGGTCGCACCCTCAATGCCGTTACTGACGCCCACAGTTTCATCGTCCGGCGTTGCGCCACTGAGCTACGCTCCAGCATTCGCGCCGGCTCCTCCTCAAGTATTGCGTCGCACGTATGCCGAAGTCACTTCAAGTCCACCGCCTGAGCCAGCATATGCCTATGCTTCGCCCCCCATGCGGTCCGCACCAACAGCCTTTCCTCCCCCCTTGCGTCAGACACCATCTCCATGGCGCACTGCAGACAACAGGCCTATTTGCTACCACTGCGGCATCCATGGACACACTACACGCTACTGCCGGCGCCGAATAAATATAGCCTTTGCTGCACGGCCTGCGCCACCTTATTTGGCCCCCCAGTTCCCAGTCCCATCGGGTCCTCCAACAGCACCCCCTGATCCTCCGGACTTCCTCCCTCGCCGTTCGCCATCACCACGTCGCCGCTCCATTTCGCCAATGCGCCGACGACCCGTTACCCAGCCGGAAAACTAAACGCCGCAGTTCGCGAGGTACGAACTGCGTATTCGACAGAAATTCAAAGTCCTCGTCTTAATCCCGCCAATGTTATTCCTGTCATCGTTGAAGGTGTTCATACTCTTGCGCTCGTCGACACCGGTGCCGCTGTATCAGTTATCAGCCAAAACCTCTGCCGCTCCATCCGAAAGGTGACTACGCCTCTCGAGGTCTATCGCTTCGTACCGCATCCGCTCACAGTACACAGCCGACAGCTATCTGCACAGCTCGCGTCGTCATTGCTGCAGCCTTGTACATCATCGAATTCGTCGTTCTCCCCACATGTTCTCATGACGTCATTATCGGCTGGGATTTCCTGTCCCAGCATCATGCTATCATTGACTGCGCCAGTCCTCAAACAGAGCTCACTGAATCGAATGATGCACCGTCTGATGCCCTGCTCCACGAGCCGTGTCCTCGTTTTGCGACCAAACTCCTCGTAGCTCACGACACAACCATCCCACCCGTTAGCGCTGTTCTGGTTCCCCTCACTGCCCCTTTTACCACCGCCGCGACAGTCCTCTTTGTGCCCTCTAACGTTGTCTGCCGCCGCCGCCACTTACCGCTGCCGTTTGCCGTCCTTGACATGAACAACGGCGCTAGCACACTTCTGGTAGCCAGTCCTCTTGCGTCTCCCGCTATGTTGATCGAAGGGGAGTGCCTCGGCCGCATCGAGCCCGTGGACCTTCTGTTCGCCTTTGATGATTTGTCATTCCCTGTTTGCCAAGTTGACGCCTTGACTCCAACTCGTGTGGCTTCAGATCCGCTACAGCGGGATCTTTTTGACCATTCTGTGGACAGCGCTCTAGAGCCGCGCCACCGAGAACAACTTTTTGACCTTCTACACCAATTCCGCTCCTCCTTCGACATCCCGCAATCTTCCTTTGGCCGCACGACGACCGTTACTCACCTCATTGACACTGGCGCTCACCCACCTCTCCATCAGCGGCCGTATCGGGTGTCCCCGACTGAGCGCAGTGTTATTGCCCAACAAGTCGATGACATGCTGCAACGCGGAGTAATTAGAGAATCCTGTATCCCATGGTCGTCTCCTGTGGTCCTAGTTAAAAAGAAGGATGGCTCCATACGATTTTGTGTTGATTATCGCCGCCTCAACAAAATCACTCGTCGTGATGTGTACCCCCTCCCACGAATCGACGATGCCCTAGACTGTTTGCAAGGCGCAGAATTCTTTTCGTCACTTGATTTACGCTCCGGGTATTGGCAGGTGCCCATGGCAGAGGCGGATCGTCCGAAGACCGCCTTTATTACTCCAGACGGACTATACGAATTTAATGTTATGCCATTCGGACTCTGTAACGCCCCAGCCACATTTGAAAGAATGATGGACACTGTACTGCGCGGCCTGAAATGGAACATCTGTTTATGCTACCTCGATGATATCGTCTTTTCAAACGACTTCCCGACCCACCTGACTTGACTTCGCCAGGTCTTCACCTGCCTAACCCGCGCCGGTCTTCAACTGAACCTCAAAACGTGCCGCTTTGGTGCCCGCCAGCTCACAATACTCGGACATGTTGTGTGTAAAGATGGAGTTCTGCCTGATCCTGAGAAGCTGCGCGCCGTCGCTGACTTTCCAAAACCGACCACTTTGAAACAACTGCGAAGCTTCGTGGGCCTCTGCTCGTACTTTCGTCGTTTTGTTCGAAATTTCGCAACCATCAAAGCCCCCATTACAGAGCTCTTGAAAGGCACCGCTAACCTCTCCTCTTGGTCGCCAGCCTGCGATGATGCATTTGCGACACTGCGCAATGTTCTGACGTCACCACCAATCCTTCGCCATTACGACCCTACTGCACCTACAGAACTTCACACCGATGCCAGTGGTGTAGGCCTCGGCGCCTTCCTCGCCCAGCGCAAGCCTGGCTTCTCTGAATACGTTGTCGCCTACGCAAGCCGTGCTCTCACCAAAGCCGAGTCCAACTACTCCGTTACCGAAAAGGAGTGCTTAGCAATCGTGTGGGCTGTAACGAAGTTCCGCCCTTACTTATACGGCCACTCCTTCGAGGTAGTTACAGATCATCACGCTCTCTGCTGGCTCGCGTCTCTCAAGGATCGGTCTGGCCGTCTCGGGCGCTGGGCTCTCAGGCTTCAGGAATACGACATCCGTGTAGTGTACCGCTCTGGCCGCAAGCACTCTGACGTCGACGCTCTTTCTCGGTCACCGGTTCTCTCGCCTAACTCATCGTCCCCTCCTCAAGCATTCTTGTTAGCACTCACCATTGAGGATATGCCTTTCGAGCAACGACAAGATCCTTGGGTTTCTAACCTGCTGGATATCCTTGGCACTACTTCCGCGGCTACGCATCCTCGGGCACTACGCCGACAGGCCTCCCATTTCGCCATTCGGGACGGCCTTCTCTACCGCAGGAACTACAACTCAGACGGCAGAACGTGGCTTCTTGTCATTCCGCGCCACCTCCGCTCCGAGGTTTGTGCCCACCATCACAATGACCCGCAAAGCGCTCAGGCCGGCGTCCTCAAAACCTATGATCGAATTCGTCAGAAGTACTACTGGCGGGGAATGTACAATTTCGTACGTCGCTACATTCGCTCTTGTACCGCCTGTCAACAACGCAAGATTTCTCGCCACCCTGCTGGCCCTCTCCAGCCTTTACCGTGTCCAGCTCGCCCGTTTGATCGCGTGGGAATTGACCTTTATGGTCCGCTACCATGCAGTGCCGCTGGTAATCGATGGGTCATCGTCACCGTCGACCACCTGACCCGTTACGCCGACACTGCTGCACTTCCCGCGGCGACAGCCCGAGAGGTAGCCCATTTTCTGCTGCACCACTTCATTCTTCGACACGGCGCCCCTCGCGAGCTACTGAGTGATAGAGGTCGTATCTTTCTTTCCGAAGTAGTCCAAGAGCTCCTGTCGTCTTGTAAATCGATACATCGGGCTACAACTGCGTACCACCCACAAACAAACGGCCTCACGGAGCGCTTCAACCGTACGCTTGGGGACATGCTCGCAATGTATGTTACATCTGAATCGGGAAGCTCCAACTGGGACCAGGTACTGCCATTCGTAACGTTCGCGTACAACACTGCCACCCAAGCAACAACTGGGTTTTACATGATGGCCGTGAACCATCATGTACTCTGGACACAATTTTGCATACCATCCAGATGCCTCTGAGTACAGTGACTTGTCAGATATTGCACAGAAGGCCGAGGAATGCCGTCAGCTAGCTCGCACGTTTACCTCCAACACTCAAGGCTATCGCAAAGATCAGCATGATACCGATACCCATGCTCCCACGTTCCTGGCCGACAGCTTCGTTTGGCTATGCGTTCCTACCACCAACAAACTAGACACCAAATACCACGGACCTTATCACGTCTTGGAACGCACATCCCCTGTGAACTACGTCACCGAGCCAGTCACCCCTTCTTCCGACCACCGTCATCGCGGCCGCAAGGTTGTCCGCGTTAGCCGCCTCAAGCCATATTAATACCCTCTGGTCATCTCTTTTCCCTTAGTCGCCATGACGGCGATTTCTTCACGCGGGGGAAATGTAAAGAAGACAAAGAACAGAAAACGCTGCGGCATCGCCATCACCATGGCTTGTCTCCGGCGCCCATCTCGCTCGCGCTGAAGCTGTGCCCTGCGGCTGGTAATTCGATCCTTTGTGCCCAAAGTACTGCCAGCGCTAGACGTTCCAACCAACCATTAAATCCACATTTCAAACGAATAGCCGCAGGAGACACATCGGATATAAACTTATCCGATAGTGATGAGGACGCTATAATCGACCCCAGCTTTCGTGCTCCTCTGGGAGGTTCGAGTTCTGAAGAGGACAGCAGTGACGACGATGGCACGTCGACTTCTAACAGGAAAACGTCGACTGCATCGTGGCAACGCCATCACGGGTAAGCAGTGTGAAACTTTTTGGCTTCACAGCGATTGTTGTGACAAATATGGGAGGAAGTGAATATGTTCTGTTAAGGTGTTTTTAAATTTTAATGCAGGCCCATTCCAAAGTGGCTTCCAGATTTTGTCCCCGACACTGCCGATGACAGCGAAAGACGGCTGTCATGGGTCCCCTACGACTATTTCCTTCAGTGTGTACCCGAAGAGGTCTACGATAAAATGGCATTTCCAATGAACAGAAGCCATGTGGAAAACGCGGGACGTTACTTAAATGTGTCAGCTGATGAACTGAAAACGTTTTTCGGAACATCAATGACGATGTCGTGCCTAGGCTACCCGCAGATCCAACTGTATTGGAAAAAAATACAAGAGTCGGTGTTGTTGCCGATAACATAACTCGGAACAGATACTTCCAACTGCGACGCCGGCTTCAGCTTGTTAATGAGCTTGACGTCACAGATGAAGAGAAGAAAGAAGACACTCTGGCGTATGCGACCCCTTGTCTCTTTTATTCTGGCTGGCTGTTGTAAACTCCCTCGCCCCGAGCATGTATGCATCGATGAACAGATGATTCCGTTCACCGGACGAACGCAACTCAAGCAGTTCGTGCCACGCAAGCCGAATCCGGAGGGGCTGAAAAGCTTTGTCCTAGCAACAACGAATGGACTCATCCTTGACTTCGAGATTTATCATGGTAAAAAAGCAACCTTGTATCCTGGAAGCTCGGGGATAGCAGAATCTGCTGTGCTGCGACTGACCAAAACACTCATACCGTAGACGAAGTTGTATTTTGACAGATATTTTACTTCTGGCCCGCTCCTGGGTAAACTTGAGCAGATGGGCATCGCAGCCACTGGACCAATCATGAATAACCGACTGCCAAAAGGCATCAAGCTGTCCAGTGAAAAGGAACTCAAGCTGAGAGGGCGGGGGGCCTCAGAAGCACAGATAAGAAGAGACAAGCACCAGATTGTGGTACGGTGGTATGACAACAAGCCTATCACGCTGCTGTCCTCAGCTCATGGCAAGGAGCCGAAAGACACCTGTCGTAGGTGGTCACGCAAGGAAAAGAAGTAACTGGACGTACCATGGCCACACAATGCAAAAACGTACAACCTCAACATGGGCGGGGTTGACCTGGCTGACAGGATGATCAGCTATTATAGAATAAAGGCCCGGGTCAACAAGTGGACCGTTAGGAGCATATTTCATTTGCTCGACATGGCACTGAGTAACGGATGGATTCTATACACTGAGGACATGCGCACGCGCCAAAAACCAACAAAAGAGATCCTGAAATCCCTCGAATTTCGACTCTCAGTTGCTGACTCTCTTGTTGCTCAAGGCCAAAGGCATGAAGACACTGACAGCGACGATGACATGGAGTGGGCTCCGCCATCTAAGCGTGCCAGCCATTCACCTGCTCCCGCGAAAGGAAACACCAGTGGCCACTTCCCCAGGATCAGTGATGCTGCGAATGCATCCCGCTGCAGACTGCAAGGATGCAGCATGAAAACGAAGTATTTCTGCTCGAAGTGCAGCTACTTCTTCTGTGTCACCAAGGACCGGAGGTGCTTTGAAATAGCTCACAAGAAGTGAACACCAGAACGGGCATTAATTGTGGCAGCCAAAGGGCGGCTTGCTCTTACGTTTATTGTAATAATTTTGAATACGTGATTATAAACATTTTCTGCAGCTCTGTAAGGTTTTTTTGTTATAAATTTGCCCTGTAAATACATATTATTCTTAATTCTGTTACCCTCTAGCCACATGCCCATTCGCTCAAAAATGACCGGGTTGAGTTCCAGTGTCCAATGTATTGGACATCATGCTGTTCCGAAACGGCCGACAATGACGGAAAACTATTATTCACTTTTCGTCGTTGTAAGCTAAAGATCTTTATCTGAAAACCTCGCAAAAATTAGTGAACATGAATACACCCCGGAACTCAGGAGGATATTTACGAGCACTTACTAGACACCGTTTTCACCCGCTCAGCAAGATTCTGGATGTGCGGCCGGACTGCAGTTTTACAAGTGCACTCTGCTGCCATCAGTCGCAAGTACCGACAGGATATGCCCACCCATATCGTCCCGCCCAACCACCATGGACAATGGATGAACCTTTGGTGCACCTTCGTGTTCCCGGAATACTAAATAAATCAATTGTGCTAATTAGTGGACTCAAACAATTTACTCTGGCGCACATCTGGTCAGAATATCATAATTATATTCACTTATACACCGATTAATCTGTGTCAGCAGAGGCATCCACTGCAGGTGTGGTCATACCAGCTCAGAAAACCACTCTACATTTCCTTTTGGAACATACTTCAACCGCTGTTGAACTTGTAGCCATTCGGGAATCTATTCGCTACTTATGTGGAGAACCACTTCAAAAATGGTCTATATTCACGGACTCAAAGACTGCATTGCAAATTTTGGAAAACTTCTTACGCCACACTGCCTACCAGCCCCTGGCACTAAATATAATAGAGCTCCTCACATCTGCCCAGCTCCAAGGTCACAGGATAATGTTTCAATGGATCCCTGCCCACTGCGGGCTCCATGGGAAGGAACAGGCCGATGTTGAAGCGAAAAGCGCACTCATCAATGGCCTCCAAACAGCTGTGCCTTTTTCAAGAGCGGATACGACATGCCTTCTCACGAGTTGTATGAAGAATACTACAGCAGCTTACTGGGCAGAAGCCCGACACATTTGTCTAAAAAAGCTCGATCGAACATTGAAATTTTACGCTCCGCGTGGTATTCCGCGTCATCAGGCATGCTTTCTAGATAGACTTCGTTTAAACGTGGCTTTCACACGTTAGTACTTGCATAAAATTGGACAGGTGGACTCACCGGAATGTTCAACTTGTGGCATCCCAGAGACTGTGGACCATATATTATTGGTGTGCCCAGTGTATGCGGACGAAAGTAGTATGCTAGCCGCTTCCTTGAAGCCTTTGGACAAGATGCCTTTTTCGGAGGAACTACTGCTGGGCGCTTGGCAGGACAAGAGGAAGGGTGTCCAGGCAGTGCGTGCTCTTTGCCGTTTTTTGTGCGCCAGCGGGCTTGATTCGCGCTTGTGAGGCAAGCTACTGCGCCTGTATATATATTTCATATGCCTTCTCCAACATCGTCAAGCATCATGATCTTCTTTCTTCTCCCCTTTCCCTTTCCCAGTGCAGAGTAGCAGGCCAGATTTGAATTATTCCGGCCAACATCCCTGCTTTTCTTTACAATAAATCCATCTATCTATATTCACTGCGCAGAGGAAGCTGTTCGATAACAAGATTTTGTTTTCCTTCAGCGGGAGGGGCACCTTCTCTTCAGCCAAAACAAAGTTAAATATAGTATGAGTTTGCAGTGCCATTACTTTTAAATAATTTTGGTCTAGAATTGGAAGATATTGTGAGCATTTCATTTCTTCTTTATTAATATTGTTAAAGTTGTAGTTATAATCCTTATGGTCTCTCAGTAGTCATTTTCCAGCTCGAGTGTATTTGCCTTGTGTACTTATATTGTTACGGACGAGTGAGGAAGAAGAGGGCAGTGGCGCGGGCAGGAGCGCGCGCGCTAGGACCGCACACAGAATCATTAAACGTCATCTCACGACCATAGAGCATCTTCTCTCTGTCCTCTGTTCTCCTGTTGTCATCGCTTGCCGCCACGTAACATTTTGCTGGAGGTGCGGCGTACGTCATCCCCATCCTCGTCATAGAGCATCGACGCTATCTGTAAGCCGGCACCATTGACCGAGGGCCCAGGGACATCGCCGAGCAGCTTTGCCCCAGCCCTTCAAGCCCAAACCTGACCAACTGCCACGGCCCAGCTCCCAGCCCAGACCTGAAGACAAGAACAGACAGACCAATCAGAACCGAGACGAAGGACCCGAAAGATCCGAATGACCCGAAGGAACCGATGGGCACGAACACGCAACCCCCGCCCAAGCTACCCGACGTGACCTCGAGCCATTGGTCAAATGGACTCTGGTGACGGATGGTTGACAGCTCCAGGGTAGGCGGATCACCCACGCATCAGACATTGTACCGGCAAGTCATTCTATTTTTACTTCTTCCTCTTCTTCAAGCATCCAGACACGCCCATCACCATGCCATGGAATCATCATCGGTAAACTTCGTCTACAATCGGACGATCGCTCGGTGGCCCTGGGTCATGTTACGGACGAAGAAGGAAGAGGAGGGCAGTGGCGCGGGCAGGAGCGCGCGCGCTAGGACCGCTCACATATTCATTAAACGTCATCTCACAACCATCGAGCATCTTCTCTCTGTCCTCTATTCTCTCGTTGTCATCGCTTGCCGCCACGTAACAATATTATTATTATATTGTCACGTCTGGATAGAATGCCAAAGAGGGCCCGAAAATAGGACGGGTTTAATAGTCGACCAGGACGAGTCTTGCGCTCAAACTTCCTTCTCTTCCAGCCTCACGCTGTGGTCCCTGTCATCATCTTTGGCGTCGCCTTCTATGCGGCATTTGCCTCTCCTCAGGAAGTATCGTCCCGATGAGCATGAAAGGAAGTCAAGGTTAGTCCAAGTTGTACGGCTTTATACGTACAATGTGGACGACGTCGGCTTGTTGCTGGCGTCGCTTTGAGGTCGACACCCCGTCTGGCACCACCTCATAAGTGACGTCGGCTAAACGTCGCTGAACAAGATAGGGCCCGAAGTATCGCCGCAATAGTGTTTCGGAGAGTCCACGGCGGCGAATAGGCGTCGAGACCCACACTTTGTCGCCAGGTTCGTACATGTCATGTCGGTGTCTATGAATGTAGCGTCATGCATTATGCTCTTGCAGATTTTGAATCTGCACACGCGCTAGTTGGCGCGCTTCCTCTGCACGCTGAGCGAATTCCTCGGCGTCCTGATCGAGATCATTGGTGTCGGCATCTGGGAGCAACATTGCATCCAGCATATTTGATACTGATCGCCCGTTAAGGAGGCTGAATAATGTCATGCGAGTGTTCGTATCTGTTGCAGATAGCGCCGCCGAAGTCATCGGGGCACAGTTTGCAGGTTGGTTGTACTGGCGGCACCGGTCTTGGAGGGCTCGTCCTTAACTAACTTGGAGGAGCGTCCTTAACTAACTCACTCACGGTTTAAGGTGGGTTGCGTACCAAGCCAGCAAATACCTGCTCTTTGATACTGTGCATAGGGCGCCCTAGCCTCCTTGGTTCACTCATATCAGGGTCGGCACGGCGAAAAAGGCGAACCATGTCTTCCGCAAACATAGCCACGCCCTCACTAGGCTTCTAGACGCGCACTTCAAGCAGGCGATCAGTTCTCGCAAAACTACCAGCTGGCGGCGGAGATCATTCTATGTGAATTAGCTGGCCTCGTATTTTTAAACCACGTTCTAGCATTATCCTGAAGGGTAAAATAAACTTTGCAAAGCTTGTGATCGGCGATCCACTGATTAATCTTGGCCACTCGCTCAGACTGGTCAAGCTAGTCCTCCACATCTTGAAACGCTTCCCTGCGAAAGCACTCTGGCACCTTGGTGTTCTGAAGAGTCACCGGCGTAGGGCTGGGATGTGCCATGGCTTAGGAGACCTGATGAACTTGGGCGTTTGAAGACTCCCTAGGTTGTACTCCGAGGCTAGGCCTAGTAGGCGGCGGCTTGCGCAATGGACAGGCGTGGCGATGTCTGGGATCTACTGTGGACTGACTGAAGGAGTCTTATGGATACCCCAGCGCGCTCCACCAGTGTCCCGTTTCGATAGAACGCCAAGGAGGGCCGAAAGATAGGACTGGTTTAATAGTCGACCAGGACGAGTCTTACGCTCAAACTTCCTTCTCTTCCAGCCTCGGGCTCGTGGTTTCAGTCATCATCTTTTTCGTCGTCTTCTATGCGGCAATATATTCTTCTGAATAGATAGCCTCATTATGTAGAAGCAGTGCTCTTGCTGGAAAAACATGTTCGAAATCAAGGAAGGCAGGTTGCACCATGCTGAGAGCTTTTGCTCACCTTACAGCTTACAGTGTATAATTTATGAAGGTATGTAGCATATGTGAACTGCCCTATTTATATTATTATAAAAACAATAGTCGGGTTTGTTATTACACAGCAACAAAAGTAAGTAGCATAATGTTCCACCAGGACCCCACCGGGGTGGCGCAGTGTTTACGGCGCTCGACTACTGTTCCCAAAGACGCGGGATCGAATCCAGGCCTCGGCAGCCGCTTTTCGAGGAAGGCGAGAAGCAAGGCGCCCGTGTGCTTTGCGATGTCAATGCACGTTAAAGAACCCCAGGTGGTCGAAATTTCCGGAGTCCTCCACTACGGCGTCTCTCATAGCCTGAGTTACTTTGGGATGTTAAACCCCACAAACCAACCACAAACCAACTAATGTTGCACCAGATTCGTTTCATATCTGAAAGTGTACTTAGGCAGAGTATGTTGCAACTCATAATTGTTTACGTACGCGTAATGATGTTTTCTGTGAAGTAACTTGGTTTTCGTATGTGGGTTCAGACATGGGGGACATCTATCGAGTTGTGCTGGTAGTAGATGGAGAAGAGTGCATTAGCACTGCGAGCATGGAAGAAGCAATGGCACTACTACTTGGAGCGTTCTTTGTCTTCAATATATCCTATCCACATACGCCCTCTTGATCTTGTGTTTTAGCAGAGGTAAATGAGTTTCAAATGATGGATAAAATATCTTCATTAGTTGTAATTTCTGAGCAGGTTACATATTTAAGACATAAGCGTTACTAAAGATAAAGCACCTTGGCAGCTAGGAAACCAATAGAATTTCATCACTAGTTTTTAAGCAATAAATCATTGCTGTGGCTTCGTATACATTGGGTTCCGTAGAACAATTTTCACAACTGAAATCTTTTATTTTGATGATTAGCGAAGGTGAGTAAACACTCTACACTTGGATTAAACATAACATCACGAAACTCTTTGGTGGCATTTGCTGAAGAGACTTGAAGTGCAACTGCTGGTTTATTCTTTAGTTTTATCTGACTATCGCCAGTAAACAAATAACTCAGCAGGTAATTAGCATGGGAAGATGGCAATGCGAAATAATTTACATTAGTAGATATCATGCATATAAGAAATGTATTTATATCATGTGCTTACATTTTTTACTTGCAAAAAATTTCTGACAATGTACTCTCGCACTGAATATGTGCTACAACGCACAAGATGCGGTAGGAGCTAAGTTCATGGCACACATTGACTATAACCTTGATCACAATGAATTCATTCAGTGGAAGAAACGGAGAATAGAGTTCATTTATTATTTTTACAAGTTACATGCTCTGTCTAAATGATCATTGATTTATTATTGCGTAGATGCCCGAATTGATTCACGGGATGCGTTGCAAGACATATTGAGCACTACAGTACATTGCATTTACTTTTTTCAATAGAAAGCACCCAATTTCCTAATGAGATCTAATAGCATCCTTTACCAACTCTAGGTCAAGTCTACCTGGAGGATTTGAGTTTGCATCCTGTGTTTCGGGCTGATATTTAAGGCTTGCACGGTAATAATGTGAAAAGGTTTTCATTGCTGTGCCTGATCGCCATATGTAGAGGCTGCTTCCATTTATTTAGCTGCAACTTGATGTACAGTCGGGAGCAAAAGTTGTATACAACACTCAGCCAGTGACAGAGCTCGAGAAGACTGCATAGAAATGCCATCTAGCGACTGTGTAAGGCACAGCGACATCGGCACATGCATGTGGATAAAATGAGGCACCGCCTCTATTGTATCCATCTTAGATAGCTGTTGCTAGATAAAGTTGAAATGCAGAATTCTCGAGCTCCGTCACCGGCTGAGTGTTGTATACCATTTTTGCTCACGACGTACGTTTAGTCTTTTGCCCTCTCTGCAACCTGCTACTGTTCAAGAGTAACCTCTTTTCCTCTTAAAGCATGTATAGTAGAAAATAATTATGTATAGCTGAGCACAATACATATGTGAGCATGTCTGCCATCAGGATATCTCAAAAATGTTTCTCTTCACCCCTTGAGCATACTCGGCCTCACCGAAGGTTATGCAATATATACATTCAAGGCATTCCAGGCAACTATGCAAAAAATATATACCACATTATATGCCTGGAAAAGAATTCTGTGTATGTCGAGAATTATTTTTATTCCTTCCTTCTTTCTAATAACACTGCTTTGTTAGTGTTGAACAAGTGAACTAATTTTTAAACCTAGCTTGCCATTATTTTGCAGTCATTTCCCATGGACACAGCTTTCATATATTGTTATAAACTGAGCCACATTCCCGTAATCTGTTGTCACCTTTCCCACATCTTTAATAGCCTGTATCTGTGACGCAATCAAACTTTAACCATTATTCTGCTCAATGAAAATATTTTGATTCATCTATACCATGCATTATTCCGATTAGTGTAGCCTGTTAACTCAAATATCTCCATCACTGGCCGTGCTATTTTTCGACAGATTATTGAGTATATACTGTAACTACTTCATGCATATCTTTACTTTCTTGCTCCCCCCCCCCTCTGCTTTCTAATGCACCATTGTTTTAGTAGCGTGACTAACTAAATCAATCGAATTAATTTTACTATTCATATTTTACAGATGCTTTGGACAAATAAATCCTGTCAAGGGCCGAGGAAAAGGGTCAGCCAGCGGCATTTCACTGAGGTAGTTGAGCCATCTTCGAGTACTTTTACATTGGTAAGTTGATGTTTGAATGGATCACAGTTACTGTTATGTAGCTTATGCTACTATGACAGCTTATAGCAGTGGCTATAGTTAATGTACATTTAGGCAATAAATTCGGATTTCCTTCACTTCTCTTGAATTCACGAAACCTCATTGCCACATAAAAGGCTGTTTAAATGAAGTGTAGTTCATTGTGCCTTGATTGATGCCTCATTAGACATGAAAGGCTAAGTTGCAAATTGTGTATTGCGTTAAGAAAGAATTCTTTTGTATTATAAATTCGTCTAAGAATAAGGCAAGAAAATATTTTGCGGCAGCTGGCAGTTGCTGTGGTAGTTAAAGTAAATTGCAAAAAACATTTACTGTGATTATTTCCTGCAGCGCCAAAAAATTCAATATCTGTAGTTGCTGAGACTTGAAGGAGGCTGTGTGCAAAACGAGCAACTATGTGGTAGTCAAAGGCGAAAAATATTGACCTGTGATTTTTCCGACTCTCAATAATTGGACATTTTCATGGAACCACAGCAGTATACATAGAACTAACGTTCGCAGTTTTTCAAACCTTTCATATTCGCCGCAGTGCGGCTGCAAATAGCCACACCACTATATAATATGCCTAGAGGAAAGTCACTGATTCAAAATTCAAGGGGACCGAAAATGTGATCAGAGAGAAAATTGTATTCAGAAAGGAACCTAATAGCAGAAGGTCTAATATCCTCAGTGGTTCATTCAGTGCATACGAATGGCTTCGAGCTCTTACTGTTTTGAGATATTGTCCACTAGCAAAGCTGCACTGCTGAAAGTTTGCAAAGCTCACCTGTGGTTTCTTTCTTCTCAAATAGAACAATCCTGATTAATTTGGCATTGAAGAGACCAGGTAAATGTTAACTATCCTATTGAGTTTGGAAAAAATTGTCGTGCAAAGAAGGCTCAACCTATTAGGAGCCAAAAAACCACTCTGCAACTGGGAAGTAGGGCTCAAAAGAAAATAGCACAGTGATATAGTGGTAGATCGGGTTTTTCTGCTGCTAATAAGTTTAGTCGTCTGTGCACAATAACTTTTAGAGCACAGCTGTTTGGCGCCCGTTCCTGAGTATCACGTCGTCGTCTGCGTCGGGCGCATCGGCCTCGAAACCAGCCTCCCCCCCTTCATCCCCCCAGTTCGAGCCGGCGCTTCGGCAACCGGAGCCTCGAAGGAAGAGGGGGGGGGGTACACTCAGCGGCGAACGATGGGGACAGGAGCGCGCGCACAAACCGGAGAAACGAGGAAAAGAAGTGGGGGGGGGGGGGGAGGCAGCGGTAGCAGCGACGGACTGATGACGCTGCCGCCGCTAGCGAAGCAAGACAACGTGACTGCGTAGAACAACGTCGCCGCCATGCATAAAGAGAAGGAGGGGGCCCTCCCCTGTTCCTGCGTGGCTACGAGGGTGCTCTCCAGTTGCCGAAACGCCGGCTTGCTATCAGCGGATCACGGTGCGCGCATCCCGTTCTCAGTCGCTTCACTCGCTAGCGGCGTCAGCGGTATCAGTCAGTCGCTGCTATCTGTTCGTCGCGCAACGTTGCTATGGGCACATGCGCTGCTTACTGCAACCTCCCGATAACTCAATTGCTCTATTCATTCCTCCGACCACAAAGCTTCTTTCATGAGAGCCAAGAACTGTTAGTGAAGTGTTTCTTGAAGGAATACGTGTGAAAAGTAAAAAGTTGTCTGTAATTGTACATACGTGTCTTGCTCGAAATCTTTGCATCAATCTATCGAAAGGGTGAAACAGCTGATGAGCTGCGCTCAAATTTCGCATTACGAAGTAACGTCAACATCATCATCATCATAAGCCTGACTATACCTACTGAAAGGCGAAGGCCTCTCCCATATTTCTCCAATTAACCCGGTTCTGTGCTAGCTGCATCCACTTGACCCCTGCGAACTTCTTAACCTCATCCGCCCAACTAACTTTCTGCCGTCCCCTGCTACGCTTTCCTTCCCTTCGAATCCAGTTTGTCACCCTTAGCGACCATCGGTTATCCTCTCTTCGCACTACATGGCCATTCCTTCCTCTTAATTTCCACTAGAATGTCGGTAACTTGAGTTATTTCTCTGACCCACTCTGCACGCTTCCTCTCTCTTAATGTTACCCCTATCATTTTTCGTTCCATAGCCCCCTGGGTTGTCCTCAACTTAAGTAGAACCCCCATGGTTAGCCTCCACATTTCAGCCCCATAGGTGAGTGCAGGTAAGATGCAACTTTTGTACACTTTCTTGAGCGATATCGGCAAGCTGCTAGTCATAATCTGCGAGTGCTTGCCAAGCGCGCTCCATCCCAAACTTATTCTTCTTGTAATTTCCTTTTCATGGTCCGGATCTGCGGTTACTACCTGTCCTAAGTAGACATATTCGCCTACTACTTCCAGTACTTCGCTACCTATTGTAAACTGCTGTTCATTCCCGAGGCTGCTGAATGTTACCTCAGTCTTCTGCATATTAATTTTCAAGCCTACCTTTCTACGTTTCCTGTTTAGGTAATCAACCATTATTTGCAGTTCATCCCCCGAGTTGCTTAGCAAGGCAATGTCCTCAGCAAATCGCAGATTACTCAGGTATTCTCCATCTACCCTTATCCCTAAATGCTCCCATTCCAAGTCTCTGAACACTTCCTCTAAGCAAGCTGTGAATAGTACTGGGGGGATTGTGTCTACTTGCCTAACACCTTTCTTTATGGGAATTTTGTTACTTTCTTTATGCAGAACTATGGTTGCTGTGCAGCCACTATATATATATATTCAAGGACTTTCACGTACGGCTCGTCTACCCCCTAATTTCGCAATGCCTGCATCACCACCGAGGTTTCAACTGAGTCAAAGGCTTTTTCGTAATCAATGGGTGCTATGTATAAGGGCAAGTTATATTCCGAGCAATTTCTATCACCTGATTGATGGTATCGATATGATCGATAGTAGAATACCGTTTCCGAAAACCTGCTTGATCCTTTGCTTGGTCGCAGCTTAAAGTTGTCCTGATTCTATTAGCGATTACCTTAGTAAATACCTTATACGTAACAGACAGTAAGCTGATTGGTCGGTAATTTTTAAGGTCCTTAGAGTCCCCTTTTTTATTAATGAGGATAATGTTTGTATTCTTCCATGGTTCCGGCACCGTCGATGACACCAGGCACTGCGTATGCAGGGTGGCCAGTTTTTCTAGCACGATATCACCCCCGTCCTTCAACAAATCTGTAGTTATCTGATCCTCTCCAGCTGATTTCCCCTTTTCATAGTTTCTAATGCTTTCTTCACCTCGTTCTTCGTCACTGGTGGAATGTCTGACTGTTTTTCCCTACCTCCAATCTAAATACGGTCCTGACTACTTTGGCTACTGTAGAGATCTGTATAGAACTCCTTGGCTGTTTTGACTATCTTGTCCATATTCGTGATGACGTTGCCCACCTCGTCCCTTATCGCATACATCTGGTTTTTGCCCATGCCCAATTTCTTCTCTACCGCTTTAAGGCTTTCCCGCTTCTTTACAGCATGCTCAATTTATTTCATGTTATACTTCCTAATATCGGCCAACTTGCGCTTATTGATTTGCAGCTTACCGGTATCGCTAAAGAGGAAAGTATATAACAGTTGCATCGTATCTATGCTCACCTATGGGGCTGAAACGTGGAGGCTAATCAAGAGAGTTCGACTTAGGTTTAGGGCAACCCAGAGAGCTATGGAACGAAAAATGTTAGGGTTAACATTAAGAGATAGGAAGCGTGCAGTTTGGGTCAGAGAAATAACTCAAGTTAGTTACCGACATTCTAGTGGAAATTAAGATGAAGAAATGTGCATGGGCAGGACATGTAGTGCGAAGAAAGGATAACCGATGGTCGCTTAGGGTAACAAACTAGATTCCAAGAGGAGGAAAGCGTAGCAGGGGGCGGCGGAAAGTTAGGTGGGCGGATGAGGTCAAGAAGTTTGCAGGGGTCAAGTGGATGCAGCTAGCACAGAACCGGGTTAAGTAGAGAAATATAGGAGAGGCCTTCGCCTTGCAGTGGGTATAGTGCCTAGAAGGTTTCTTCCTAGTGAGCCGTACGCCAGCCCCACGCAACGGCAGGGCGTGGCACCACAGGCGATGAATACGCGTAGCTGGCGCCAGGTGGAGCCAGCGCATGGGAGGGTGCCAGCCCAACGCACTTGGCCTGGCTGAAGCGGGTGGTGAATGCGTGGTGTACAAGTTGTTAAGGGCCTGTTTTTTGTTTTCGTGGTGTGTATGAAGTGTTATGTGGTTGAAGTTTCGACAACAGTTCTGAACGACGACTGAATCAATCGAATAGGTCTACGCCGAAGCGCCAATGTAAAGAAAAAACATGTTTTGTGCCGTTATGCAGGAGCGGCTACCGTTCAAACAAGGACCGTGCTTCTCTACTGCACCAACGGATGCTGCGCGGCTTGCAGTGTGGGTGAAGAATATCAAGAAAGAAGATAGAAGGCTGACACCTGGCTGTGTAGTGTGCGAAAAGCACTTTGAAGAAAACTATATTGAGCGCTCCTTCAGGATCACTGTGAATGGAAACGTGAACGAGCTCCCTCGTGACAAACCGCGCTTGAAGCCCGACGCTGTTCCGACAATATTTGATGGATATCCGAAGCACCTTCTCCCCAAACAGGCTATAAAGAGAAAGACGAGGGACATCTGCGAATAGCGGAATAAGCGCGAAAGCACCGAGGTCAAGTGCAGACGCACAATTTCTAGAAGACTTCATAGCCTACCTGGAGAAGTGAGAGGTGCATGCAAAGCCAGCGGGCGGTGGTTTTTTGTCAAAGAACACTGCTGCTGGTTTTAGAGTGACTGTCAAGAGCACCCTAGATCTAATGCAATATTTGAGTTCAGTTGTAGGGTTCTCATACCTTTTAACAACCCGTCTGTGCCAAGATAAACTAGAGAATTTTTTTGTATAATCAGACAGTCATCTGGTTGCAACGATCATCCTACAGTCACTCAGTTTTTAATCACAGTAAACTTATTGAATATGTACAATCTTGCTAAGCCACCAAAGGGAATTGCTCGCCAGAAGTGATAAACGCATTCCTTAACCGCGGCCAGCACAGTCTCAAAAACCCCAAAAATGCCTTTTGGACACTGTAGATGATTTCTTGGACGAAGGAAAGCTTAGCCAGCTGGAAGTAATTATTCAGGCTCTTTGCTGAAATCAGGATCATGTCGGCTACACCGAGAAAAGGAGCAAGAGTACTTTTATGTATTACACAGCAGGATATGTGGCACGAAACGTTATTGCTAAAACTGCTTGTCCAGATTGTGCAAAGCGCCTGTGTTTGTCTAGAACGGAAGCAGAGGCAGATGCTAACTCGTGCTTAACAGCCCACTTCGACAACGGTGGCCTTATATATCCGAGCCAAACGCTGTCCCTAGCTGTGAAACTCATGGAAAATGCTTTTACTTCCTTCTTCAGTAAACATAAATTGCATGCAGGAAGCTTGGCTGACTCTGCAGAGCACCTTGAAGCATTGACGCTACCACAGCTTCGTTGCACAGAGCATGAAAGAGCCACTTTATCCCAAGTTGTGAAGTTTCATGTACTGCTTAGATTTCGGGTTTTTGTGAAAGGCACAAACAAAGAAAGGGATGCTCAGAGGCAGAGGCAAAAATTGCTGAAATTAGGCCACTGCCAGTGACTAGCCGCTTCGCAGAGTTGAACTGCTGCCTTCGAAATTTGTCCGATTCCGGATCTGTGTATGTGAAAAATACATTTTTCTTTCTTGTTTTGCCATCTGTGTTCATTTTTAATTTTGCACAATGCATTATTACTGCGTTTGGAAGCGAGCCGGAAATATTGTCATGTTTATCATCATCATCATCATCGTCAGCCTGATTATACCCATTGCAGGGCGAAGGCCTCTCCCATATTTCTCCACTTAACCCGGTTCTGTGCTAGCTGCATCCACTTGACCCCTGCGAACTTCTTAATCTCAACCGCCCACCTAACTTTCTGCCGCCCCCTGCTACGCTTTCCTTCCCTTGGAATCCAGTTTGTTACCCTCAGCGATCATCGGTTATCCTTTCTTCGCACTACATGTCCTGCCCGTGTCCATTTCTTCTTAATTTCTACTAGAATGTCGGTACCTTGAGTTATTTCTCTGACCCACTCTGCACGCTTTCTATCTCTTAATGTTACCCCTACCATTTTTCGTTCCATAGCCCTCTGGGTTGTCCTCAACTTAAGAAGAACTCTCTTGGTTAGCCTCCACGTTTCAGCCCCATAGGTGAGTACAGGCAAGATGCAACTGTTGTATACTTTCCTCTTGAGCGATACCGGTAAGCTGCTAGTCATAATCTGCGAGTGCTTGCCAAATGCGCTCCATCCCAAGCGTATTCTTCTTGTTATTTCCTTTTCGTAGTCCGGATCTGCGGTTACTACCTGTCCTAAGTAGAAATATTTGCCGACTACTTTCAGTATTTCGCTACCTAATGTAAACTGCTGTTCCTTCCCGAGGCTGTTGAACATTACCTTAGTCTTCTGCATATTGATTTTCAAGCCTACCTTTCTACTTTTCCGGTCTAGGTCACCAATCATTATTTGCAGTTCATCCCCCGAGTTGCTTAGCAAGGCAATGTCATCAGCAAATCGCAGATTACTGAGGTATTCTCCATTTACCCGTATCCCTAACTGCTCCCATTCCAAGTCTCTGAATACTTCGTCTAAACACGCTGTGAACAGTACTGGGGAGATTGTGTCTCCTTGCCTAACACCTTTCTTTATGGGAATGTCTATAGGCAGCCTTAAAGGCACCGATCACTCGAAAGGAATTTCTTTGTTGCAGATTTTATATAAACTGTTGCCGGTCAAGCTTCACACTGCTTCGTCGAAAAAAAAATTCCATTCAGTAAGTTCCGCGGCTGACAACTGGGACCTACAACACCAAGTATGGGAGAGAAAATACCCGAGTAGTGCTAGAGGTACTCTTTCTATCCGAAAACAGTGTAGCGTGCCGCAACAAATTTGTGGTCTTTAGGGCACTTCCCGATGGACAACGAAAGCACAAGCAAAAACAAAATAGGAAAGCGCAGCAGTTATTACGGCTGCGAAAGAAGAAAGCGCGGAAGGCTGGCATCAAAAAGCGGCTACCCGCTCGCACCCTCTCGCACGGCAGCGCCACATGCGGAAGCCGTCGGCATCATTGCGTTCGGAGCCTCTCGGGCGCTCGGGAACGACACACTAGGCAGAAAACCTTCTAGGCACTGTCAGGCTGATGATGATGATGATATGTTCTATATCACGAGTTTGATGCCCGCTATGCGGGCGCGGACTATAGAAGAAGCTGGAACTCTTACTGGAGACGATGAAGCCACGCTGCTCAGCGGAGTTAGCGAGCAGTGTTTTAATGCGAAGCCATTGCTTTCCTCATGAGTGGCTTCTGCAGAAATTGTTTACAGAAGGTGTCATAGCAAACATGTTGTCTATGTCTGGCGTTGCTACTTTGTTATCGCCTTAATTTTAAAAAGGGATTGAGGTGTTTGCAACATTCTAGCCTTGGTGGTGGTGGTGAAAACGTTTAATAAAATATAAAGTTGCATGAAGGTTGCTCTGGGGTCAGGCTCAGTGCCCATCCCCTCACAAACACTAGGTGGAGTCCCTAGTACGGGACCCCAGTGGCTTCCGCTGCCGCCATTGCTCGTTTGACCAAGGCCTTTTAGGCTTTCAGGTCGGAGCAGGCGAGTAGGGTCGCCTCCCAGTCCTCCCGGGTAGTGTTTCTTTATACCTCATAGGGACACCCGTGTTCCACCTGGATGGCTTTAGGAAAAGCATGGTAGCGAAAATCTGAAGTCAACTGGAATGTCAAGTACTATTTGTGGCATCTATGAATAGATCAATTAACTATATCGCAGTTTATATTCGCCACACAAGGCGGCGTAGGCAGTCCAACAAGCGCTCAAATGTGCAGCTTTTTTCGAGATGTGGAGTTTCTTTCTCGGTGATTTTCGGACTTCCGTATGATCCTTCCCAAATGGCTTGTAAGACTTATTTTCCATTCCCCGTGGTTCTGTTTGTGTCTAGATCGTGTCATTCAAGCATTTCGGTTTGCATAAAGCGAACCATGATTTATATATGAAAATTTGATATAGCACATGTTATTGTTTGCATCACGTGTACTCCCTAGTATCTGTACTTGCTTGAAAAAACCCGATCTATTCATTTCTTCTTTAGGTAAGAAAACCCTTACTGCTGAAGAGGCTTTAGAAGTATTCTTCAGCCTCCCGGATGACTACGGTAGTGATTCTTTCACCGATTCCTCAAGCGACGAATTCAATGTGCCGTCCTCATCAGCCCTTATGCCGATCGAAATATCAGAAAGTTATAGCATTGACAAGCCAGCACCTAAAATCCGTAAAACATGTCGAAAAAAGAAAAAGCAAGGGAAGAAAGTGCTTGATAAAGGCATCAATAATGATCCTGCATCAGATGAAAATGGAGAACCTCAATCAACAGGGTGGATTGCAGGATTGCCGACCGACATTCCTGATGTTATCAATGAAAAGCCCCCAACATTTTCTGTAAACTTGAATCCGCAAAGCAGAGCGTGTGATGCATTCACCTTGTGTTTTGATGAAGAAGTATGGCAGATGATAGTTGAAGAGACAAATCGTTATGCAAGCCAACAAGCGACGAGATGTTGGGAGCCAATAACAGTGCACGAGCTGAAAGCATACATAGGCATGCTCATTCTGATGAGCATTCATCCTTTGCCACAAGTTTATTTATACTGGAGTTCTGATAGTTTCTTCAACGTGCCAGAAATCTCCAGCATCATGTTTAGGCTGTCTCAGCAAATAATGGACTGTTTGCACCTGAACGACAACTCTAAGCTTCCCTCAAGGACCGCGCCAAGCTATGACCGATGCTACAAGGTGAGGCCTCTCATGAATATGCTGAACAGGACTTTTCAGGATGAGTACAAGCCCTCCTCGCATCTTTTCAGTTGACGAGTCTATGATTCTTTTCAAAGGCAGATCATCAATGAAGCAGTATATGCCAATGAAGCCGAAGATCAAGCGTGGTTACAAAATGTGGAGCCTTGCCTATATTGAAACGGGGCACTTGTGCAAATTTGATCTGTACACAGGACGCACAGAAAATCGACCAGGTGACCTAGGACTTGGTGAACATGTTGTCCTTTCTCTAGTCGAGGATGTCGTCGAAGAAGGTTCGCAGGTATTCTTCGACAACTTTTTCTCCTCCTCAAAGCTACTTCTGCGTCTGAGACAGTGAGGAGTATTTTCTTGTGGTACTTTCAGGCCAAACAGAAAGGACCTACCACCTGAAGTAAACGTGGACAACAAACTCGTCCGTGGGTCCTTCATCTATAGGTCGAAGGGGCCAATCTCCGTATATCAATGGCGGGACACTAAAAACGTCCACATAATGTCCAACTATCACGACCCCACGGAAGAGAGCTCAGTAGAGCGAAAGCCACCTTGTGGCAAAAAAAAATTGAGCTCACCTGCCCCAAGGCATTGAAAAACTATAATCGTTGGATGGGCGGTGTTGACCGCTTCGATCAAAAGCGGAATGCCTATCCGGTAGACCGAAGATCAAGAAAGGGATGGCACAGGATAGTTTACTTCCTTCTTGATGCAGCGATTGTAAATGCCTTCATACAGTACACAGCTGTTGTTGAAGATGCACAACGCATCAAATTTTTGTTCTTCAAGCTTATTCTCGGGCGACAGCTTCGGCAAACCTTTCGTGCTGGGAGAAAATCGCGAGGAGACTTCCAGCGCAAAAATGGTCGAAACAGTGGCACCTTGATGTGTGGAGTCCCAGATGAAGTCAGATTTCAAGGAAAGGATCACTTCCCAAGAGCATCTGGAACAAGGAGGAGGTGCCACTGGTGCTCGACAAAGCGCTCGGAGGTGCGCACAAAGTTACTCTGTGCCGGTTGCAATGTGGCATTATGTGTCCAGTGTTTCTCGCCTTTCCATTCAGGCAAATGAGCGCTTTTTGAACGACCACCAAATGACAGCATCTCATGCTCAGCGGGACATGCGTTGTCCCACCTTGTGTGCTTTATTACAATCAAGTAGAATCTTGCAAGTTGCTTCAAACTTCATTTCTTGAGTTGTATAAACACGTCTTCCTTTAAAAAACAATATTGCTTTCGTGGTTTGCTTGCGCCCTATAAAAAGTTAAGTGGAGAAATATGGGAGAGGCCTTCGCCTTGCAGTGGGTATAGTCAGGCTGATGATGATGATGATGATATGTTCTTCATCAAGAGTTTGGTGCCCGCTATGCGGGCGTGGACTACAGAAGAAGCTGGAACTCTTACTGGACACGATGAAGCCACGCTGCTCAACTAAGTTTTCGAGCAGTGTTTTAATGCGAACCAATTGCTTTCCTCATGAGTGGCTTCTGCAGAAATTGTTTACAGAAGATGTCATAGCAAACATGTTGTCTATGTCTGGCGTTGTTACTTTGTTATCGCCTTAATTTTAAAAAGGGATTGAGGTGTTGCAACATTCTAGCCTTGGTGGTGGTGGTGAAAACGTTAAATAAAATATAGAGTTACATGAAGGTTGCTCTGGGGTCAGGCTTAGTGCCCATCCCCTCACAAACACTAGCTGGAGTCCCTAGTACGGGACCCCAGTGGCTTCTGCTGCCGCCATTGCTCGTTTGACCAAGGCCTTTTGGGTTTTCAGGTCGGAGCAGGCGAGTAGGGTAGCCTCCCAGTCCTCCCGGGTGGTGTTTTGGTTAGGTGCAAAGGCAGGGTTGGAGGGGAACGCCCTCAACATGTGGAAAAGGTCCGAGGACATTTCCCCGTAGTGCGGGCCCCTCCCCGAGAAGGCACTGTCAAAGTGTTTAAGTGACGCCGGGCACATCTTGGTATTCGTAAGGAGGCGAAGAAACACGCGTTCCTCCGCTCTTGTTAACCCTTTACACGGGGGGGGGGGGGGGGTAAACATTGTGTCTGTTTTGGTACAGCTGCGTAATTTCTCTGAAAGTGTAGGCTGGTGTGAATTCTTCTGAGGAGGAAGGAGAAGAGGTTGCCCGTTTAGAAAGCGCGCGGGCGGCGGCATCTGCTGCCTCGTTTTCTCCTAGCCCAGAATGGGCCGGAGTCCAGACTATGAAGCGGCGGGATGGACTTTCCACGTACGAGCTGTTTTGCAGTAGTCGGTAGGCCAGGTCCGAGCTGTTTTTTAGTAGCCGGTAGGTCAGGTACGGGACCCAGCCCTGTTGAAAGCTCCTACACGCCCCTCTCGAGTCCGTTATGATTGTTTTCGAATCAGAGTGTGTTGCTGCTAACGCGATGGCGACCTCCTCTGCCTGTGTTACGCTTCGGACTTTAAATGTGAGCCCGTTTACCGTTTTGGACTCGTGGGTCACTGCCGCCGTGTACCACCCGCCGTGGTGCGAGCCGGACGCGTCCACATAGTGCACTCCGGGTTTCCCTTCGTAGTGATGAGCTTAGCCTTCTGCCCTGGCCATGCGCCTACCCTCGTGGTCGTCCTTGGACATATTAGTGGGGAGTGGTTTTACGTGCAGGGCCTATCGCCACTCCTGGGGAAGCCTTACTCTTTTCTCGGTTACAATCGTGTGTTGTATGTGTAGACGGGTTAATAGGCGGCGCCCCGATGGTATCTGCGATAGTCGCGTGTATTAGCTCCAGAGGTGGGCTTCTCTCAGTTCCTCGAACGAGTTCGTCATACCCAGACCTTGGAGTCACAGGCTCGGCGTGGTTATAGGGAGGTCGAGGGCCTTCTTCGCTATTTTGCGCGTGATCACTTCGAGGATGTTCTCGTCGTGTTTTTTGAGGTGGAGATAGGAGGTCGAGTACAGGATTCTGCTTGTTACAAAGGCATTGGCCAGTCGTAGAGCATCTTTGCATCTCAGTCCCCCTTTCTTGTTTGAGACTCTGCGGACCATTCGGCCCACCTGGTCTTCAACCTTTTTTAGCTTGTCGAGCGAAGTCGTCGCTAGCTTACGCTGGTGAATGAAAAGGCCCAGTACTCTAATTTCCTCTCTCCCAGGGATTGGTTCTGGTCCAAGTCGCAATTCTATCTTGTCTGTGCATTTTTTGGAGGGACGAATATGGACGAATTCGGATTTTTCTGGTGAGCACTGAAGGCCGCATTTTTTCGCGTACTATTTTCACAACGGTTGCTGCCTCCTGCAAGCTGACCTCCATTTCTCCGAGAGAGCCCCGCGTGGCCCATATGGAGATGTCGTCCGCGTACCGCGCGTACTGCACACCCGGGACTTTCTCCAGGTGGACCGGGAGATTTTTCATTACCATGTTGAAAAGAAGCCTGGATAGCACCGCTCCCTGTGGTGTACCTCTCGTGCCTAATAGAAAGGAATCGCGGTCTGCGTTCTGGATCCTCACGTAGGCCTTTCTGTTTGAGAGGAAGCGTTTTATATACTCGAACGCGTTCTTTCCACACCCCGTCTCCGAAAGGTGTGTCAGGATGGCCTCGTGCGTCCCATTATCGAAGGCTCCCTTCAGATCTAGGGCCAGAACTACCTTATCCCCGTTCGGATGTTCTATCGGATTTAATATTTCTCTACTAAGCTGTAGCAGGACGTCCTGAGCCGATTTATTTGGCCTGAAGCCATACATCGAGTCGGCGAAGACTCGCTTATTTTCAAGATACTCGGAAAGTCTGTCTCTGACCATTGTTTTCATCAATTTGCCCACGCGCGACGTGAGAGAAATGGGGCTGAGGTTGTCCGTATCTATGGCTTTGCCTGCCTTTGGGATGAAAGTTATGAGTGCCGTCTTCCATTCAGTGGAACTTCGGCCATCCAGATCGAATTGAAGTGTTCTAGAAGTGATTGGTACGCGTGCTCTGGTAGGTTTGCTAGGAGTTTTACCGTGATCCTATCCCCTGCTGGCGCGGTCCCGCGTTTCATTCTCGCTAGGGCTGCCTTGAGCTCGTATAGTTTGAAAGGTTCATCTATGTCTACATTTTCGTCTCCACTGTACCCGTAAGCTTCTCCCCTTTGGCCTTGGGTCGTGCTCAAGTACTGGCCTCGGAGCTTCAGCGCTAGCTGGGCCGTATTTCCTTGAAATGCGTGCATTGCTCTCTGCAGGTGTTTCTGCGACTCGGTGCGCATCTGGTTTGGATCTATGCGAGCTCGGAAGAGACGCCATGTGTTTTTGCCAGACATCTGCCTAGCTGCCGCTTTGCACCTTTCTACCCAGTTAGCGTCCGCGAGTTGCGCCGCGTATTCTGCCGCCTCTTTTGTTATCGCCGCGATCCGGGTTTTCAGCTTGCTGTTATGTTTCTGCTTGCGCCTTCTTTTAACCGTGCTGCGTCTGGCTTCCCAGAGGTGGAGGAGGTGGGTGTGCACATCCGTCACCGCCTCAGAGAGCTTTACCCGCGTTTCCGTCGAACGCAGACTGGTCAGCAGCTGTTTGGCCCAGGCTTGGTATCCCTGCTCATGGATAGAACTAACATTATATTCGTTTCTAAATTTTGCCCAGTCCGGCATCCTAGTCTGCCCTGTCGGTCTGGTAAGGGGTTTAGTGCGGATCGTTATGTTGATCAGACAGTGGTCGGTGCCGAATGTTTCCTCCGTATTCGTCCACTCCACTCGCCTCGCGTTTTTTGAAAAAGTTAAGTCCGGACAAGTGTCCCTCTGCGCCGAGTTCCCAATTCGCGTGAGGTACGCCGGGTAGGTGTGTAGGGTTAGGCCTAATGTCGACGCTGCCTCCGCTAGCTTCCGTCCTCGTTTATCTTCTCGGTTGTAGCCCCATGAGAAGTTCTGCGCATTGAAATCTCCTAACACTAGTAACGGATCTCGTCGCGCTTCACTTACAGCCCTACTCAGGAGTGTGGAGAAGGTTACATGGTTTGCTTTAGGCGGGCAGTACACGTTCAGGATGTGTAGCGGCGGATCATCCTTTTTTATGGGCAGGAGAGTCGACATCACATATGAAAAGCTGGCTGGTAATTCCAGATCTATCAAATTTGCTGTGAACTTTTTGTGCACAAAGATGCATGTTAGGGGGTCGAGTTGGAACGTTTTGTAGTTTGTGAGGCTCGCGTTCCCGCATGGCTCCTGTACGGCCACCACTGCTGGAGTATGCTCATACGTGGAAAGGTGCATCCTAAGGTTTTCTCTCTTAGTCTTTGATTTAAAGCCTCGACTATTCCACTGTGTTAAAATTATAGGACTCTCCTTAGTTCGTCCCGCCATGTTGTGCTTGCAGATTGTTATTCTGGAGGGGGAGCTGCTGTAGCTTCTCACCCTCACTGATTACCCTACGCATCCTGTGAGATACGGGATTCGTGGGTCTCCTTGTGTTAGCATACTTGTGAATCGTCATCGCTTTCGCTATCTGTCGTGATACTAAGGAGGGAATGGATTCTTGTATCTTCCTCATCATAGTTTCTAATTTGTTTTCCATGCTAGCTCTGCATCGCTTTCCATCGCCTCCTCTTGCTGAGGCTATTGAGATTTAACTAGGGGAGTTTCTAGTTTGCTGGTTAGCAGCTGTATTTGAGCTTTTAGAGCTGCTATCTGTTTTCTTAATTCAATTTCTACCAAATTTAGTGTAGGTGGAGATGTAGTATTGGGAGGAGGAGGGGCGACCCCACTCACCTGCTGCTTCCCATTCTTGACCATGCTGGCGCAGTTCCTCTCTTAATTGTTTTGTTTAGAATTTGACTCCATGTTAATCGAAGGGGGCGAGAGATTCTCGCTCCCTCTTTTCTTTTTCTTGTTTTTCTTCTTTTTCTTATTCTTGTTAGTGGATTGTTGCTGCTCGTTCCTTCGGAATTTCGCAGTGCAGTCTTTAGAGTTCGTGGCGTGTTCGCCGCCACATACCGCACATTTTGGATTGCACTCGTGAGGAGCCCGCACCCCCTCCACAAAACGGAGCTTGTGTTCCGCAGATTCCGCAGTTTTCTTGCCTCGGTGTCGGGCAGGCGTCTGCCCTATCTCCCACCGTGTCACACAGGTTTACACGCTGGTATGGTGCGACAGTAAGTGGCTACCGGTATACCTTGCGCGTTGTACAGCACAGCTGTGGGCTTGTACTTCCCTTCGAAGGTGACCCTTGCTTTGTTGAAGTGCCGAACTTTCGGATCTCCAGGATTTTGCTCTCTCCGCGAAAGCTTCTCACCTTCCCTCGCAGGGATTCGGTTGTTCCGGGTTGGCCACAGTGATGACTCCATGTACCACGTTGTCCTCACTTTGCTTTACGTGTCCACGCAGATAGAGGTCTTGCCTTTGCCTTCGGATTGCAAAGTCGCCGACCAGTCTGCCTGCCGTATGGATGCTCGACGTGCCCACGATGATCAGGTTTTGGTCCGGGGACACTTTGAAGTAAAAATTGTCTGCTTGGAGAACGAACGCATAAAGCGCGAATGTGTGGCGGTGCGTTTTTTAAACGTGTGGTTGGGCACTCAGCTGCTCTCCAATACGCCTTTCCTCAATCACCTTTCCTGTCTGTATATGGCTCAGCGTATTGCATCAGGCTTTGGTTTACCGTTATATCCATATCACTGGAATGTTTAGAACGAGTGCAGTGCTTCGCCTTGTTAATACCGGATCCACATACCGTGAACATTTACATACGAGACGCTGTCGTATCGCACTCTTGGGATTATTTTGATGCGGGGCTCTTTCGCATCAAGTACTAAATTGTTTCGAAGAGGGTTCACCATTATAGCGTCATTGAATGTTCACATCAGAACTATGAATTGCTGCCCAAACATAGTCATCGGTGAGCAAATGGAGCGGTATCGTATGCTTTTTATTAAAAGCAAGCTGAGTAACGTTTTTCGGATTCCTCGATTTTTATGCTCTGTGGCGACGCTCTGCTTCGATCGATGGGCTGAACTGCAATCCACCGCTGTACTAGATTCAAGATTCTATCCATGAGTTCCAGCCGCAAATGAAGCAGGTTGCCTTATTAGCGTCTTCCAGCAATTCTCCTTCTTGATCAGTACGCATACTCTTCGCTGCTTTTTAGCATACAAAGGATATAAACTATAGAGACAAAAAAAAACTTCAACACGCAGCAAGATGCAACAATATGCTTTCAGATAGAAATTCACAAGTTTAATCAATAATATGATAAAATTTGTGCATGTTTATTGCGCTTAAACAAAGTTATCCGAGAGTGAGCTCTGTAATGTATACGGTCACACATTAGCCTGACGGCCCCGCCATTTGTTCTGCAGTGGATGTGGTGTTCATCTACTGTGCCCAAATATGTGGGATCGAATCCCGGCAGCGGTGGAGGCTTTTCAATGCGGGCGGAAAGCAAGAAAACCGTGTGCTGTGCGATGACAGTGCACATTAAAGATCCCCAGGGGTTCGAAATCTCCGGACCCCTCCATTACGGCATCTCTCACAGCCTGAGTCGCCTTGGGACGTTGAAACTCATAACCAAAATAAACCAATGCGCCGAAGCGTTCATGCACTCGCTCCAACACGCAACCATAGTTCTGCATAAAGAAGGTAATAAAATTGCAATTAAAAAGAAGTTAGCCTGAGGACACAAGCTCACAAGTCCGGATTACAGCTTGTTTAGGAGGCATATAAGAGATAGGGAATGTTAGCAGCTAGGTATCAAGGTTGATGGAGAATATCCCAGATATCGCGATGCGCTATGAAATAGCATTGCTTATCAACTCAGGGGAACAGCTGCAAAAAATGATCAATGACCTAGAGATGAGAAGCGGAAAGGTAGGCCTAAAGATGAATATATTCAGGAATCTAAACTATTGTTGGACATCCAGGGAAATGAAATTAAGTTTAAAATATGTAGTGAATCGCTGAATGTGGTAGGCGAGTATGTGTGCTTAGTAGAACAGGTAATGGCGATCCGGACCATAAAGGGGAAATAATTGGGAGAATAAGATGCAGAATGTATTTGGAATGTACTCTCACATTATGACTAGCAGGAAATCACATTATGACTATCGCTCAACAGGAAAGTACTAGTAGTAGTAGAAGACTTTATTGAGGTGCAACACTTAGGCGCCTAATACATCGATGGCCTGCTGGACGAGCAGGCGCTGTTCTTCGTCGCCCTCAGTAACAAGCCAGTCCACCCAGGTCCAAATAGTATGGGAAGAAGTGGGAAAGAATCCCGAATGCAATGCAACCGGATATGAAAATAGACAGTGGGAAAGGTTGGCATGAGGGGAAGGGCAGTTGAGGCATGATGGAGCACGACGGAATTTGTAGAGATATAGCCGTGCAGGGGATATGAGTGTATTCAGCTGTATCTGCCGAAGAAGCCCGTTATACCTAGTGGCACGGGCAGAGGCAAAATATTTTTTTTTTTTTTTGGGAAGCCTCACCATATTATATGTATCTTCCGAAGGATATGAGCTTCCCGAGCGGAGAGATTAGAATGAGGGTCGGGGGGAGCTTGCGGTTAAGCGAGTGTCATTGTAATATTCGCTGATGGTGGCGCGCAGAGGCAGTCTCGACATGCCCTCCAAGGATCTTGGACAGGGGATGAACGGTGCCCGGTTACGAGTTTCACGGGCGAGCTGGCTCGCCAGCTCATTGCCGTCAATCCCCGAGTGTCCAGGGATCCATCGGAGGAAGACGGGGTAGGGCTGCAGTGCAACAAGTGCAACCTCGAGCTCCGTGGACAGATGACGTGTTAGACTTTTATATTGAATGGCACGGATAGCAGCCTGGGAGTTAGTGTGTATAATATACTGAGGCACAAGTGTGAGAGAATGAAAACTTTGAATGGCATGAATGATAGAGAGGACCTCAGGCGAGATAATATCCGGAGGGTGGAGAAAGGGGCCGCTAGTGTGTGTGACAGTGGTAGATAGACGAGGATAAAAGAGGACCTGGCTTCCGGACCCGCGAGGAGCCACATAAGACGCATCCGTGTAATCGACTCCATGGCAATTGAAGGGCGGACTATAATGAGAGGCAGCAGCATGTCGGCAGCCAGCAGGCAGGTCCGGCGACATATTGGCTGGAAGAGGAAGTATACAGAGGTTATTGGTCTCTTGAGAGGAAGGAGTTGGCAGAGGGACTGACTGGATGGGGAAAATATTAGCCTGGTTGATAAGCCGTAGAAGGGGAGGGGGGGGGCAGAAAGTTAGGTGGGCGGATGAGATTAAGAGGTTCGCAGGTGTCAGGTGGACGCAACTAGCGCAGAGCCGGGTTAAGTGGAGAAATATGGGAGAGGCCTTCGCCCTGCAGTGGTTATAGCCAGGTTGATGATGATGATGATGATGATAAGCCGGCGTCCATAAACTGTGCCGGAGAGGCCAGATATCTGTCAGTCGCGGTGAAGGGAAAGCAGACTGCGAAGAGGATGAAAAAGCCCAGTGGTAGTGGCAGCTCATCGGTTCCGGTTGCTCTTTGTCTTCCCATAACCACGTCCTACAGGAAAGTATATAACAGTCGCACATTACTGGTACTCACCTAATTGACTGAAATGTGGAAGCTAGCAAAAAAGTGTTCTACGTATGTTGAGGACAACCTAGAGTGCTATGGAATGGGAAATGGTAGCTGTAGCCTAGAGAGATATGAAGCGGGCCGAATAGGTGAGAGAAATAACTAAGTTTTTGATATTCTAGTCGACATCAAAAGAAGAAAAGTGCATGGGCAGGACATGTAGTGTGTAGAGAGGATAACCAGTAGTCGCCAAGAGTAACAAATTGGATTCGAAAAGAAAGCGTAACTGGGGCGGAAGAAAATTAGGTGGGTTGATTAGGTTCAGTTCGCAGGGGTCAAATGGGCAACGCACTAAAAGCGAAGAATGATAAAAGCGAAGGAGTGCAGGTTACGGATATATTTAACCTGAGTGTATCGAATTATGGCTTATAACGAACTCACAAAATGTTCCATTATAAATCCCATTTAAGTACATAGTTATTTTATATGATAGCTTATAAAGGACGTTTGTTCCAAAATGCATGGCCGTAGCCCAGTAATCAGAAAGAGATGCCGGCAAAACGAGCGCCTCCATGCAACGTCTACAGAAGCTAATCGAGACCTGATGCGTCGTTGCCAAGACAGATGGCACCTCTGCGTTTGCGCCTGTAAAACGCTGCCGCTCCTCCCATCACGTGTGCCACGACGGGTAAGGAAGGGACAAGATGTCAGAACAGAGGTGGTATGTGAAGGGCCGTTCCGCATAGGAGAATGTTTTTTAATGTCCTAGCCGCGCAATCACGTGACACAAAAGTGACGTATTTTGTACGTCCGTTCTGAGTGTCCTACTTCAAGGGGTGAAAGGGTAGCTCCATCCCAACTGAAATTCAATGCGCAGGAAGGATGAATGTAAGCACTTGGAAGTGTGCGGTTTCGAGCTCGATGTTCGGAAGCATGTTGCCGTCGTACGATCAAAGCACGCAGAAGCACGCAAGATATATCTTATTTTGGTTTTCTTAGCAGTGCGGAAAGAACAAAAGGTGTGCGAGCTAGCCAACGTGGACAGCGTGGCTTCAAACCCATGACGCCTTGGAGCTGAACTCGGCAAAGCACATGGCTGTTTATGCGCGCTAAGCTGCTTCCTTGCTTTTTTTTTCTAGCAGTTATGTATGGGCTGCTTTGGTCCTAGCGGCAGTGATAATGACAAAATTTGTCTAAAAGCTAAGTAACATTTTCAATAATTCCACAGTTAAATGGGCGTTGGCGGGGTCGTTCGATGTATTGCCGTTTTTTACTTCTGTGAATAATATTGTTACGAGCCTTCGTAGAACGTCGACGGAAGATGAAAAAGGACATTCGGGTAGATCGGAGAAGAAGAAAAACAAGCAAAGGCAGAGGGACGTTTGTACGCTTCGCCGCAGTCCTATTTGGATCGGTCCCTGTAAATAAACCCCCCATGCGTACAAAGCACGTAACATCTTGGTGGAGGTGCGGTGTGGCTACCACGGAGCGCTCCATCTACCGAAGAAGCCGTAGACTATCTGGCTTACCACCAATGCCATCGGACATGACTGAAGAAGGCAGTACAGAGCAGCCAGGACCATCCACGGCGAACAACTGGCCCCATTATCGAGAGCCGCGGACATTCTCTGGAAAGCCTGGCGAGGACGGTGATGAGTTGCTGAAACACTGCGAAAGAGTGAGTAAATACAATCGCTGGAACGACGCTACTAAGCTGGCTAATGTGGTGTTCTTCCTTGCCGCCACTGCCTTCGACTGGTTCGATAATCACGAGGATTCATCAAGTACATGGGCCATCTTTACCAGCGAGATCAAGAAAAATTTTGGGGATGAGCCTGCAAAGAAGAAGCGCGCTGGACAGACTTTGCTCCCCCGGGCGCAAGTACCAGGAGCAACTTGTACTGTGCACATTGAAGCCATCTTAAAGTTATGCAAGCTGGTAAATCCCACTAAGCTCGAAGAAGACAAAGTCGGCTACCTTCCTAAAGGAATAGCGGTAGACTTTTATAATTTTCGTATTAGCGAAGACCCTGAGCACCACCGCTGATGTTATAAAGCATTGTAGAACATTTTAGGTTCTCAAGCTGCGACGAATTACACCTAAAGTCGAGAGACTGGCCAATGTCACCTCTGTAGTCAATGTCGAAGCCTGTCCTTCAGTTTCAATGGCTGATATGATACGAGAGTTTGTACGCGAGGAATTGTCAAGATCCAGGGACACCATCTGGGGTGAAGAATACGTGCGGCAGAGTTGTGCACCGCAGGCAAATGTTGCCGCCCTGTCTACACCGTGGGTTCAACCTCGAGGCGCTTAGCACATGGATGATCGGCGCAGCTCTAATCAACGTTATGCCCACCAGCCGACGGAAAGGAGGCCCGCCTACTCTAGAAACGTGGTTCGTCAGCAGCGAGAGCCTGGCTACAACCAACGTCGCGACTTTTATAGTGTGGACTCATGATGATCGCTGGCGCCGTCAACCTGTGTGCTACAGGTGTGGCATTGCGGGGCATATTGCTAGATACTGCCGCCGCCGTTTTTCAACTGTCCAAGACTACCGACCCGCCGCGAACATTCACGGATGGCCGCACACCGAAAAGCGGCGATCCCCGACTATGTCTACTTGGGACTCATACCATTCGATATATTTGCGGAATTCATCTCCTGCGTCTGATTGTAGTGGGATGCCGCCACCCCATCGCCAGCGCAGGTCACCTTCTCCTCGAAGGCGTTCTTCTTCGCCTCAGGGAAACATAGGAGGCGCGGCCGATGGGGGTGAGGGCGCTGGCGAGTCTATGACGTCCATACCTCTACCCGTGTTTATGTTAAAGAACAAATTGGAAGTGTTTGTTCCTGGTCTGAAAACAATGGATCTTGTGGACACTGGTGCTACAGTATCTATTATGAGTTTGAGTTTTAAGAACCATTTAGGTAGGAAAGTAATGTTCAGTGGTGACCGCGCAGTGTTTTCCGTGGTGTCGGTGGTGCACCTTTATTTCCTCTTGATGTGTGTGCTTCGGATGTTGTTATTGGTGGCCTCAAGTTTAAAGTAGAATTTGCAGTGCTGCCTCGGTCAACGCATGATGTGATTCTAGGGATTGAATTTCTGTAATAGTGTGGCGCACCTTTAGACTGTGGTACGGGATAGATTGATTTGAAGTCTTCACTGCTTTCGGCTTTTGTGGATGACTCGACACCTGATTTGCTGTGGAAAAAGACACAATTTTGCCAGCGTTATCTGCAGCAATAGTGCGGGTTTTCTCCATTCGCAACAAGTGCGAATATTATGAAGCTATATAGGAACCTACGAGACTCACCTGCTCTAAGAAAAGTATCCTTGTGCCTCGTTGCGTCGGTCCCTTGACTAGAGACCGCACTGAACTGTAGACAGTGAACCACTCCGAATAGTCAGCTGTGTTGCCTCGGGGCTTAAAACTCGCCCGTATCAGGGTCCGTCGCGGCGTTAAACAGCTCTGTCATTGCGCAGCAGGTGCAACCAGGTATGGAGACCAAAGTTACGACTATGATTATTAAGTCTCTTTCTACAACCGAGCTCCACATTCCAGTGGACCTACTTTTGAAACAGTCATATTCATCACACGATCTACATCGTGTTCGTACCACCAATACTTCAGAAGCCCTATCGAGTCTCAGCAACTGAACGTAAGGTAATAGATGAGCAAATTCAAGGCTAAAATGTTCAATGCGGGCTCAGTCGCAGGCTCCAAACAGGGCCTACGCATTAGCGAGCATAGCTTGCACCCCGGCCCAGTAAAACAGCAGAAAGAAAAAAAAACGAGGAAAAGAGTAGTTTACCGAGTGATGGGTCCATGAGAGAAAAACCAACATCCAGCGCTTGTAATGCACAATATTTTTCGTGTTTCTCAAGATTTTGCGTTCCTTCTTGCTCTGCGTATAAACCAGCCGAGCCCATCGGTCATTGCAACGCTTCCCGAAATGTCACCAGCAAAATAGTGTCGTCGCTCCTGCGCTCGCCGTTATTCAACCTTGGCCGCACTTTTAGCATTTAGGGTTTTGTGTTACAGCTCCGTGTTCAGCGAAAATTACGCCCATGGTAGCAGAGCATCACCGAAGAGCCGGCGCTGGTAAATTTGCCAGCGTTGGCAAACTCCACAAGTTTGAATGATTCCAGTCATCTAAATAGTGCGCATAGAGATCCAGAACACATGTTGCAAGTCGTGAGAGCAGGCAGCAAGCTCCAATGATCAAGAAGTTGTAATTGCTAGAGCGGCAGCATATGTCTGTACACTTTGAAACTTGAAATTCCAACCGTATAAACGCGGTCATGGCATAGAGTGCCGCTGGCACACTACAAGGATGCGAAAGATTACTGGAATGCTGAACGTGAACGTGTCTAGTCAAAAACAATAAAGTGGGGTGGCCTGGATTTATCAATGTTTGCGCGTTCAACTGCATGCAATTTGTTCATTGTTGCGAAAGTCTAGTATGTATTGCAAGCATTGTCTATGTCAAGGGTTAGCGTCCAGAAATTTCACCGATTGCTGGCGGTTTTCATCTGGGGTTAAGTTTGGGAGAGAACAAGTACAAATTTGTTTCGCTCAGTAAAAAGCGGAGGACTTGGTTTGTCCCATTTATTTTTATGATAAATAGTATCGCGGTTAATGTTCTTACGGAACCAAACCGACCCTTTTCTGCATACGAGTTTTCAAGTTAGACTGAGCCAAGACTTACCCGAATTTTTGGTGTCCTCTAGCAACTTTAAACACAGAAGACTAAGTGTTTTTTTTTCGCGTCATGTTGTGACTTCCTTTAACGTTTAAAAAGTGATATTCTCAATGGAATACCTAAGCACTGTAACCCAAAAGCAACTTTATAAATACCTGTTTGATGTAATGATGCCAGTGCTGTTGTATCGATCATTACACTGTGGAGGGAAAGGTAAGGATGTCCTAAAAAGAGTCAAAAAGATGCCAGCATGGCCGTCAGCAAAACGGTTTTTCTTCCTATTACACAGTGCCACATTACCTGTTAAACCTTGCTTGAGGGAAAAAGGTGTCTTTGTTCCGTGGTCGGTGGACTGCTTGATTTGTCATAAGCCGGAAACCATAGAGCATATTTTTCCTGACTGCTGGGATGCAGTCTTTCTGTAGGATATCTTGCAGAGGACTCTAAAAATTGACTTGCCAATCAAGGGGGTGTGCCATATGACTTATTCATGTTGCTTTGCCTCCACAGTGCATGGAAAACAAGAATGGATGTGAGACACGCGTACGTGGGTGCTCGCTCAGCGAGATAGTATTTCAGTGAGAGTATCAACATCCTGACTGCCATCTATAATACCCAAAGTGAGAAACCTGGATGGATGACAATTTTGAGTGAACTGGCCAATCTAAAGCGCTTTTGAAGCTTTGTGAGCACTTACTTTTGCTAGAGCACTTTATGACATTATACTTTGACTTTGCCCCACTGAAAATATTATTGTTAACAGGAAATAAAGCAAAAGGACTCGGCGCGGCAGAGTGGTTAGCATGCAAGCTACTGAGTATGACGTATCGAGTTCAAATTGCGGTGTGAGACGTTTTTTCTTCTCCTAGTTTTTACTTTTTATTTTTTAGCTTTTGTTTTAATGTTCGTGAGGAGCTTCGTTACTTTTTTGCTTTTACTTTTTATCTGAGGCCTTTGTTTTTTTTCAGGCGAAGAGTTCCACATGTGCTCTCCTTAGGATCATTTTCGAGGATCATATGTTTTTTAGTCTCCTGGGGAGGATCTACAAGGAGCAACCGTTCCTCCTCCTGCAGTTCATCCTTTGGGGACTAAGTGTTTATCCCCTAGCAATTGGTCCCCGAAAAGATTATTGGTTGTGGCAAGCCAGTTGGTCCCCAAAAGGACAGACCTTACTACCCCTTTTAGTCCTCTTTTATTAGAGTGTACCTACCACATCTATACCGAGTCATAGACGCAGCACTTGGTACCACAGGTTACCAGGGGTTTGTAAGCCACAGGGCATCTAACGCTGTCACAGTGCATTTACCCACACTTGGGGATGCACGCAAAATGATTACCGTAACACAGATTCCAGTCAAGGCAGAGGAATATCTTCTTGTGCAGACTTATTTTGCGTCTCGTCCAAACACTCAGCGATGTGTCGTCTATGACCTAGACCTACAAGATTCCCCGGAGACGGGAATATCTTCTTGTGCAGACTTATTTTGCGTCTCGTCCAAACACTCAGCGATGTGTCGTCTATGACCTAGACCTACAAGATTCCCCGGAGACGGGGGCCAGAGGCCTCATATCAGGAACACGTACTGTGTTAGCCGCACGTCGTATGGGCAACTGAGGTACTTTTCTGATCACATTGCAGGGACCAGGCAATCGTCCGGACAGATTCTACTTCAACGGCCGCATAGTGCGACTCAAAATGTACAAACCTAGACTGGTGCATGGTTACAGGTACTACACAGAATGCCATTTGCAGAACTTTTGTCCATACGGAGTTAACCCAGAATACATAACTGAATCGGGAGAGGTAAAATTCAAATGCGGCCTATGCAAATCTGATGACAACTATATCACTTCCTCTCAGTGTCCGACAAAACAAGAGAAAGCTCGAGTTAGCAAGGGCTCGCCGACGGAAACGAAGTGCACCGGTAGTGATTAAAAACAGATTTGCTGCTCTGGCCAAGGTGATGTTTGATGATCCTCCTGAAGAAGAGACTGTTTCAGTCATTGCACAGAGCAGTGCATCTTTTGCTTGTAAGCTGAAGAATGAGGGGCACACAAAACGGAGCACAACGGCATGCACTGCTGATGATTTTCCAGAACTTGAAGACTGCACAAACCAGCAGGATGCAATAGAAAAAAAAATTGCATTACTTTATTTATTTATTTATTAGAACCTCAAGGGCCCCCAGATGGCACATTACATGAGGGGTGGGTACTTGAACGGCGGTTAACAATGGTTTTTGTGAAATGATTACAAAGATGATGAGGCTTCTTCAATGGCAGTCTTGAAATGAGCAGGGTCGGAGATTAGGGCAAGGCTGCCGGAAACGTGATTCCAGCCGTGAACTGTGTACACGAAAAAAGACTTCTGGAATGGAGTAGTGCGGGCACGATGCGGGATGATGCTGCTAGAATGGCCTGTTCGGGATGTTCGACGTACCGGTTAAATGAGCTGGCTGTCACGAGGTGAACTATGAAACAACTTGTGATAAAGGCAGAGGCGTAACATTTGGCAACGGGAAGCGAGAGAAGGAAGTTGAAGTTGAAGTTCTAATGCGGATACGCTAGAATATCTTGAGTAGTTTGATAGGATAAAGCGAGTAGCACGGTTATATGCACAGATTCAAGAGCTGTGATAAGGTTAGTTTGATGAGGATCAAAGATAGCGCTGGCGTATTCAAGTTTAGGTCGCACAAGTGTTTTGTAAGTTAACTGTTTTAAGGAAGAAGGAGCATGATAGTTTACGACGAAGGTAGCGAATTGTTTGGTTAGAAGAAGAATTGGCATTCGGCAGTAGCAGCAGTAGCACATCGACGACGCTTGTCTTGAAGTGCCTGACGCATTTCTTCCACTTTGCAGTTTTACGGCTGGGCCTCCGCTCGAGCTCAACCCTTGACGCATGGCTCCACTACGGCTGTGCTGCGCCTGAAAAATTTCCTGCCGACACTGGAGCAGTGTTACCAAGATTGCTGATCATATCTACGTCTAACATCTGCCGTATCTGGATTGCTCCTATTGGCCCCAGCTACGACGTTTGAACTAACGAGGTTTCTTCGGCGATACTGGGAAGCACCGCTCCGCATTTGCATTCGGCAGTAGCAGCAGTAGCACATCGACGACGCTTGTCTTGAAGTGCCTGACGCATTTCTTCCACTTCGCAGGTTGGCGGCTTTGCTTCTTTTATTATTTTTTTTGTTTGCATATGCTGCTGCTGCCGGGTGCAACTGCTTAGTGATAGCTATGTTTAACCCTACGGGACTAGAGGACCCTGACCTGTGTCTTTCTTGCCATGCTGCTATCCCGCCCAAAGACCCGTTTGTGACCTGTGCAACGTGTGAATTCAACTACCACATCGGAAAAGCATGTTCAGGGCTAACAGCCAAAGTCTACCAAAATAAAAAGGCTGATAGCAGCATTACGCAGTGGAAATGTCGGACATGTGTAGTGGCGTCAGAGCGCACTGCGCGGCAGTCTAGCAAACAAAGTTGTTCAGATGACTCCTCCCCGGTGAATAACTATACAAATAACGAACAGTAGGAGTTCTCCCAACAGGGACTAATGGCTATCGTATCAGATATGCAAAAAAAAACTATGCCTTCTGATGCCTTTAGTTGAGATGATGAATGCACTTCCCGAGTTGAAGCGAATAGTAACTGATGTACAAGAGTCCATTGGACTCATGTCTGATAAGTATGATGAAGTGCTCCAGCGTCAAACCAAGCAGGACCGTGAACTAACAGACATCAAGGCACGTCTTGCAGCAGTCGAAGGCTCCGGCAGTTCGAAGGTGATATTAGATTTAAAGGATCAAGTTAACGAACTTGAACAGTATGGCAGACGGCAGAATCTCGAGATACATGGGCTCAAATCGGAAGAAAATGAAAACCTCTTGTCTAAAATTATTGACGGCATCCACCGTCTTTCCGCAAAAAAGGGGCGTGAGGCTCCCATCCTTGTAAGGTTCGTTTCTAGGAAAACAAAAGAGAACTGGAAGGACAAAGGCAGGCAAGTCTTCGATAGTGGTTCAGATATCCGCTTCTACGATAACCTTACCCGACGAAACAAGCATCTTTTGTGGTTGGCACGCACAAGGGCAAAGCAAATGGGTTATCGCTTCACATGGCAGAAGAACGGAAAGGTGATAGTCCGCAAGGGCCCCGCAGAACCCATTTTGCGCATTGCATGTGAGGCAGATTTGTGCAACATCAAGGAAACGACTCCGGCTGAAAGCGATGAATTGGAGGAGTGAACCTTAATCCATTGAGTTTCTTCTGCTTCTTTATTTCTGGCAGTATGGACTACGGAGCACTTTCAGAAAACTACAGCTATTACGCGATAGATGATTTTAACAGCACAGTAGTGGGATTACCTTCCCACCCAAATAAGACATTTTCTTTATTTTGCTTAAACTCGCAAAGTCTTCGAAATAAAGGAGACGCCGTTGACACTTATCTCAATTCACTTGCCCATAAATTTGATGTTATAGCATTTACAGAAACGTGGTTTACCGATTCACTTGATGTTGTTCAATTTGCAAACTATTCTGATGTGTCTTTGTTCAGAGACAGCAAACAAGGCGGAGGTGTCTCTCTGTATTTTCGCGATGGTGTATCACATGCCTGTCTACAGACATTTTCCGTTGTTGATTATGATTTTGAAGTACTTGTTGCAGAATCTTGTGATGTTCTTATAATTGTCGTTTACCGACCACCGTCTGGGAACGTTGAACGGTTTTTTTCTTACCTCGACAGTGTACTTCACTCGCTTACAGGACATAGCCAATCTGTTGTCGTCCTGGGCGATTTTAACATCGATATATTAACTGAGAGTACTGTAACTAACAACTTTATTGCTATTATGTCCACCTACAGTTGCACAAATGTTATAAACCTGCCTACAAGAATCACCGCAAGTACCGGTACTGCTCTTGATTTATGCTTCACTGACTTTTTACCAAACGATGTCAAGTTTGGGTGTGATGGCATGCGACGTCAGTGACCATCTTCCATTTTTTATTTTTCTGCCCCATTCGAGGAAAACTTTTTCTAGAAACCCAGTTAATTATTTTTATCGAAAAATTAATAGCGAAACAATAAATTGTTTTCGACGCATGATCTCAGAAGTGGACTGGTCAAATGTTTTTAATGAAATGGATCCTAGTCGCTCTTACGATGTCTTTGAAGAAAAATTTCAAAATGCCTATAATGCCACCTTTCCTCTTGTTCGCAGCTGTAAATACAAAAAGTCTCAAAATCCGTGGGTCACAAAAGAGCTGTACAAAAGAATAAGGCAGAAACACAATCTCTTTGCTGTTTTTTAAAGTGTAGGGACATGAATATACTGAAACTCTATAAAACTGTAAGGAATAAACTCAACACCGATTTGAAAACCGCAAAACAGGAATATTACGCAAAAGCGTTTGCTAATAAACATGCCCCAAATCAAATATGGAGGTCATACAACAATTTAATATCTAAACGATCTCAACCACCTCCAGTAGAAATTGTGGTAGATGGCGTCCACCTCAGAGGTCGTCCCTTATCAGACAATTTCAACGAACACTTCTTGACGGTTGGTGAAAATCAGGCCACACAAACGACGTGCACTGATCTAATGTCATTTCTTCAAGTCAGTCCAAAATGTTCAATGTTTCTCTCCCCAACAACAACAGCCGAAATTTCTAGGTATATGATGTGTAGAAAAAATAATTGTTCCGTTGGTGCTGATAAGATTAAGGCTGAGATAGTGAAAGCTGTATCCGATATTATCGCACCTTTGCTGTCACATATATGCAGCCAAATGCTCAAAGAAGGCAAGTTTCCAGAGAAATTAAAGATTGCGAGAGTGTGCGTGATACATAAGACAGGAAGCTATAACGATCCTAATAATTATCGCCCAATATCCGTTCTGCCTGTCTTCGCGAAAATTGCCGAACAAGTTATCAACACCCGCCTTATTTCGTACCTCGCTAAGACCAGAGCTATTGCCAAAGAAAAGTTTGGATTTCAGAAGGACAAATCTACGGAAAAATCTTTACTTCTCATAAAAGACAAAATAATCTATAACATCGAAAACAGAATGTTTACACTTGGGCTTTTTTTAGACTTTAGAAAAGCCTTCGACTCAGTCTGTCACGAAATTTTACTACGCAAAATAGAATTCTACGGGGTACGAGGCACAGCCCTCAGTCTTCTTGAGAGCTACTTGTCATCCAGAGTGCAATTTACAATGATCAACGACATACCTTCCAGCTACGGCCTTATACGCACTGGTGTGCCACAGGGCTCAATACTGGGTCCCATTCTATTCCTAGTTCACATAAATGATATTATTAATGTCCCTCCTTGCTCCGAAACAGTTTTATACGCCGACGACACAAATATTTTCTTTACTGACGCGAGTTTACAAACTATAGAGAGTAAAGCAAATATCTGGTTAGAAAAGCTCTCATTATGGTTGCGGGCCAATAGGTTAGAATTAAACATCACAAAGACGAAGTATGTAATATTCAGAGCTAAAAATAAAGTCATAGGAGATGAGCCAACTATACTATACAATTCAAACGTTATACAGCGTGTTAAGTCAATAAAATTTCTTGGAGTTATATTTAATGAATACCTGCTGTGGACTGACCATATTATCAAGTAAGAAAAAAGATTTCGCGATCTTTGGGCCTTCTAAACAAATTTAGGCTTCTATTACCAATATGGCTAAAAAAAAACAACTTTATTTCAGTTTAATTCAATCGCATCTTCACTATTGTCTGCTGGTATGGAGCGATACAACACAGGCTAATTTAAATGCTGTGTTTCTGCTACAGAAAAAGGCCATTAGAGCAACTGCTAGCCTAGCTTACTTGGAAAGCGCGGACCAGTGGTGGAACAGCCTAGGGCTATTAACCATTTTTCAGTTAAACTCTTCGGCTAGCGCTTGAAACGTATACTACAAGTCATTCTGAACCTCAGTTTTTTGTAACGCCAGAACTACCTCAAAATCCATATCACCTTCGGCATATGGAAATAAGAACACCAAAAGCAAGAACGAATTACGGGTTTAAAACAATTAAATATGAAATGACTGCCTTTTTAAATGAAAACAAAAATATCCATGACCTCTTGTACCAATGTCAAAGTAAAAAAAAATTCAAGAGAAGGGTGATTGCACTGCTGACTGCATGACGTTTCGGTACATCTTGTGATATACTGTGTATTCATATCAGTGAACATGATTCTTTCTGTTTGTTTCCTTTCATAACTTCCTGTATTTCATCATTGCTTCTTTTCAAGAAATCTTAATTTACTGTAATATGCTCTGTACAGTTTTTCGTTGTTGTATGTTCATCGTAGATTGCTGTACCAGCAATCGTGGCTTGTGATGGTTTCACGTTGTTGTTTTTTTTTTCTTATTTATTCAGAACGCCTTAGGTTCGGGTATTGTTATTTTTGTAATGGATTTTGTTTCATGTGCTTGTGGAAACTGATGTGATGATGACCGCTACACATATTGTATTTGCTTGTTTTATATACATGTGCCAAATGCAATTTGCTTCCCCCAGGGAGGAAGGCCCACGTCAGGCGTCGTGCCTTTTGGCCTCCTTCCTGAAGTGTAAAAAATGAAATGCACTTCAAATAAATAAATACTAAATACAATATTATGTAGTTGACGTAGTACGTCCGAGATAAAACGCTAGTGAGGTTAGCACCAAGGTATTTAAAAGGATTAGTGGAAGTAACGGCAGAATCAATAATTTTATGAGCATGAGGAGTGTAATTTCGGCGGCGATGGAAAGAAAGTCGCAGCTGTGCACACATTGCACAGCTGCGACAAAAGAAAGCGCGTATAGCTCAACGCCGAAAGGAGAGTTCTGAAAAACAAAGATACGCTTGCAGGCATTATGACAGCAAGGTAAGTGGATGCTCCGAGTTGTAAACCTGCCGCTAACACACCAATATGGGAGGCGGTACTGGACACACTTACTCAACTGACGCACCTCTTTCAGAGCAGCATTCATCATGGATAGAAATAGCCGACATAATTGGCAGAAATTACAAAATGAAACAGCAGAGGGCTCTCTAATAAAGTTTGGGAAATCAAGACAAAATTATTGTACGGCAAGCTGCGTTCACGGGCGTTCTTGATACAGGAACATATTAGGTTATATTTAATAATAGGATATATGCGCTACCAATGTCCTTCTATCCCTGATAAACGAGCAAGAGCACAGACCGAAACGCCTGGAAATGCTGCCGTCTATATTAGAGCCAACATTCCCCAAACGCCACTTGACTTGAGCAAGTGGTGCAACACTCAGCTGGAAGTAGTTTCTGTACTCACGCGTCCAAACAAAACGCCCCTGATAATAGTGTCTGCGTACGCTCGTCCAAGAAAGACAATACTTATTATTGGATGAAGGAATCATATTCGTCATTCATACCCTGGAATTGCGACACTAATCGGTGGCGATTTTATTGCCGCACACAGTATGAAATATGATTATGATTCTAAAAGGGGTGATCAAGTTCACACTGCCTTCACAGAAATGGAATTTACACTGCTAAATCATCCAGGCGTCGCAACACTACCTGCAATACAAACACACTCACCAGACTTGACGTGTTGGAAGGGCCCTGGTGCACAACAATGGCAGACGGAATTACATGCGTGGGGTAGTGACCATGCTCTTATGTATTGGTCTTAATTTGCGGCTTGTGAAGAACATTCGAGTGAAAGCTTTTGTAGCACATCGGGATGTTGTACGGCAGGGTACCCGAACTCATTCAGCTACCCCGAATACTCATGTTACCATCCTTCCAACGGTACTCAAGGATCACACAATTACAAATACAGTGAACGAATATCAACCAACTCCCGACCTTCACCTACTAAAACTTTGGGCACGCCGAAAACTGGCCGAGATACAGGCTCGTCGGCATCCTGAAGACGTGCAAAGCAAAATTAAGGTAAACAGAGTGACGGCACAGGCACGCCGATATGAAAAACAGCTGGCGCATGGGAGATGGGATGACTGCGTGCAGTTGTTTGGGCTCAAGAACTGCCAACAAGGCCTCTGGAGGACTTTGCGATGCATGGAAAAGAGTCGGAAGGTCAAAGATCATTCGGAAAGTATTGGACTCGTGTTACAGCTCACACCAGAGGAATTTGCAGACAAGGCTGCTTCACTTTTCCTCCTGAACCGTGCACAGTATCCGACGCCTTCACCGACAGTGGATGCGGTTGATAAAACAGGAAAAACTAAAATTTACCAGATTGGAGTTATTGGCTTCTACAGAAGAATCGAATGATAAAACTGTGCCTGGACATGATGATATTCCTTATGAAATCTTTAGAATTTAGAAGGAACCGCAGTTGACAGCTTGTTGGATGTGGTAAAGGAGGTATGACATGGAGGAGAGATTCCGCTCGGCTGGAAACATTCGGTTGTGGTCCCAAAACCAAAGGCCGGGAAACCGCCCACAAGCCTAGAATCTTTACGGCCTATCTCGTTAACACCCACAATTTGCAAGCTCTATGAAAAGATAATAGCCACCCGTCTGTCATGGTGGTTGGAAAGTAGTGAAAATACCATGCTCGACAAATTGGGATCCGAACAAACCTTGGTACAGAGAATAGATTTGCTATGCTGGCTGAAGAGGTCATACATGGGTCGCCTTATACATGGGTCGCCGCACACTGTAGTGGCTACCGACATGGCGAAGGCATACGACAACGTCTTACATTCCAAGGTTCTTAGCAACATGGAATGTATGGGCGTTCCTTTGCAGGTCATAAAAGCAGTACATAATCTGCTTAAGCACAGGACGTTTTCTATCCGGATAAGCGAAAAACAAATGGGCAATAACACCTCGAACAGAGGCGTGCCACAGGGGTCAGTGTTAGCACCTTTGCTATTTAATATCGCACTGATTCCATTGGCATCAATGAAATATGAAATTATGAAATAGCAGAAGTCCGGTTCATGATATACGCAGATGATTTGACGATTTGTTCTGCTCATAAACAACTTGAGAGACAGAATTTTTTATCTACAAGAGGCTTTAAATACCATAGACGAGTACGTTCAAGATGCCGATCTCGAATTGTCACTTTAAAAGTCCAGATACATTTATGTTGCAAACAAAAATGAAAGAAAACAATTGGCAACGCAAAAAGTCACACTAAAGATTAGAAATCAGGCATCGCAAGAGGTGGACGAGTTGAGAGTTCATGGCCTAGAAATTCACAAATTCGGCATAGGAACACAACAGCTCTATAAGATGAAAAAAGTCGCTGCGACTTCATTAAACTTGATAAAACACATTTCGTCTAGGGGAGGAGGAGCTCGAGCGGACATGGCAAGGCGGCTTGTTCAATCAGTGTTACAGCCGAGGACACTAAACCAGGTACAATTCCAAATACTCACGAGGCGGCAGTGGGTGGAATTGGAAACAATAAATAGAAATGCAATGCGCACAATCACGGCCTTACCAAAATTTATCCCTATCTCTATTCTCCAAGAATTTGCACAGCTGAATACGCTGACAGAATTAATTGAACAATGATAGGCAACAAAGAATATGAAAAGAAAGTACGTTATGCCCAAAGCATCCTTCTATGACGAAGTGACAGTGCAAACACCAGCAATGGCTGAGCCCCCCTCCGTAGGAATTCACAACTACTACGACAAGCAAGACTACTCGGTTTCGCCATAAAAAAAACCAGGCACCTCGACCTCTGGTTGATGTACTTCCAGGTGCCTGCATTGCATATACGGATGCACAATTTATAGAAAATGGCAGTAGAACAGCAGCTACTAGCCCAACACGCAGTGAACAAAAAGTACATAATGAATATGTTTCAGAATTCCCGGACCCGCTTGTGATGGAACTGTATGCAATCCGCGATGCTATGGTGGCCATAAATAAAATACATTCCATAACAGAAGCCCACATCTATACAGACTCCTTAGCCGCCGTAAAACAACTGAAGAAAGTGACAAAGGCACTATGTGCAATCCAGGAAATTCACTACTCAATAAAAAAAACAAAGATACACATCCAGATACACTGAACACAAGTCAATGCTCAGAACGCTGAGCAGAAAGTTGACCACCTCACACACGAAGTTCCAAACACTAATACACCCCCCCCCCCCCCCAAGGCTCCCTTTTGATGCCTGCTCTGCTATTCCCATCTTAGCATCCTCTTTAAGGAAAAGTGCGCGTGCTCTCACTCCCCCGTGTACTTTCCCCATCCCTCATAACTTAACGAGATTGGAGGAGGCTTCCCTTATAAGGATACGAGCTGGGGCGGTCCTTACTCCGTCGGTAACATGCCGATGGGAATCTGAAAACACCGAACCCATCTCATGCCCGAAGTGTTCCACACCAGATGCAGAAGTGGATGCTTGCCACCTGCTGTGAACGTGTGCAGGGACAAGGGCATCAAAGATAAAGACTCTGCAGGAAGTGGGACTAACCGCAGCAAGGGAAGAGGATTTCTCCAAATGGCTCACTGACAACAATAAGAGAAGGAGCCTTCTTCGGTTCTTTACGGGAAACAATTTACATGGGTTTTTATAATATGCCTATGGCAAGTTAGCGTAAAAAAAAAAAGCCCACGATACAATGGCAGCAGCCTTCACTGCTGCCTGCGTGATGCGCACAGAATGTACACAGCAGCGGGGCCGTAGCTGCACAAAACATACAGATAATATATTCACTAGACCTAAGCACCCCGAAATATGTACGGAGGGGTGTTAAGGTTACAATTCTGTTGGACTCTGCCTATACTTAAAATTAACAGTAAACAATTGGAGCGACATACGGCGGTTCATTAGAGCCTTATCGCGGGCTAGCCATTAACTAGAAGGATATTAAAGAGGAAACAAAATTTAATGATACCATCCTAATTTCTGCAGAGCTAACGGTTACAGCCCGATTATGATAATAAAAATACGTGATATTTTCATTTCATTCTCTGGTCACGATTTCTGCACGCTGCAAGTATGACCCAAGTAGAGCGTCCGAGTTAACGAAACAAAAGGATTGACCATCTTCCCGGGCCCACGTGTAAATATTTCTCATCTCATGCCATCATCGTTATTAATCCTTTTTCTTAGTTTGCTGGAGAACAGATAGAGCCAAGCACTGAGGACTGAAGCAATTGCTATTCATTTTCTGATCACGTTTGCTGGACACTGCAAGTATGACCCAAGTAGAGCATCCTAGCTAACAAAAGAAAAAAAAGGTTGACCATCTTCGCGGGGCCAGGTGTAAATCTTTTTTTTGTAGTACTATCATTGTTACTTATCATTTTTCTTTTGCAGGAGAACAGATAGAGCCAAGTGTTTAAAAAAAGTTTTATTAGACATTAGACGTTCACATTAGACATTCACATGAGCGGCGACAAATGACTAAAACAGGAAATACACATGATTAACAACAAAGAAAACTGCACATAAGATACATCCTAAACAAATACATCACAAATCAGTATTTACATACAGAATAAAATTTGGCAGTTTGTGATGATGATATATCAGTTTTGAATGGGAATATACATGAAGGTATAAACAGAGTAGAATAATTTGCCAAATAAAATAGATATAAACGTATACAGCAATCGCATGTACAGTATGTATTGCACGTGTGGGTTGCGATGTGAACATAAATATTTACATTATATTACAGGTACCAAGGTGGGTTAAAAACCACCCGGACACATCCATCCGACCCGGAAACAAAAGGGCAAGACCAATGACGAAGGAACTTTCGCTCCCCAAGGTAGCAAAGTTCCTCAGCCAGAAAGCTTACGATCTCCTTTCATTGCCTCGCCAGGATAGGGAAAAGCGCACGTCGATGCTGGCTCGATGCGACAGCCTAGCAACGATTGCGCCATAATGCGAAAGCGCCAGCTACAATCAGCAATCGTGCAAAGCGACCGCGAGGACATCTACCATTTATCTGAAATCGGTTAGTACCTAGACTACTGAAACCGGCATGAACTGGCCTCCAAAAAACACGACCAACGAAGCAATGCTGGGCCATGTGATGATTGGATTCCTGAAGTGGGCAGTTGGGGCACTGCGCGGTCCGCACAGCCCACAACCTTCCCCCCCCCCCCCCCCCGTCTTCCTCGCCTTCCCTTTTTCTTTTTAGGTTCACTACAGCGCACAGGCACGGAACTTTCACCAAATCGTAGATAGGGCGTTCCATCCAAAGGGCTGTCAGTTTTCCAGAATAATAAGGTGTCTGCACTTCAAATTGTGCCTCAGGTAGCAACTGAATTGAGCCGTAAATCAACCTCACAGGGCATTTCTCACCAGTCAGATCGTTCTCATGAATCAAACTTCGCTTAACAATTACGGCACTGCTGCCTGATCTCGTAGCACAGAAACTGATTTTTCACCTATCTTTCCCCTCGAAACCGGCATCCGATTCACCGCAGATAAAGGTTGTGCATGTATTACGGCGTTCACTACCCGGGTTTTCTTGTCCTTCTTCCGATTATCAACTCTCTCTCTCTCTGCTTCCTCCTCCACTAGATTGTGCACCACGCGGACTTTCTTGCCGTTCTTCTGCTCAACAATACCATCGGCATCTTCTTCCTCCAGGCGACATTCCGGCTCTGACAGAGTCCTCGCACAGGCCGCCTGAGGAGATGCCTTCTGAGCGTCGGGACACGACATTGCTTAGTGGCCCTTCTGTCCGCATTTCCAACATGCGAATGGATTGTTGGTTGCGAGTTTGCGGCAGTAAGGTGCATAATGGCCTAGTTGTCCGCAGAGATAGCACCTCGGGGGTGACTTTATGCTAGATTTTGTCTGCCGGAATTCGGGCTTTTGAGGGGTTTCAGAATTCGCATTCTTGCTCAATTTTTTGCCTCCCTGGGCTTCCAAATATTGGTCTGCGAGATGCAGCATTTCCTCCAATGTATGCGCTTTTCTTTCTTTTAAATAAAGCGAGAGACCAGGATCACAGCTGCCCAGGAATTGTTCCTCAATTAGGAGTTCGCGAAGGACGCTATCCTCTAGTTTAATTTTTGAGAGTTCAGTCAAGCGGTCAAAATAATGACTCAATCGCGCAACATACTGTGTTGCCATTTCACCGTACATAGATTTTCCAGTCCTAAACTTCTCACGAAACCCAACCGTCGTAAATCTAAACATTTTAAGTAATGCAGCTTTCACCTTGTTATAGCTGCCTGCATCCTCAGGAGGAAGTCTCCCAAATACACTTAATGCTTCGCCGCTAAGGCAAGTGCTCAAGATGATAATACATCACTGTCTGTCCAATTTGCATTTATAGCGATCCTTTCGAAGCTCAAGAGGAATGCGTCGAGATCGTCTCTTCTCACGCATTTCGGAATCAATTTACTTGCGTCAATCCGCAAGCTGCTAAGTCCTTCACTGGGACTATGCACTTCAGCAAAATCGTTGTTGTTCCCTAAGTTTTGGAGCTGAAGTTTAATAATAAGTAATTCCTTTTCCCGCCGAAATTCCTCTTCCCGCTCTTTTCGAGCCCTCTCTCTTTCTTCCTCCGCTTCATTTCGAGCACTTTCTCGTTCTTTCTCGGCTTCCTTTCGAGCCCTATCTCGTTCCTCTTTTTTTCTCGGGCTAGCCCATTTGCGCAGTTCGGCACCAGACAACCCCAGCTGGGTGCCAGCCTCAATCAGCTCTTTCAGATTCATATCTGAAGCACGAACCTTCTGGGTGTAGCCTAAACACTGCTTAGCGAAACTCGCCTAAACGCTTCCGCGCGGCGCTACCTCTCGCTATCGCTCTGCTGTTACACAGTTTACGACCTCTTCGTAAACTCTTCAAACTCGTTCTCCGTCCTCTGAGCTTGAGTGCACCAAACGTCCTGTCACAGACGCCAGAATAATTGTCAGCAGTTAATAATTAGGGGGATTATCAACGATGCGCCCTTAACGGTGCGCACACTCCGACACCCTTAGAGTAAGTGGGGGTAGCTGTTCCGGTCGCAAAGGAGATGCCCTCGACCTGCGTGGCAAGCTCAGCCGGAATTCAACTACCTTGTAGTGACAGAAGGGGTGGCCGTTTGGTGCCCAGCGGTCGCCGGTTCAAGCCAGAGTGAGGTTCTGAGTCAGAAGTAACAAACAAAACACAGTTTATGCACAGCAAGAGACAATACAAAGGAATAAACAAGAACACTTGAAATGTACAGATGAGAGGTTCACAGAAAACCAAACGCTAAGCTTACAACTAGAGAGGTGTTCAATAACACACAGGCTTTACAACACAGATCAAACACGAGCGAGACACATAAATAAGCACCAAATTGTTCACCGGGCACTGTTGCAGTCCGACGCCTCGACAGTCACGATATGGCCGCCATGCAAGTCGAGCGCCGCTCCCTCGCAGGTCCGTGGGCTAGCCAGCAGCGGGTGATCTCCGGGAGTCCAGTTGTCACCTTGTGAACATGCCGCAACCACTGACTGACAGAATCACAAGCGGCGCGGCCTCAATAAATAGGGCGCGCCGCGTCTGTCTGTCAGCACGCCCCAAAGCTAGCGCGCACGCACACTTGGCTTCGCTGGTTAGAGCGCTCCCTTTTCCTCCCGTCGAGCCGCGCGTCGTCATTGGCGACGACCCGTAGAAAATTCTGTGAGAGAGCTCTCGCACATTCCAGACTGATGAACCACCGTCATCCCCGGGCAATGGGAAAAAGGGTGATGGCGACGCGTACAAAGCTACGGGCTCTTTCGCGTGGGGAAGGAGGCTTTTCTTGAACATTGTGGAAGCCTCCATGCGGCGCCGCACGGGCTTCGCGCCGCGCCGGCTTGATAAAAATGTGCGCCGTTTTCGTGACAGTCAGAAATATGAATGGACCTCTAAGGCAAGGTCACAACATGCATAGCCGACATAAACGTTGAAAGAGACTGTGGCACATATGCGTGATCTAACCTGCTCGCATATGAACCACGACGGCATGTCAAGCAGAAACGCGACCCATGCATGAGTTCGTGGGCATCAGCAAGCGCAAAATGCTGAACCAGACGCTGCAGTTCACGTGCGTTCCAAGCCGGTCGCCCTCTACCAGGGCCTTGAACATCTACATGTGAGTCTATGACAGAATTAATATCGCCCACTGTTTTACATGGCGGCCGTCTAAAAAGTAAACATCCAACCCTTTAAAGAAGGTATTACTAAGGCTGGAGTCCGCCGGAGCATAAATGCACCAGATGCGCAACCTCACAGCCGAAACGAAGCAATCGAACGCTAGCACACGCCCAACCCCGCCATAAGAGAAGCGATGATCGCGCAAAAGGGATCTGTTTAGCACCACAATTCCCACGCCACTCGAGCGCGAAGTGGCGAAAGAAAAGAGGCACTCCAAATGAAAATCGCGCCTAAAGGCCAATACATCAGAAAGAGTAGTAAAATGTGTTTCCTGAAGACACAAGATATCACAATTTGTTCTGAAAGCCAAATCTAGTATTTCTGTCTGTTTTCGCATATTACGAAACCCCTGGGCGTTTAAAGAAAGAATTTTCAGTCCTAATGACATATCAGGTATTGAGTTCGGAACGCCATTAAGGCAGATGCGCGCCCTGATGTGGCACCACGAAAGTGCTTTGCACTCACATTAGGTGGAGCTGCCCGGCCTTCCCTTCTCGGTGGAGCTCAATGTCCGTATGACACTCACTGCGCGTTGAAAGCGACGGGGTGTCCGACACCAAGGCTGAAAGAGCTGCTGGAATCGTCCACGTCTTGTTTTTGGCTCACAACCTCAGATGACTCCTTTAAGTCTTTTTCGTAATGCCGGTAGTTTTTTCACGCGCCCCGCTTGCTTCTCCAAGGCTCCGCGAATCTCAGAAACGCCAGCAGTGGCCGGTGTCGCCGCCAGCTTCATAATACCACCAGCCTGCGTTCCGAGGGCACCGCGGGTTTTCGGTGGAGCCAAAGCCTTAGATGCCGACTACACCTTTTTTCCGCGAACTCCATGCTTGGCCGGGACGCCGCGAACTTTAGACGTGAACTGAGGTTCCGGTGACGATGTGGCAGGAGCTGCCTCGATAGCTGAAGGCTCGCACGATGATTCGCCGACCACCGCGGTGTCAGCCGCGTTCGGGCAAGCACTTTCAGGCCGAGATGGACCAGTCGTATGCTTTTCCACCGGCACGTCATCACTGCTGGCCGTTCCTTCCGCCAGTGTACCAGTAGTCGAATTCGGCAACGCTTTTGATGACGTGCCCTCTACAGAGTCTATTTGTACTTCCTCTTTGCCTTTAGCCGACTAAGCTGGCTTGGCAGATGGGGCCGGCATTATAGGCTTCATGGGTAAGCGGAGGAAACGCACTTCCCGCGGCGTCCGAGTAGGAACGGCGCACCGGGGACGTCACCGTCGGCTGGTCATCACTGCAGCGTCGGCAGGGCAGGGAGCAGCCTTCTCCGTGGTGACCATGGATGCCACAGCGCCCACAAAAAGGCGCTGAACACTGCGCCCGAAAGTGCTCCGAGGAGCCACATCTCCGGTAAACACGCTGCATACCTTTGTAGTGAAAGGTTACGCGATGTCCAGAGACGCGTAGGTAGTTGGGTACTGGTGACGACGCAGACATCTTCATCTGAACATATCGCGTTCCAGTGAGAACACTCTTACGAGAGCCCCTCTGGACCGCAGGGACGGACAGGACTGCCATGCTGGCTCAGGACCTGTATGAGCGTTTCGGTTGAGATTTAAGACGGCAGGAAAAGGCAGGCCACGGTGGTAACTTTTCGCCCAACAGGAACGATTGGCTCGCTGCCGAAGACCAGGCAGCCGGTGTCAACAATTAAACATGGATGCCATGCTCTTCACTGTAACTTGAAAAGACTGGGCGCCAAATTGCTGGACGCATTAAACTTCGGGTAAACCCACTATTGAGGCCGCCGCGTCGACGACGGTCTCGGGACTAGTCGCCGCAGGGATGACTATGTCGAAGACCTAAGTTTTCGAAGGGTGCCACGGCGTCGCAGGTGCCATGGTGAGAAAACCACGGAACGCCCCTTGCCTTGTGAGATGGAAGGAAGGATGCACTAGGTTCGATCCTCCTGTGAGGGTACAGACCTCAACCTGCGACCATCATCATCCTACGGCTACCCCAGGCAAGGCCTCCCGCACCATAAGGTTTGGGGGTTTTTTTTCGGGGAGCGGGCATTTCCCAGCCAAGGGGCTCATGCAATCCGGCCTGTTCCCACCGGGGCGGGGTCGCAGTGCATATGCACCACGTCCGCACCACCCCGGTGGGTCGAAGCCTGACGCGAGCAAGTCTTCTAATACCTCACTTCTAGTTTTCCGTTTTCTTCTTTGAAGATCACCATGGGGTGTCCCCATTCTTCAAAAAACTTCTTTCTCCCTAAGTGGCGTCTCTCTCTCTAGGTGGAACCGTAGTTCTTTTCTGATTTTGGCCTTTACTTCATGGAGGCTCGGAGTCTTCCCCTAATGTGAAACACGTAAGGACGCCCGCCACTAATCAAGTCTCCGCCTGCGATTAGGCGAACAGCAGGCAAGAACTGCAATTAAGGCACACTACTTCTGCTTTGCGGTATATAATATACAATGAGGCGTACCACGTTATTCATGGCAAAGTTGAGATTAAAGCACTACATAGGCAAATGGTTCTATAAAAACTAGCGTTCCTCTTACCAGCAGCATAGCGAAGCAAAGAACGCAAAAGGTTATAAACAGACCAAGGAAAAAACATTTTACGTTATAGCGTGGACAGGTCATTTGGCCGAAAATGCATCGCCGCCACCGTACCCTAATACTGAAACAATGCCGGAAAAGGAGCTCCAGGATGTGGCGCCAACCAAAGCTAATCGTGTCATAATGCGCCGTTCCGAAGACAGATAGCGCCTGTGCATTTGCTACGGCGTCTCTCATAGCCTGAGTCGCTTTTGGACGTTAAACCCCACAAATCGACCAACCAACCAATCTCTTTCTCTCTCTTTAATCTATATCCTATGTAGAAGCGTCCTCCCCGGCCCACGTATGCATGTTTGGCTAGTGATACTGTCATCGTTAGAGCATAAATGCCGACCTCGGCAGCTGCATTTGGATGGAGGCGAAACGAAGAGGCGTCCGTCTGCTAACGCGCCGCAGCACCTCCCATCGCGTGAGGCAAGGACCAGTAAGCAGGGGACATGATGTTAGAACTACATGCGCTGACATCGCACAGCACACGAACGCCTCTTCGTTTCGCCTGCATCGAAACGCAGCCGCCGAGGTCGGGTTTGAACCCGCTACTCCAGGATCAAACCCGACCTTGGCGGCTGCGTTTTGAGGGAGGCGAAACGAAGAGGCGTCCGTGTGCTGTGCGATGTCAGCGCACGTTAAAGATCCCCAGGTGGTCGAAATTATTCCGTAGCGCTACACTACTGCTCCCCTCTCTCTCTCTCTCTCTCCACTTTCACTCCCACCTTCCTCCCTTCACTTACGGCGCAGTTGTGGTGTCCACAGAAAACAAGTGAGACAATTACCGCGCCTTTCCCTTCCTATAAATCAATCAGGTTTGGAAGGTCCTGAGACGGCGATCACATGACAACAACGTGACCTAGGGGATACGTATGTTCTGCGTATAATGCAGGTATATTTTTGTTTTCATTTTACTGGAAGGAATGAACGAATAGCTGCAACATATCTCTGAACTTCAGAGCGTGGAAGGAAGAAAGCAGGTGCTTGGCCTGTGTTTCCTTTTTTTTTTCCACCAGTGCGTGTCACCCGTTAATAGTTATTATTTATTAACAATGCGCCACTAATGGTTTGGTTTGGTTTGTTTGTGGAGTTTAACGTCCTAAAGCGACTCAGGCTATGAGAGACGCCGTTGTGGAGGACTCCACTGACATCGCACAGCACACGGGCGTCTTGCTTTTCGCCCCCATCAAAAAGCGGCCGCTGAATCCCGCGTCCTTGGGAATAGTAGTCGAGCGCCGTAACCACTCGCCATCCCGGCGGGGCGCGCCACTAATGGGGCGCACACTCCCAGACACCCTTAGAGTAGCAGTTCCGGTTTAAACGAAGATGCCCTCGACTTGCGTGGCAAGTTCAGCCGGCAATAAACTACCTTGTAGTGACAGAATGGGGTGGCCGCTTGGTGCCCAGCTTTCGCCGGTTCAAGCCAGGGTCAGAAGTAACAAACAAAGCAAACTTTATACAGAGCAAGAGAGGATACACAGGAATACACACGAAAACTTAAAAAGCACAGACGAGAGTTAACAGAAAAGCAATGCTAAGCATGCAACTAAAGAGACATTTGATAACACAGAGTCTTTACAACACTGAAAAATACACGACAGAGTCAAATAAACAAACACCAAATCGTCCACCGGTAACTGTTGCAGACGCCTGGAGAGTCACGTCATGTAAGACGAGCACCGCCCCCTCGCAGGTCTGTGGGCTTGCCAGCAGCGGATGAACCCCGGCAGAGGAGCAGTAGCACTTGCGAACACGCCGCAATACTAGCTGAAACACTGGAACAGGTAGGTCACCGCCGCTTGCGGCGGAGGCTAGCCTGCCACCGAATTTTTATCTGTTGTAGGCCGTCATTGCACCCCCCACCGCTTCGATGGTGGACGACGGCTTTTGTTGCGGCGAGCGTCTTTTTCTCCCTCTTTCTTTTCTTCCTCCTCTATTTTCTCTTCTGTCCAGCCCGACGACTGTGCCGGAGTACCCGGGTTCGAACCCGACCTCGGCGGCTGCGTTTCGATGGAGGCGAAACGTAAAGGCATCCGTGTGCTTTGCGATGTCAGCGCGCGCTAAAGATCCCCAGGTGGTCGAAATTACTCCGTAGCCCTCCATTACGGCTCGTCTTTCTCTCTTTCCACTTTCATTGCCACCTTTCTTCCTTCCCTTACGGCATGGTACAGTGTCCACCGAAAACAAGTGAGACAGTTACCTCGCCTTTTCCCTTCCTATAAATCAATCAGTTCTCTTCTGTCTGCACGAGGCAGCTGAGGTGAGTGAGTGAGTGAAAACTTTAATGAATATTTTAAGGGTTTCGCGGTTGTGAAGTCTCCGTCGTCTTCTCTGGCGCTGGCGACTTTAGACTTCTCGTCAGCAAGGGCGGGCCCCTATTCCAAGGCTCCACTGAGTCGTGCTGCATCAGTCGCGTGCTGCACTAAGGCCCTTTGGGTCGCGAGCTCGCCGCTGGTGAGCCGACTCTCCCATTGCTCCGCACTCGGGTCTTCGTGTTGGTGGAATGCTTTGTTGCGTTCGCATTCCCACGTGATATGATAAAGTGTAGGTGTGGCATCGCACCAAGGGCAGGTGGCTCTGTATTGTGTCGGGAACATTTTATTAAGTATGTGTAGGTTAGGAAAGGAGTTGGTCTGTAATCTGCGCCAGCCGGTCGCTTCCTCCTTTGTTAGGGCTTTGTGTTGTGGTGGATATCTAATTCTAGCTCCCCTATGCAAGTGCAAGATCTCTGCGTATCCCCCCTCGCAAGCCTGTAGGCGGAGCTCCGGAGCATTTGACTGCCCTGCTCGGAATGCGTAACCTCGAGCTAGGCTGTCTGCTCTTTCGTTCCCCCCTATGCCCGTGTGGCTCAGCTACAGAGTCAGTAGCAGGCCCGTTCCTTTTCTTTTCCTTCTTCGTACAGCCACAACAAACCACATAAGCGATGCGACCTCGATAAATAGGGAGCACCGCGTCTGTCTGTTCCAGCACGCCAAAGCTGACGCGCACATACACTTAGCTCCCCTCGTTGAAGCGTACCCTTTTCCTCCGGCCGAGCCACGCGTCGTCATTGGTTATAGTTAGGCCTGGTCGACCCAACGTTACTGGAGCAAACTAGTAACGCGAGTTTCACAAAAAACTCAGTTTCGCAGCTCCGCTTGGAGAGGTGTCTCCGGTGGCGGTCGCGTAAACTGGCGGCGCTGCAGTCGTCTCCAAACTCCCAGCCCATCTAAATCAGGTATCGCATCTACGGCACCTTCTACGCTGATGACATCACTATTTGGACCACGGCCTATTCTACCGAGGAAATCGAAGACCACCTTCAAGAGGCCGTAACCATCGTGCAAGCCTACGCCGCTAACTGCGGCCTTACTTGCTCCCCCGAAAAGTCGGAGTTGCTGGTACTACACAGCTCCCGCCAACGCAGACCCACTGTTGAAGTCAACCTCAATGGAAACCCAATACCACAGAAGGACACCATCAGGGCTCTAGGGCCTTACATCAACAAGGGCAGAAATGTGTACGCCCTCACTGGGCTCAAAAATACCAGTCTGCGGGTTGCGCGTATGATAGCCAGGGTCACTACCAACGACAGGGGTATGCTCGAACAAGACACCGGGCGCCTGGTTCAAGCATTCATCATTAATAGAATTGTGTATTCGACACCGTATCTGCACCTCAAAACGGGAGACTATAAGCAAATCGACTTCATTATACGAAACGCAGTTAAAAAGGCGCTGGGCCTGCCCCAAAGCACTTCCAGAGAACGTCTTTTGCAATTAGGGGTGCACAATACAGCCGAACTCCTTGCCGCCCAACGCGCCATCCAGATAAATCGACTAGCAGCAACCCGCACGGGCCAGACCGTTCTTATGGACCTTGACCTGACTAGCCTCCAAGGTCTCGTACAAAAACAGGCTATACCGCCCGGGTGGTCAGACTCGTTCATAGCCAATCCCTTACCCCGAAATATGCATCCTCTGTTCCACCAAGGGCGCCGGAAGGTGCGGGCCAAATACATCCAGGAAACGTACGGGACGGACACTGAATCCTACTACGTAGACGCAGCAAAGTCAGAAGCGGGGTACACGGTAGCGGTTGTGATTCACCAACAACAACTGGTTGATGCCCTCACCATCTGCGATGACAATATAGAAATGGCGGAGGAGGTGTCCATTGCTTTAGCCGCCACGCATACCACCTGCGCCCTGCCTACCGCAACTACATCAAAGGGCGAATATGTCCCCAGGCTGCCAGAATATTGAAAAATTATGGACACCCCGAACAAGACAAATGCCTCGTCTGGACACCGGGACATCAAGGCGTGGAAGGGAACGAGTGCGCCCATGCCGCTGCCCGAGCTCTCCTCCCCCGGGACTCGACCCCTCCATCCTCCACACCGCCCTATGCCGGCCCTCTGGCGACGTATGCGGAGAGGTTACAGCACTGCAGGCTCTCTCGCAGAAAATATCCACCCCCAGCCAAGGGGCTCTCCAAAGCGGAGGAAGTTAGATGGCGACCCCTACAGTAAGGTACATATAACACACCAGCCCGTTTAAACACAATACACCCCGGGTTCTGCGACCCAAAATGCAAATATTGCGGGGAAACGGCAGGCCTGCACCACATGGTGTGGACCTGCCCACACAATCCTCCAGATGATCCGAATGCAGTGCCAACAATTGAGGGGTGGGAGGCTGCCCTATCCAGCTCTGAACTAGAGGCCCAACGGGCCCTCGTGACACGTGTGCGGGTAGCAGCGGCAGCCGCTGGAGTGCCGGACTAGGGACCCAAGTCAAGTCAAGTCAAGTCAAGTCATCTTTATTTCAACATCACAAGGATGCTAGGGGCGCAGCAAAAAAGCCTATTAACGTCTTGACGAGGGGCTGCGCCCCTTACAAAAACTTGGTAACTTCGGCGTATGAGTTGACTATACAATGAAATATAATTTTAACAGAAACAACAGGGCGAAATGGCACTTTCATATAATGTTTAACTAAATACTGTAGAAAAGGTGACATACGATTGCGGCAAGGAAGAAAAAACATACACGCAGTGTGGAAAACATATATACAGACCCCGCCGGGGTGGCGCAGTGGTTACGACGCTCGACTACTGTTCCCAAGGACGCGGGATCGAATCCCGGCCTCGGCGGCAGCTTTTCGGTGGAGGCGAAAAGCAAGGCGTCCGTGTGCTGTGCGATGTCAGTGCACGTTAAAGAACCCCAGGTGGTCGAAATTTCCGGAGTCCTCCACTACGGCGTCTCTCATAGCCTGAGTTGCTTTGGGACGTTAAACCCCACAAACCAAACCAAACCAAACCATATTTACAGAAATGCACACTTTCAGTGAGGTAATAAAAATAATAGCGTTATCTGCACACTGTAACTATTGAATTGTGTTTAGAAGAAGAGGCAAGGTGTAACTAATGCTCTGCCGTCCGTAATTTGTTCGGGTTTCTGGAATGACGAAATGATTTTTTGTACGAGTGCTGTAATTGTGAGACTTGCGTTCAAGTCTGTAGAGTTCCTTGAAGAAGATAGCTGTGTTTATGGCTGTAGTCCTGTAGCGCCTTAATAAAGTTTGTTCATATTGCTGCGGGATAGGAATTATATTCAATTTACAAAAAATCGCTTCTGTTGGTGCGTCTCGAGAAACGTTGACGATGATTCTAAGGGCTCGTTTTTGTAATCTATGAAGCTTGCTAACATTCGAAAAGGTGGTGGTCCCCCAAACCAAAAAGCAGTATCCTATAACAGAAGAAAATAGGGACTGAAAGATAATTTTTTTTACAGATTGCGGTAAGCAATACCGAAGCCTAGAGAGAATACCCACTACCTTAGCTATTTTGATAATCGTAGTATCTACATGTTTATTCCATGATAAATGTTCATTAAAATACACTCCAAGGCTTTTAAATTCCGGGACGAGCTCAATTTTTACCGAACCTAGCCACAGCGATAATCCCAGGAAATCAATAATCCTATTTTTGGGACGGAAAAGCATTGCACATTCCCCTCCCTTAAATATACCTAATAAAGTTTTTCACTCACTCACACTGTCGGGCGCGTCGTCTGCTACGTGTGGCGCGAAAACATGATGCGGCGAGCATACACTTAGCTGTTCGGTGCTGCCGTTGTATTCTACACGGCTAGAGTGCAGTTATGACTACGTTATGACAGTTTTGGCTTCGAAAGCATGCATTACCTCAGTGAACGCGTTTGTAAGCTTCGATATATAGCGCCGTGAATCACGTACGACAACGTTGTCGACTTGCTCGCCTGAAGCAGCGTTCTAGTAACGTTATCTGCACTTCGGTTTAATTTTTTTTATTACGCTATATCGTGACGCGCAAGTCATTTCGTATTAAATTATCACGTAACCGCTTATTGCGCAGCGCTCAACGTTCTTTAATGTAATTTTTCGCTTGTTGTTTAGCATCCACCTTCTTTTCAAGTTTGAACCTAATGTGTGACGGGGATTCAAGCCGCCTACATGTGGGCCTCCAATTCTATGCCGTCCACTGTAAACGTAGGGCGTGAGCCGAAAAGGTGCTGCATCTTTAACCAAAATGAAAAAAAAAAAAAAAAACAAATGGACGTACGCATTGCCAACTACGTGCTAGCCTCTAGATGTCTAAATTATGCAGAATGAAAGGACGGCGTCAAAGGCGCTATCGCGTTCTATCTTAAGATGAAGGTGCTATACATTGTTTTGAACACCAGTCTTCTTCATGCTGGACTGCATGCTTTGCACGGGGGGCAATGAAGCCTATTGAAACCACTACTTGGAAGTCCGTCATTTGTTCGTGTCAGTGATAGACTTTCTCGATATTAAAAGGCGGGCAGAATGTGTGCACATAAGCGATAGCTTACTTCGAAGTGAGCTATTTGCGATCAGCATTTATAAGAGGAACTGTATTCAGGCACTCTCGCGATAGTTCGAGTATCAAGGCTCTTACATTTCTGGCTGGCACATATTTATAACTAAAAAGGCGAAGACAAAAATTTGGAGGACGCTTAAGCTTCGCCTTTACAAATGGAACACGAAAGCGTTATCGCGCCCCGTTCGCACCGTCTAAAATGGTAGCGTAACTCCCATAGAAGCCTTCGTGTCGACTCTGAGCGAGGTTTTAGTTTCCCGGCGCCCCCTGCGAACTGTGAGGCACAACAAACACGTGACGTTGCTTGTGACGTCACAGTGACGTACTTTTGTCGGGCAACTTGTCTTTTTACTTATGAACGAAAAACAAGGCCAACAACGACGGAGGCAGAACGATGCTCGGATAAGGCAGAAAAATGGACACCGTAACTGTTCAGCCAACATTACTTGACATGGATTTCTACTGTCAAGTTTTACGTTAACTGAAATGTTACGGCATCTTTAACCACCTTATCATAGCATCGTTCTGCCTCCGTCGTCGTTAGCCTAGTCCTTCGTCGCGCGTCATGTAAACGCATTCTGGGGATTATTTCTTCGGGCACGTTTGTGAACAATGGCCTTCAAGTGAATTCGGCAAGGATAGAATCACATGGCTTGAGGCATTTCACTAAGGGCATAAATGAGTGAAGCTGTGCTGCATAGAAAGCCAGGCTTTATTAATTCACGATTACTTACATAGACGCTTCACGACAATGAAATCTTTTAAGTGTAGGAAAGCGACCATCGCTCATTCGTCACGGTCTTCATGAAATCCTCGTGATAACAAAATGACCTGAGCGTAGGTCTCCAAACGAGACGCGGTGAGATTATAAAATGGTAAAAGATCTTGCTAACAAACAAAGTACATATCAGCGTCAAAGAACAACAAAAACAAACGAACGCAATAACTAACGCTAGCGCTAGCACGCCAACCTGTAAGAACTTAGGTAAGCAATTCAAATTGGGATTGCTAGTATTTAGAAGTTAATGCGTCTGAGAAGTGAAAATATCTACGATGTAGCTTCGCTCCAATAAATCTCGCCCTGTTCACGATTCCCATATTTTACTCGCGCTTCATTTGCCACTGAAAGAAGTCAATGTGAGGTTACAAATTTACAACTTAAGCATTTAACATGTTCATGAGAAAGATCCCATTGACAATAGGAACATCACGGTAATAACAGCTAATGCACGTTCAGCGAACGTTGGTGCGGTAATACGACGCAGTAAGCAAAACATGCAGCAAATGGAGCGGAACGGAAGGCTTTGAGCAATGCGACACGCGTCTTGGGGGCAATAAAATCGCACCTTCACCGCTCAATTAAAACATGCAGCGATACGCCGCTCATGCAGACGTGTATCCGTAAAACAAGCCACCACTTTTACGACGTGCCTGGGAGGCCGAGCTGAGCCGCCGAGCTGTGACGCAGCATTGTCCCATCGTCCGGAAATGCGCACATGCAGCGGCAATCAGTTTATCATCGAGCACTGACAGTGTTCGCCTTGCTGTAAAGCTCTACCACAACCAGCAGAATGAAATACCGACTGTTTGTTACAGATAACCCATTCTGTACGCAGCACGCAACGATGAACGTTGAACCGGGACCGATGACGCAACCATTCCGCGGATGAAAAACGCTTTGGGTCTGAGCCATATCTCATTCTCAGCTTTGGGCAACTACGCAGCGGATAATAAGTGGCCGAGAGAGGCCGTTAGAAACAAGTTAAAATATCATTATAATTGTGACACGTTTTTTCTTACGCAAGAAACAAAAACTGCATTCATTCCTGAGCGCGAATATTATGTTTACTTTCTAGTTCTTTGGAGTTCTGGCAGATCTTATTTTCTGTGCGCTAGTAATTTGCCTCACAGTTCGCAGGAGCCCTCATCATCGAGTTTATGCAGCTGCACGCGTTTTCTTCCAAGTTGCGCGACCAGTTGTACGCCGTCTACTCATTTGCTCGTCGCGCCTTTGAGTGACACAAAGACGTAGTTCACGTGATACAACACCCGTTAACTTGTCCACAGCATGACTGTTTTGTAATTACTTGTTCTGAAACGTGATTCTGGGACGTAGAAGCGCCACCAGCCACCTTGCCGAAACGCGCGGGCCTCAAGTTGCAGTCGTAGCATAGAGAAAGAGATTGGTAAAGAGCGGTCACTCGGCGAAAACTGGCCCCAGGAAATGACGCGCGACTTTTTGCGCTGCCGCCGATTGATGGATGGCGGCACCAACGTGCGCATGCGCGGACGCGCGCGTGACGGCACTCGCTGCAGCGGTAGCATAGAGAAAGAGATTGGTAAAGAGCGGTCACTCGGCGAAAACTGGCCCCAGGAAATGACGCGCGACTTCTTGCGCTGCCGCCGATTGATGGATGGCGGCACCAACGTGCGCATGCGCGGACGCGCGCGCGACGGCGCACTCGTTGCAGCGGTAGCCCGCCGGAGCAGACTACAAGAAGTTGTCAAAGGGCGCGGTTGTGTGCTCGTGCCTCGCCGCGCTTGTGCGGCACAGACCTCTCGTGGACTGCTGCGCAGAACGACAGCGGTTGGAAACGACGGCAAGGTGAGCAACGTTTTTTTGCTTAACTACGCTGCATTTCAAGCAGTTTACGCTGACCATGTCGGCCGGTGCCAATAAGTTTCGCAGCTCGTGAACAGGCGCGCCGGCTGTTCAGGCGTAGTTCATTACGCCGTAACTCTGGCGGTTCCCAACCACGGCGAGGTGTAATATGTTGTGTTCCCGGGAAGCAGCTTCATTTCGAACAGTTTAGCTCGTCACGCTTGACAAAGTGGCATGTGAAGGCACCAAGGCACGCCGTTGCGCCAAAATGGCGTGTTCGCCGGCCGGTGCGGCCATGCTGACGCAGTTTGCCGAACGGCTATAGTTTTGCTAAGTGTCGCGTTTAGCAGAGCAACGGTAAAGTGAGAAACGTTTTATTCTTGACTTTCTTGTTAAACTACTCAGTATTTCAGGCAGTGTAGCTCAATGCGGCGGTCTGCGCTTCACAAAGACGCACGTGAAGGGCAGACAACAGGCATGACAAGGCGCTCGCCAATATGGCTCGCCGGCCGCGATGACATGTGACCTGGCGTGAGGTTTTGCGAACGGCTAGTTTTGCGTGGTGTCGCGTTTAACAGGGCAACCGCAAGGTGAAAAATGTTTCATTCTTGTAAAACTGCGAGGCATTTCGGGCAGTTTTGCTCAGCGCGGTGGTCTGCGCTTCAAAAAGTCGCGTATGAAAGGCAAGCCAACATGACGTGCTCGCCGGCCGCGGTGAAGCCAGGCCGCGGTTTTGCGAACGGCTACTTTTGCGTGGTGTCGCGTTACATTTAACGGGACAACGTTAAAGTGGAAAATGTTTTATTATGCTGCAAGCTTCATTGCTTCAGCTGTTCAGTGCTCTTGAGGAATATTGTTAGATTAGTGGCTGTTATTTCACGCTCTGTAGAAATGCATTTTCAGAGAGGTTAGGTTAGCCTGCATTTCCTGACATCTACGTTGCAAGAGTAGCTTTTGTATCAATTTTACGAATGACAGCTTTTCTGTTCTGGACCATAACTGCTGCTCACCAAGTTTTCAGTACCCACCCACATGCACAGATGTGTGCGTGGTGCAGTGGCCTTACATTTCATTGCAACCTACTGCATCATGTTCATTCCTTTTTCAACAGCACTGCATGGACCCACGGACTGCAGCCGAAGCACGGCAGATGCGACGAGTGAATGGTGTGGCCTTCCCTCAAGCGTCAGTACTCCTCTCTGCCCTGGACAATACAAGTTACCCTTGCTGAGGTAGCCACTACTGGGACTGTGTATTTTATGTATAATGCCCGTTTTGTTAAATATCATTTGCAATAATTTGGAAATCAACGTTATGCTATTTTTTTACTCTACCCAAGTGCTGTTTTTCACCTTGTGTATTTTTATTTTTCTGTATTGTGTACATCGCCTAATGTGTGTCAAGTATTGTCAATGCATCCGTCTACATCTGTTGCATCTCCTGTTTTACTGCAGCAAAATAAATTCATTTCAGGAAGCACTTCGCGTCTTTTCTGCAATACTGTTTTGCAAAGGCTGTGGCGCAACTGCTTTGATGGCCAGTTTAGACAACTGGGAATCTATTTTTCGTGTGATTATGCAGGCTGAAAATAAATAGAAACACTAGCAGATTATTTAAAACCAAAATAATGCGCCAAAAGGGCAGGGAAGGGCGCAGCGCATGGCTAGCATTCAAATCGCGCGCCGTTCAGCAAGACCGGAAGTAGTTGCCACCGGCCGCTTGGTGCACTACAGTCAAATGGGCCGCTGGGCCCTATGGGAGTGTCCGCTCTTTACCAATCCCTTTCTCTATGGTCGTAGTTCGTCGGCAACATCGTTGCCGATCCTAGCCGCGCCAAGTAACATTGGCCGGCGCGATGAAGATCTCGGAGGCCATGCCCTGTCTATTTTATTCCGTAAGCTACACGCATGATGGCGCTACGTGCACGCCAAGCGAAGCAGAAGTACAGCGGAAAAGTAATTTGCCACTCGCTAAACTGCGTGTTCTGTAATTCTGTAATTTACATGCTCATAATTATTATTATACCCCACAATACACTCCTATAAGGGACATTTCTGAGACAACACCGCAATCAATAGACGCGCCTTTGTCTATTTCAAACCACCCGGTCGTCTAGTTTTCAACACGGTTTTTCTTCACGGTGATGTACGAGTGAGGTCTTTTCGGGTCGAAGATTTTCGTTACGTCCTGGCCGCGTCCGGTGCGCTTCCTGACGTGGTTGCGTTGGGGGCGTACCAAATCAACCATGTCTGGGCGGTTACCCTGCGGAGTGCGGAGGCAGCAAAGATATTGCTCGCCTTCAAGGAGCTGCAAGTGAAGAAACGCCGCTGTCTTATCATCGACCCGGAAGACCAGCAGGTAAAGCTGCGGCTTCACTGGATGCTTCGCGGTGTGGCCGACGACGACATCCGGACGGCGTTCGCGGCGTTTGGCAAGGTGACGGAAGTCACGCGTGAGTGGTGGCGGATACAAGGCGTCAATGACAAGGGTTCTACGACGAGGACTGTCCTACTGAAGTTGAAGCCGGGCCTGAAAGTGGACGACCTGCCACATCAGGTACGCGTCGCCGGAGAGTTGGCCCTTGTCGTGGCTCCTGGACGCCCGATGCAGTGCCTCCGCTGCCACGGCACAGGTCACGTGCGCCGGGAATGCAAAGTCCCCCGCTGTACGAAATGTCGGCGGTACGGCCACGCAGACAACGATTATGTATGCACTTACGCGGCAGCTACGGGTGCAGCGTCAAAAGAAGACACGGCGGAGCTCCTGATGGACGTAGTGGAGGCCGAAGAATCCTCAAAAGGCATTGAGGAACAGTAAAAGAAAACCGGCGCTACGGACTCTTCAGGACCTTCCAGCAGCAAAGCCGGGCGGAAACCTGAAGCGGGAGAACCCGCGGGAAACCAGATGGAGGAGCCGACTGAAAGAGTAAGCGGGCCGGCACTCAAGGAAGCAGAACCAGCGTCTCTGTTTGAGCAGAACCAAGACAAGAACGCCGCCCGCTCCACCGGCGCTCCTGCCCCATCGAAGCGACCCCACGCCCAGACCAGTGCTGAGGGAGATAAGGCGACAGCTCCCAGCGTCGAGGAGCCGCCGGCAAAAACCAGCCAAGGACGGCGGTCCACTTTGAGGCCGCGACCTAATGGGTCGGCGGAGAGGAGAGACCACGACAAACCGCCACCGCAGTCAGGCCTGCCGCCAGCACCGGATGGATCCGGTGTCAAAGACGTCGTCTAGCCACGCGCTAGACGCGAGAGGTAAGCACCATGTTACCGGCCTCTTTCCTCTGTATGAAAATGGCTTCTGTGGCTCCGATAAAAGTAGGTACACTTAATGTCAGGGGACTGGCAAGCAAGAAGAAGCAGAGTCAGGTGTACCGCCTTTTAACTGAACATGACATCGACGTCCTGGCCGTGCAGGAAACGAAAGTTGATGGGGAAGAGACCGGTAACATGGTGCGACGTTTCACGTCTAGGTATTTTGCAGTAGTGAGCCTCGCAATTGGCACGTCTGCGCGCTGTGTCATTTTTGTTAAGAAATTACCCGGACTCGAGGTTCAGGCGCATATGGCATGTCCGTCGGGCAGATGTGTTTGTGTTGATTTTCTGTACAACAAAACGTATTGGCGCATTATTAGTGTGTACGCTCCAAATGTTGTGGATGAGAGGGTATACTCTTTTTTCAAAACGTACAAAAGTACATCAGTTGTGAGAAATCCCTGATTGTCATGGGCGACTTTAATTGCGTCTTGAGAGGCTGTGATAAATCCAGTACAAGAGCGTTTAGGGACAGAAGTACTGAGGCTCTCTCAGAAATTATAGACACTAGCAACCTTGGCGACGTGGCGGAATGTTTAGAAGGATCGCGTTGTGTGAAGTTTACACATTTCCAGCGGTCAAGCCACGCGCGGCTGGATCGCATTTATGTGTCTACGGGCGTCATATCAAAATGCAGTAGTTACAATGTAGTACCGATTTCATTTTCTGATAATGGTTTAGTGGAGTGTGGGATAGTGACAAAAAATCGAGGCAATCAGTATTCATGGGAGACGTGGAAATTAAATAATAAGCTCATTACAGACGATATCTTTAGTAGGAAAGTAAGCGAAGAAATTGACAAAATAGAGTCTATAGGGGGGAGATGAAAATATGGCAGCAGTGGGAACTTTGCAAAGAGCAAATAAAGATAGCACCAATCGAACGGTCAAGCTGTATACGACAAGAAGAGAAGCGTTAGGAGGACAATTTAAGATCCTTGCTGGCTAGACTACTTGAAAAAGAAAGCGAAGAGCCTGGTAAATGGATGGACGATATTAGGAAAATAAAAAACAGGATTGAACTGTTCGAAGAAGAGCGCTATCGTGGTGCGCTTGTGCGGGCGAAGGCGCAAGATATAGCTGCTGGGGAGACACCGTCGAAACGAGCACTAGGGATCGAGAAGACGCGTGCTCCGAGAAACCACACTGAACTGATCGAGTGGGGCGGGACGTTATCTGGAGAAAGCGGTCATATCCAACAGGCGTTTCTTGAATATTATCGAACGCTGTTTACAAAGCAAGACGTGGAAGTAAACGCATTCAAAGGAAAGTTTCCGGGCGCTTTACCGCGTTTAGATGACGAGCAGAAAGATAGGCTGAAGCTTTCAATAACCGCGTCGGAGGTCGAGCTTGCCATAGAAAAATTGAACCCGGGAAAATCTCCCGGCCCCGACGGGTTAAGCGCGGCGTTCTACAAAGCATACAAACATGAAATAGTGCCGGTACTTACAGCCGTGTACAACGAGTCCTACAAAGTAAATGTATAGCCCCCGTCTTATGGCAAATCCCACACAGTGTTGATTCCTAAATACAATGAAGCAGATAAGTTACAACAGGTTACAGCATGTCGTCCTATCGCACTCACGAATGTAGACTACGAAGTTTTTATGAAAATTCTAGCCCGTACACTACAGTCAGTAATTCAACAGTTAGTTGGACCACACCAGACGTGTGGAATCAAGGGTCGATCCATTGTTTCCAATGTGCATAAAGTGAGAAGTGTGCTTGAGTGCTGTGATCACACAAACAGTTGTGTAGGTATCCTTCAGTTGCATCTGGAGAAAGCATTTGATTGTGTCTCACATGAAAACCTGTTTTGCATACTCGACCATGTGAATGTAGGGTCCGTCATTCGCGAGGGAGTGGCCATGGCGTACCGAAGCTGCACAACAAGATTGATTGTAAATAAAAGTTTGGGGGCCCCCATAAACGTGCAGCGATCGGTGCGCCAGGGTTGTCCCCTCAGCCCTCTGCTATTCTGCATTTACATCGAGACACTGTGTTTAAATGTCATAGAAAACGACAAAATTCGTAGCTTCCAATTGCAAGCTGCAGAGGTTAAGCTGCTGGCATATGTGGACGATGTGGCTGTATTCGCAGTGAATCGCGAAGGGGTAATTGAGGCAGTGTCGTCTGTAAAAGAATTCACAAAGGTTTCCGGCAGTAAAGTTAATTGGTCAATGTCCCTGGGGCTTTGGCACGGAGAATGGCCAACGACGCCAGAGAAGTTCGCAAACATGTCCTGGGTGACAACACCAGTAAACTACTTGGGAGTCCCACTAGATAGTTATCGCGACAGCGAATCGTACTGGAGGGCACAGACTCAAGCCTTGGGGGAAAAGGTGGAGGGGTTGAAAGGGCAATAATTGCCAGTTTTCGCCAGGGCCACAGTGTGCAACATGTTTTTTATGTCGAAGCTGTGGTACGTGATGCAAGTGTTGCATTGTGCAAGGATGAACATACCGAGACTGCACCGGATATTTGCCATTTTTGTGTGGGCAGCAGAATGGGAACGATGTAGCCGGACCAGTTTGTTTAGGCGGGTGAAGGACGGTGGACTGGGTTTTGAGCATTTAATTCTACGACAGATTGTCAGCAAATTTATTTTTGTTCGCGGTATAAAAGATCCATTTTTGCGTACTGTGCGCCAATTAAGGCTCGGAAATGCACTGCCGGACTTTGTTGTCTCGACCGAAGGTGTATCGGGACGCATTTTTGGTTATTTTAGAGAAGTAGTCGCTAGTGTGCGATTCCTGTCTGTTCGATTTTCTTATGAATATTTATCTTGTGTTAGCAGGAAGAAACTGTACAAGGATTTGTGTGACATAATTCTTCCCATACCAATATACAGGGCCTTATACAGTGGAGGACTAGGATGAGACGTACTTAAGCGGGTGAAGGCGATGCAGGTGCCGTCAAATGCAAAAACTTTTTTCTTCAAGTTACACACGGAAACACTGCCAGTGAAGAAGTTATTTGAAGGAAAGAATTTATTTTTACCTTGGGGTTCGCATTGCTTAATTTGTAAACAGCCAGAAACTATAGACCACGTTTTCCTACATTGTTGGGAAAGGGTATACTTTTAGGATATTTTACAAAGGACTTTAAAAAAGGAATTTCCATTAGACTCGCATGGTATTAGGTACTTGCCAGTGGAGAATGAGGATGGGGTGCCTCTTGACCTTATTATGCTAATGGCTCTCCACTGTATTTGGCACTCGAGAATGGCAGCATACCATTGCGATCCTGACGCACGGCCAGCAAGGATCTATTTTCGGGAAGGCATGAATAGATATATTGAAATTCATAAACTTGCTCCTGAAGCTCCGAATGGCTCGGAAGATTGGAGCCATTAGTGACCCTAAGAGAATTTTAGCATGACGACGCCACAACTCACCTGGATGATTGTTGTATTAATGAACGCTCATTGTGCCTTGTAAGTGTTTTTGTGTATTGTGCCGAAGTCAGGCAATAAAGAAAAAAAAGCTGGCGTGGCCGAGTGGTTAACGTGCTCGTCACGCACACCGGAGGACCACGTTCGATTCCTCAGGTCGGCGATTTTTCCTACTCGCTTTTATTTATTACTGCTTTTGGATTTTTCGCTCACGGCCAACGCCGGACGACGCGGGACGGCGGCCGCCGACGACGACACTGACTTTTCTGCGACTCGGGGTCCTTAACACTACCGCGTTAAAACACCCTAATAATCGCGCTACCCCGTGTGTTTTGATAGCAATGCCAGTAGATAGCTTGCAATATGCCAAGTGCCTATCAGAGCACAAAGCGCAAATCGGACAGCTGAGCTGCACAAGCGGATTTTGATCAGGGTCATTTTGAGTTCTGCGCAGTTACAGCACTTCGAAGGAAATTTGAGTATTTTCGTGATGAATAAGTAGACGGGCCATGAGGGTGAAGAATTTTGATATTTGAGAGGACTTTTGTCATTAGGCGGGTAATTGTCACGGCAAAAATTGAAAACCCAAATGAAAGACAATGGCAGGCTTTGCTGACCAGCTCTAACCCGGAGGCTCAGCTCTACCTGGTCACAAGAGCTCGCAAACTGGCGAAAGCCAGTGGTGCCAACCGCTCGTCAGCCTCGGTTCAAGAGGCGAAGAAAAAGATCCCCGAGCAGTTAATAAAGTTTACTCACTCACTGACTCGCGGCAATGATCTGTTGCGCATAAAGTTCTCATATCATGTGATTTGAGCTTTGTTTACGTAGAAGTTCTTCTGAAGCATGCCAATGAAGCGAAATTGTACACGGGGCTTGCAACTCAGAGCTAATGCGAAGAAAGGACACAACCTTAGAACTGCAGAGAAATTCGACCAGCAAGATGATCACAAAAATTAAAACATCTTCAAAATATCTGAGCATGCGGCTTAGGAAACGCAGCGAGCGGCGGCAGCTGTCAAGAAAAATAAACACAGATAATGAATGAATGAAGCCTTTATTTGATTGAAGGGATGAATTAAGGCTGCTGTTTGGGTAACTAGTTACGAGGGATGAGAGTGTACCCATGCAGCACAAAAGTAATGGCCCTTGATTGGCATTCTGGTGGCAAACGTTGGCATAAATATAGGTCCTTCATTGGCATTTGGGCAAATTACTACCTTTTTCAACAATATGCCAATAGTACGCCAACCCATCGCCATTTTCATGCCATGAGTATGCTTGCATACAGCCAGAACGTCGCCAAGGGTATGCCCGCGTAGAGCCATGCTGTCACCACATTCGCGCCAAGCATGCGCGCGTGCAGCCAACCTGCCGCCACCCTCGCGCCAAGACTACGCCCACGTAGAGCCTACCTGTCCCCACGCTCCTGCCGAGACTTTGCCAATATCCAATCATCCTGCCCCCCCCCCATTTGTGCCATCATCATCATCAGCCTGACTATACCCACTGCAGGGCAAAGGCCTCTCCCATATTTCTCCACTTAACCCGGTTCTGTGCTAGCTGCATTCACTTGACCCCTGCGAACATCTTAATCTCATCCGCCCACCTAACTTTCTGCTGCCCCCTGCTAAGCTTTCCTTCCATTGGAATCCTGTTTGTATACCCTCAGCGACCATCGGTTATCCTCTCTTCGCACTACATCTCCTGCCCATGTCCATTTCCTCTCCTTAATTTTCACTAGAATGTCGGTAACGAGTTATTTCTCTGACCCACTGTGCACGCTTCCTATCTCTTAATGTTACCCCTACCATTTTTGGTTCCATAGCCCTCTGGGTTGTCCTCAACTTAAGTAGAACTCTCTTGGTTAGCCTCCACGTTTCAGACCCATAGGTGAGTACAGGCAAGATGCAACTGTTGTATACTTTCCTCTTGACCGATACCGGTAAGCTGCTAGTCATAATCTGCGAGTGCTTGCCAAATGCGCTCCATCCCAATCTTATTATTCTTATTTCCTTTTCATGATCCGGATATGCGGTAACTATTTGTCCTAAGTAGACATATTCGCCTACTACTACTAGTACTTCGCTACCTATGCCTATATCCTATTTTGCCTATATCCAGCCATCATACCCCCACACTTGTGCCATGATTACCCCCATATCCAGCCATCCTGTTCCCGCTTTTGCACCATGATTATACCCATATTAAGCCGGAATATTGATAACCCGAGATTAATTCCAAGGCTTGGCATTATTGCAGCCAGTTGCACCCTGGCTCAGAATGCTGTCATTTCAAGGTGGCCGTTGAATTTCTAGGCCAGTGGTAAATCCGACCAGGGGCACCCCACTTAGTTGTACACCATATCCTCTTCTATATTCTGCCATTTGTTTTGTCTATTCGACAAGGGAAGCTGTAGGCAATAGTTCAATACACAATGCAGACTCCAAAAATTTGGACTTACACCGCGTGTCCTCCCACAGAAGGGGGCTTCATATGAAACCTTTTGCATATGAGCAGTCATGCAAAAAAGGAACCAAATGATCGAAGAAACAAACTTTATTTTATTTCAAGTGTCACGAGAACACGCAGCAAGTCAAGGCACAGCTTTGGACTTACAGGGCAGGCTTGCAGAAGGTGGTTGGGATGATTGAGGGGGCTCTCTGCAGGCCCAAGGATGTGACAGAAACAGCAGACGGTTCCGACTGTAGGAAGGGGGTGCGAGCCATGAATGCGTGACTCTGTGCAGTGGGCTGACCCATGACAAGGATTCACAGGTAGGCCCTGGATAGCAGGCTCCTGGCAGCCACCCTTGCATAACTCGTTACTGCAAGGTCCACCGCAGGCTTTTCGCATATAGCATCTGCACAAGGTAATTGTTCACTTACGGCCAAGAAATAGATCTCAAAACCGCACACTCTACATTCACAATAAATCAAGTTCATTATATGACAAAAAGAAGGGAGGCGCGAATGTTATTAAACAGAGGATGCCACGTAGTCATAGGTTGCATACATTATTTACCCCTTCATGGACCTAGCGTTCGGAAACACTCCTGACATATTGTCAAGACGTTGCAGTAAACTACACTTTGTGAAAGGTCGCCTACTATTACTGATATTGACATGTGCAACAAGTAGCTATCATCGTAAAGCGGAAACCATTGATGCGAGGCTTCTTCCGCGGACGTGCGCTTTCTTGAGCTTAGCCGACTGGAAGACACTGAACTAAAAACATGAACAATTATATCGACATCATATTCATCAAATGTGCACTGTCTGAAAAACAATGCACAAAACTATGCAGAAAAACATTTCGATGATATACCAAAATTAAATATTAGCGAAGTTCAGATTGAAACTTGTTTGGTGTGCCCTACACAGCTTTAAAACCTAATTTTCTAATCTTCCGTAGGCACCGTGAAGCCACTCATCACCACCTCTCATTCTCTGTAATCTCCTTCAATTCCTGCCCCAATCTCCTCACATGTAAAAGCTCTATATCAACCTTGAACGATGGTTTATTTTTAAATGGGACAAACATTTTCTACCAGAAATGCCAGATAAACCAAGTGAAATACGCTGAATACAGAAATCGGAGGTAATTTTTATATAAAAAAGGAATTTAAACGGTATGCCCCATGTCGCTCGGGGTGCATGCAACTGTAGGTACGATTGGGATATTCGAAACCCTTACAAAACGCTCACTGGACAAACGAGAGTTACAGCTTTTTCACTGAGAGTACACTTCTACAAAATTAAAATTATCGTTGCATCGCCACTTCCTTCTGGCTGCGTTCACTCAATCGCTTGTATGTGATAAGCCTTTAGTGTCTTGCTGAACTGCAAATCCAAACGAGTAAGATTCTTGTCTTGCACAAATAATAGATGACCTATATTTCCACAATCGCATAAGACGCGCTACAACATTGCATCTAATTCCCCTAATTAACATTTTTCAACGTCCCCTGGACGCATCTTAACAAAGACGAATAATAATGCTTTTACCATTCCAGAAGTATTACTTCCTGCGCTACGTAACTTAGATATTTTTCAATAAAAGTGGTCCTAAATGTCCGTATGGGAATCGCTTTTCCTCCTGGAAAAAAATTGAAATGAGACACCACATCGAGCAATTAACAAACCGCCCAGAACATGTAATTTTCAAAATTGTCTGAAGTTGAACAGAGCGTAGTGCTCACAAATAGGACTTTGTTGACCGGCTTCTGGACTACGCCGGGGCTGTCGTAAGGTGTCAGAAGATGTGGCTTGCCTTTTCGCTTGCAAAGAACCACGGCCGAAAGTAAGCCTCGACTCCAAACGTACACGTGCCGTTGTCAGATGGGAGGTTTGGCTCCGGAAGGCGCCGCACCTCAATGTCTCACATAACCTATCTGCCCGTCATCATTAATACATCATTCCCGGCACGTCCCCCTCCTCCCAGATGACCAGGGGGCGGAGGTTTTTGTTTCGGGAAGACGGCTGTACCCTGGCAAGGGGGCAGTCGTGTGGTGACACGCACACAGCAGTCACCGAACACTATGCCGACTGTGTTTAAGGTCCCCGCAGTGACAGCAGGCCGAACACAGGGAAACCGGACCTTCTTTGGACCTCGGATGTCCTGAAGGACAACTGTAACCCTAAAGCGCTTCATATCGACACTGTTATGGTACGTCCAGAAACCGTGCAAATAATCAGTGGCCTGGTCCACATGTCTATGAACTCTTGCTCGCTGAGGTGACGCTGCTCACGGCTTAGGTGAAACCAGACCTCTCTGCGGACTCGTGCGAATACCTCTTGAAGGCCTGGAGCACTGCGTCCATACGCAGCGGCGCACCTGGCAGACCAGACTTGGTACATGCACTCAACGAGCAAGAGGACAAACTGCTTCACAGGATGCCTAGGTAACGGGTTGAGGTACCTGACAGTTTGATACGGTACTCCTGGAATATTGAACAAATCAGCCACTCGTCGAAGGAGGGCTGCTGGGAGAAGGCATTGTGAAAAGATGTGCACCATGTCTTCACGACTACCACAAATCGGGCAAACTGGATGCAAGCTCGCTCGTGTGAACGCCCTGCTCCAGATGGGGAGGCAGCCGCGCGCAAGGCGATACATGAACGTTGCTCTGCTTGCATCCAAAAAGTTTGCCAGTATCAGATTCCAGCTTGGACGCATATAAGACAAATCGCGTTGACTCTACCTAGGGGGGTAGTTTCGGTGTCAAAAGATTGGCTAGATCTTTTAACGGGACTTCCAGAATATCTATGTCGGCCTGGAGGCCTGTGAGTCGCTCCAAGCAGTTAGCTGCTTGTTCATAGAAGGGCGAAGGAGAGCCAGAACGAGGACATTGTGCAAAATTGTACTTTGTGAAAAAAGACGAAGGCGGGTGCTTAGGAAGAACGAGGTCAAGCTTCGAGTCAGGGACATGTCTGAATTCAGGGCTGTCTGAGTCCATCTGACGTGTAGCACTGCGGTTACTATGCCCAGGTCTGGGATGCCAAGGCCTCCCTTGTCCCGAGGCTGTTTCACCACAGGCCTCCTGATTTGATCTATCATTCCGTTCCACAGGAAACGGAAGAGGATTCTCTCAAGCTGTAGCTTTGTACGTGCCGGCAGAGTTGTTATCCAGGCAACATACGTCAGGAACGAGAACAGAATTGACCGAACGACAGTAGCCCGTGCCGTGAGGGGACACAGCAACGTCCCATATTCTCTCTCTTCTCAAGCTTCTCTTTAGCAAGAGGCCAGTTGGTCTCTGATAACCCGTCGGAACGGAAGTGAAATGCGCGCCGCCGCCGCCGCCGCTCCGCCGCCATGAGAAATACGAAGAGCTCACCACGAGCGAGCAAACATTCTTGTCGCGCTGGTTGTCAGGCAGGCTATCAAACCACACGCCAATAGACCTCTCCTCGGGTACGTCACGCGATGCGAGTGACGTCACGGTGTCGACGTTTCCGGTTTGCGCCGCAGACGCCGATGGGCAAAACAGTCGCCTGAATGCATGCGCTCGCATAGAGATTCGCTGCACGAGCAACAATAATCTTCATTGCGGGCATTAGGACCTTTGCCTCGACCCTGAATCGCAATGCCTACGAGCTGCTGTGCAGTGGGATGCACCAACCGCGCCAAGAAAGGCTCTGGTATACGATTTTTTCGTTTTCCACGGGACGAAAGTCTGAAAGTGTGTGTGCACGCACTGCGCCGAGATAAATGGAAGCCCACAGACCGGATCTGCGGAACTTGTCCATGCTGATTTGTTCTAGAGTTCAGCTAGTTTATCATTCACTGGACTTATTACACTATCTGGTGATTTACATAAAACTGTTTGACTGCAGGTTGTTCTGTACCCATAGAAGTAGGGGCTTTGAGAAGGCAAGCCGTACCTCATTATTTACCTTCTTCGTTAACATTTTTTCATGTTTCCTCAAAAAGGGTGCTCAACTCAACCTCTGTTGGGCTCATATATATGCAGCTCATCTCAGTGGTAAGTAGCAACTAGTAAGGTATGTTGTCAGAGCGTTTAAGCTAAAACTAAGATAATAAAGATCAAGTAGTTAGAGGGAATAAAAAAATTGTTACGTACACTTTCACGGAACTTGTTGTTCCACTCACAAAGCTGTTAACTAGTGGACCGAATGAGTCCAGATGAAACGAGCATTTCCACTTTGAAGAGTAAATAAGCTACATGCGTGGCTAAACTAAAAGATAAATGTTTATTACTGTTAAATGCCAAGCATTACAAGAGCGCGCACACTTTAAAACTTGTAGATTACCATTCGAGCTATTACAGCAACTAAAGTGCCAGAACCTCTAGAAAACGTTCAGCGTGCACAGGGATGGTAGAAGGTAATAAATATTTTAATTGTAGCAAACTGGTAGCATAGTACGACTTACAAGTGTAAAGGCTAGACTTGCAAGCGTAGAGGCTAGATAGGCAGGGTCCGAAGTGCTCAGGCGGCACATGGGTTGTGAGGCACGTCGCATAACACGGATCAGGAGCATTTTGGCCACCTAAGACCTGACACTGCACGACATAAGAGCACGCTTTCAACTTTGGCCCCATCGATAAGTTGCCGCCGCTGCAACCGCGGCCGGGATCGAACCAGCGACGTCGAAAACCTTATAACACGATAAAAAAATACGAGATCCTATGCTCTGCGTATCGCAGGCTGATTTCACGCGTGAAGGATATATTCTGGCGGGACGATTTGCGTGTAATGCACTTCCAATCTGCAGCATGCCTTCATATTCCTGCCTATCAAAGTAACCTGTTAAAACGCTATTGCTCGATGTCACACCGAACACAGCTTACCCGGCCATGCATGTGCAGTGAGCTGCCTGTACGATTCCGTCCTTGTGCAAAAGCGTCCAGGCTTCATATAGCTCGCCGGTGGTCCTCTGCGACGGCGCCAATTTAGCTTTTAAAAAGCGGCACTTTAAGCCAGCGTCGGCAATGAAAACTTGCCGCACATGGCCTTCCCCTGCAAGAACGAAAGCCTTCAACGAGCGATAGGACTTCAAGCTATCCGTGGCGTAGCTAGGGCCGGGCGTCTGAACAAGATATACGCATATGTATCCAAAACGAACATTTGGCCATAATTTGGGGTCATTTTTCCAGCCCTTCAAAAGGAAGAGGTCGGGGTATTGGTCCCCGTCAACTACTAAGTTTTCAACATACCGCCGGCGAGCGATTTCAGGCAATAACGTCGCGTACTCAGGCAGCTCCATCGGCTTGGAATACACAGGAAAGCATTGGAGGCTAGTCGAGACAAGGAATGGGCCTTGGTCGAGACCACGGCGTAAGAAATAATCGAGACACAAGCGCGCGCCGCTGCATTCAGTACGGCCGCGGCCAAGAAAACGACGGATTTTGCCCATCGCCGCTGCATCGAAGAGCGCTGCAGTCGCCGCACGTGCGTTCCGTGACGTCACGTCATTTACTCGAGGGAGAGGTCTATTGGGAAGCACGCGGGAAGAGAAGGTATGCAGCTGAAAGATGTGTAGAAGGACGAGGAGAAAGGCAATAAGCCACGTGTAGCGCACTAAGGCGAGAGCGAAAACAGGTTCGAGCAGGCGAGTGAAAAAAAAATTCCAAAGAAAAAAAAGCGCCTTGCGCGGGGATAGGAGTGGGGCGCTCTTCTGTGAAAAAGGGGGCAAGCCAAGAGAAGAGCTGCGAAGGTAAGGCTCGGAGGAGGCAAACCTAGTGAAAGAGGACAAAATCACGGAAAATGCCTTATGGGTCGTTCACAGCCAGATATCAAGTGGCGAAATATTTCCTTGCGATTTTTGCAGGGAAAAGCGCGGCTCTGACATAGTTGTCCCTTAGGCATCTCCAAACACTGCCATAATTAGCGTTACTAGATTTTTTCCAGTTCTCAAACTGCATCCGCGGCGGCCGTCGATGCGCGTCCCCTTTGCGTTTCCGCTCACCAGATGGCGCGGCGGCGTGGAGTGCAGTTCGCCAACTGTGATGAAGTTTGGGCCGGGTGTGGGGGTGTGAGTGTGTGGTGAGGGTAGGCGCGGTTGTGGGGTGTGTCCAGGTGAAGTGCTGCGTGTGACCTTCTTATGTTGATGTCTCTTTAGACAATTGTGTGTGTGTGTGTGTGTGTGGTTTTTTTTTATTATTAGCTGGGATACCAATCTGGTGTCCACCCGTTACAAAGGGACTAGCTAACACTATCATCATCATCATCATCATCCGTCGGATTAGGACAGTTGACAGCCGTGTGGTGAGGACGCGTGTTCCATCGCTCCTCCGATTGCACGTGGCTACTGGAAACGGACGGACTGGCGACAGCGGGAGCTTCCGAAGCGTCAAACAGATGAGTTCTTTCTGTTATTAACTTTATTTCGCTTTCAGCTAGTTAAGTTAGGTGCAGCCTAAAGAATTGATTTTAGCTCTTTGTCCGAGCGGCCTGGTTTTTCGTGCCGGCAGCTAGGTTTTCTCGGTGATCTTTTTTTAACTATTGTGTTTAGATAAATAATTTTTTTCTAGGCTATTGGCTTTCGCAGAATTGTTTTTAACGCATGTTTTTTGCTAGCCGTTTCTTGTGTCTTCTTTTAACAGTTTGTATATTCTGAGAATTCGAAATAGATATAGTTCAGTCGATACATGCTTAAGATGTGCAATCAAAAGAAGGTAAAGTGTACTCAGTGTGAGGCGCAGGTTAATCTCAAGGAAACGCGTTTTGACTTTGTAGGTGAAGCGGAAGGCAGCGACGCTTTGTGTCGGTGTTGCGTGCTCAGCGCGTGCATAGATAGGTTTGATCAAGAAAGTGGCAGTTTAGTGTCTCGTGTGGATGATTTAGAAAATGAAGTACGCTTGTTAAGGGCGGAGAATCAGAAGCTGCTTGGACAGCTTTCTCAAATGGAAAAAAAAAAGGCCGACTTTATCCTTGGAACCAACGAGGACGAACATTCCAGTGCGGGCCACGTGGCTGGGACCAGCACTGGCATGGAAGGCGTAAGCAAAGTAGGTTAGGCGGAGTTTGTCATTGAAAACAACAAGGACAAACATTCCAGTGCGGGCAACGTGGCTGGGACCAGCACTGGCATGGAAGGCATAGGAAAAGTAAGTCAGGCGGATCCGAACCGACTGAGCTATTTAGATGCAGCTACTAAGAAGCCGGAAAAAAAGGAAGAAGGAAGAATGAAAATCTCAGGATAAGGACACAGATAACCGGAAGCAGGAGCTAACAGTTGGGAGAGGGAGAGAGAAGGCTCAGGTGCTTATCGCCAGAGATTCTAACATGAGCAGGTGCAAGCGAGATACCTTGGAACGTGTAAAGGGTGACAAGAGAATGTTAGTTGGAGCCTTCCCAGGGAGCACAATGAGGGCAGTGCTGAAAGAGAGGAAAAATAGGCTGTCGAGAAATTCCGCAGAGCGCAGTATGGTGATAGTAGCCGCGGGGCTAAACAATGTCCTAAATGGTGATGCTGCAGGAGTGGTGGAAAGTTTAGCTAAGGGAATTGACGAGATCAGGGAGATAACACAGCAAGCGCGGATAGTTGTATGCACAGTACCGGAGGTGCTAGGATTGAACCGAAAGCTGGAAACGGACGTTGTGACAGTTAATCAGGACATAAAGTTAAGCCTGGAGAAGCGTTTCGAAGTGGTTGAGGTAAACAGGGAGGTGCATAAAGCAGGTTTTGGTAGGGCTTTTCAGCGAGATGGCATTCATTTTAACAGAAGGGTGGGAGCAGAGATCGGCTGGCGCCTGGCAAGCAGGGCTGTAGCTTTTTTAGGAGGTCCGCGAGGACTCTGTGCAAGGAGGTAGTTAGAAGTGAAGCAGAAGAAAGTGTAATAACGGAGGCTGAGCCCAGAAAAATGGCAAGGAGGAGGTCTAGAAAGAAAAGTACAAAAAAAGAAATTTAACACTAGGATCAGCTACATAAACATGCAAGGAGGTAGAAAAAGAGCGAAATGGCTAGAGGTAGAACAGCAGTTGAAGGATGACAAAATAGGTGTGTACACTCTTTGCGAGACTCATCTCAGGGATCTAGAAGATCCGCCGTTTTTAGATGGCTACGTCTCGGAAGGGTGCAACAGAACGAGAACGGAAAAAAAAGGTGGAGTGGTAGGTATGTTGATACATCAGGGAACAAACTGGAAAAGAATTAAATCATCTTGTAAAGAATATATCTGGATATCAGGAACAATTGCCGGCATAAGGACATGGCTAGGGGTAGTTTATATAGGAACAGGACAGCAGTGCAGGCAAGAAAACAAAGATCTTGTTGAATGTCTCAGTGACGATATAAGCCAGTTTGGAAACGGGGCCAATATTATTCTACTGGGGGACATGAACGGCCACATCGACGATCTGGATGGATACACTGATTGTAACGGGAAGCTAATGCTAGATTTTTGTGAGCGACACGAGCTAGTTATATTAAATAGAGAAACAAAATGTGAAGGCGAAATCACGTGGGAATTCCGCAACAGGCAGACGACCATTGACTACAGTCTAATGTCGCAGGAAATTTATAGCCAAGGTCACAAAAATGGAAATAGACGAAGAAGGGTAGTGTAGTCTGGGAAGTGATCATAAACGTATTAGTCTGCAGATGGGACCCTTGATGAAAAGAGAAACGGAACTTAGACAAAAAGTAAACGCAAAATTAAACGAAGATCAAATATCGCAGATAGCAGCAGACATCGAGGAAGAAATAGAGAAAAGCCCCATGGAAGACTGAGATTATGAACAGGTAGAACTACTCATAAGGAGGAAATTAAGGAAGTTAAAGTAGCAAACCGCTTGAATGGAAAGAGGAAGCAACAGAGCTGGTGGAATAAGGAAATCATTGAAGCTATTGAACAACGACGGGCTGCTTCAAGGGAACACCAAGTGGCAAAGAAAGCACAGGTATCTGAGGAGAAAATCGACCAAAAATGGGAATCATATCGACAAAAGAAACTTGAGGTACAGGCCCTCGTCCAAAGTAAAATAAAACAGTCCACTGATCGCTGGATGACTGACGTACACGATGCCTCTAGAGGCGGAGCAAGAAAATGCTGGAACCATATAAGCTGTCTAGGGAAGAAGAATCAAAGAAAGCAGGATCGGATTCAAGATTCCACGCACCATTGAGGAGTGGAACAGGTGTCCGCCAGATCTTTTAGCCAGAGCTGATTCTTTTGACTCAATGTTTTCATCACAGCATTTAATTTGAGAGCCATTTATTTCTACGTTTACTTTTTGTGTTTTGCATATAAGCCTTGTATATATTGTTGTATTTTGTGTTACAACTTGTATTTAACATTTTTCAATTTTGCTAATCCTGTTCTTTTTGCATATATTATGTATTCGCCCCTCCTGCTTGGGCCTACTGTAGGCCTGCAGTATGTTCTAAATAAATAAATAAATAACGAGGGAAATTGCTTAAATGGAGACAACGCAGTGAACTACATTACATCAGTTATAGCCGAGTCATTTAAATGCGACAATAGGGTAATCTCCGCAAACAAGGAAGCAACACAAGGTAACAGAATACAAAGCAGCTTAGAACTGACCAATATAAACTGGAAAAAGGCAGAAAAAAAATATTCCTAAAAACACATCTACATGAATAGATGGAATTCCGATCAAGCTTATTAATGAACTTGGTCCAAAAAGTAAGGAAACGTTGTTGAAAGCTCTGGAAGCAGTCGTAACGAATAAGCAAAATCCGGACAGCTGGTGGCAGAGTAAAATGAATTTGATTTATAAAGGGAAAGGAGAAAGATTGCACATACAATCTTACAGGCCGATTACCATAACATTTGTTATGTACAGGTTAGCCAGGCTGGCGGTGAAATTAAAGGTGCAAGCATGGGTAGAAAGTAACAATATACTCGGAGAACTTCAGAACGGCTTTAGAAATGGTAGGCGCTTAGATGATAGCCTGTTCGTGCTTACCCAATGCATCGAAATATCTAGAGTGGCAAATAAACATTTGTATTTGGCCTTGCTGGACATAAACGGGGCGTACGACGACGTAAGCAGGGAACTCCTGTGGAACATATTAAAAGAAGCAGTTATCGGTTATGAGATAATAGAGTTTCTACGGGAAATATACCGGGATAACAAAGTAGAAATTACATGGGAAGGGATACGAAGTGAGGAAGATGTCAAAGTATGTAAAGGATTAAGACAAGGATGTCCTCTATCACCACTGCTGTTCATGCTTTATATGATAAACTTGGAACGGAGGATACAAGACAGTAACCTAGGTTTCATTCTGTCATATAGATTAGGTTGAAAAGCGGTAGAGCAGCGCTTCCCTGGTTTGATGTATGCAGACATGTGCTGCTAGCTGAGAGTCTGGCAGAATTGCAAACTCTAGTTAAGTATTGCGGAGACAAAGGGGACGCTCTAGGCTTCAGTTTTAGCGCAGTTAAGTAGGGTCTGATGTTTTTCAACGGCTCAACTGATCAAGGTCTTAAAATACAAGGCCACGAAATACCTAGAGTAGCAGAATATAAATATCTGGGAGTATAGGTAAACGAAGGATTGGTATACATTGGAAAGCATGAGCAATCACTTAAGGCCAAAGGGCGAAGGAATGCCGGGATAATGTAGCATAGGGCATTGTGGGGATACAACAGGTATGAGGTTTTGAGGGGTATTTGGAAAGGAATCATGGTGCCCGGGCTTACTTTCGGCAATGCGGTTTTGTGCCTAAAATCAGAGGTACAGTCGACATTAGAAACAAATCAGAGATCCGTTGGACGATTAGCACTAGGTGCCCACGGCAAAACTACAAACGAGGCGGTACAGGGAGATATGGGCTGGGCATCTTTCGAAGTACGGGAAGCTCAGAGTAAAATATTATATGAGGAACGCCTGAGGAAATTGGACAGTAACAGATGGGCAGCTAAAGTGTTTAAATACCTGTACCTAAAAAGCGTTGACTCACAATGGAGGAAAAGAACTAGGAAACTAACTAGTAAGTATGCTAGTAACAAGGACGGAGAAATAAAGAGCATTAAGCAACAGGTGAAAAGCACAGAAGTTAAAAACTGGATAAATTCGATGGAGAAGAAACAGAGTGTGGAATTATACCGAAAGTTGAAAATGCAGATCAGGAAGGAAGCTTTCTTTGATAACTCAAGCAGCAGTGCCCTACTTTTTTAAGCTAGATCAGGGTGCCTTAGAACACGCAGCTACAAAAAAAAATTTAACAATGAAGATGACGCATGTGCTGTATGTGGAAACAATTGACCATATAATACTCGAATATAATGGTATCCATCCGGAAGTTGATGCAGGCGCAGTAACTGTTCCTGAAGCTCTGGGGTTTAGAGATACCAGTGGCCGGGTGAATAAACCGGCGGTGGAAACTAGCAAAAAACGACTGGAAAATTGGTGTCTTAAAAGCAGAGAAGTGTCATAATTTATTTATTTATTTATATACCCTAAAGGCCCTTTCAGGCAGTACATAGGGGGGGGGGGGGGGGTAGGAGTCACATGAACAAAGTTGGTTATAACAGGCACATAAGTAATAATTGCACTTAAGGATCAGACAGGAGGAAAAAAAACAAGTCATTCAGGTCGCTATTTTTCCTTTTTTTATACAGTAGTTATATGACCTAAGCAATTTTACATGCTCTGAAGAAACGAGGTATGCGCGCGGTTAATACCAAGCAGTAGGCTGAAATGAACAAGAAATAACACAGCACTGCACATCAAGGAAAAAAGTAATGAGCATTGCAAAATATTATTAAATCAGTTTAACATTCAATTCCCTCCAAAGCCTTGAGGAATGAACTATGGTGAGGTAGGGTAGCGACATCTGCTGGCAAACTGTTCCATTGTGAAATAGCAAGTAGCAGTGGTGAATATTTAAACAGATTTGTGCGCGCATGTATTGGGTTGATTTTGAATGGATGGTCTACTCGAGCAGATATGTGGGGGGTAGGGCGAAGGAACGTTTTTCGAAAGTCTGATGAACCATGATATAGTTTGTGCATGAAAGATAGACGGGCATTTCATCGTCTAGTCTCAAGGGGCAATAAATTAAATCGTTGCTTGATACTGTTTACGGTAGTTGGGTAGGAATAATCGTGGGCAATAAACCTGGCTGCTTTACTCTGTAGAGATTCAATGGAGTTTGCTAAGTAAGCTTGATGAGGGTGCCAAATGATGGATGCATATTCAAGCTGAGACCTGACAAGTGTTGTATAGGCTAGGAGTTTCGTTTTTTCATTAGCTTGATAGAGAGTGCGCTTTAGAAAGCCTAATGTTCTAGCGGCCTTGTTGATGATGTGTTCAATGTGAGTATGCCAAGTAAGGTCAGAAAATAAATGTACTCCTAGGTATTTAATGGATGATACATGTTCAATGGCATCGTTACCAATGAAATAGGTATGAAGGACAACGCGTCGCCGTTTAGTAAACGTTTGAGCTTTAGTTTTGTTAGTATTTACTTGCATTAGCCACACTGTACACCAGTCAGGAATAACGTTTAAGTCATCCTGTAAGATAACGTGGTCACGAGGGCTTTGACTGCGTAGATCACAGCAGATTGTGGCAAGCTCTCCAAGAGATGGGAGTTCCAATTCACCTCATCTGTCTCCTCAGGAACCTGTATGAAGGACAAGAGGCCACAGTCAGAACTGGGCATGGTCTTACCGATTGCTTTCCGATTGAGAAAGGAGTGAGGCAAGGCTGCATACTGTCGCCCTGCCTATTTAACCTATATGCAGAGTGCATCATGAGGAAGGCCAGTCTGGACGAGTATTCATATGGAGTGAAGATTGCTGGAAAACTATATCAACATCCTTAGATATGCGGATGATACCACTTTAATGGCAGAAAGTGAAGTGGAACTCAAGAGACTTCTGATGCGCGTACAAGAAGAGAGTGAGAAGTTTGGGCTTAAACTGAACATCAAAAAGACAAAGATCATGGCGTCTTGCCCTATCAAGTCCTGGAGCATCAATGGACAAGAAGTGGAAGCTGTGACAGATTTCCTCTTCTTGGGCTCCAAGATTACCTCGGAAGGAGACTGCAGCCATAAAATTAGGAGACGCCTGCTTCTGGGAAAGAGAGCAATGGTTAGCCTTGACCGCCTAGTAAAGAGCAGAGACATTAGTCTACCAACCAAGATCCGTATAACTCGTGCTATGGTCTTTCCAGTTGTGATGTATGGATGCGAGAGTTGGACTATGAAAAAGGCTGCCCGCTGAAGAATTGACGCGTTTGAATTGTGGTGCTGGCGAAGACTCTTGAGAGTTCCTTGGACTGCCAGAAGATCAAATCAGTCGATATTGTCGACCATAAACCCTGACTGCTCTTTGGAGGGTCAAATTCTAAAGTTAAAACTCAGCTACTTTGCTCTTCTGATGAGAAGAGAGGAGTCGCTGGAGAAAGATTTGATGTTGGGAAAGGTTGACGGTCGCCGGAGAAGGGGTAGGCAGCGAACGCGATGGTTAGATGGCATCCTCGAGGCACTGCAGATGAAGTTATGTGATGTTAGGAATATAGTGAGAGACCGGAAAGCGTGGTGTGAAATGGTCCATAGGGTCACGAAGAGTCGGACACGACTGAACGACTGAACTGAACTCAAATGACACAATCGTCTGCAAACAAACGAATACTAGAGGCAATGTTATAATGTAGGTCATTTATGTACATGAGAAAAAGAATCGGTCCTAAGACAGAACCCTGAGGTACACCCGATTTCACTGAGACAGGAGCAGAGTCATTTTTGTTAATGATGACAGATTGAGAGCGATCAGTTAAAAAATCCTTGATCCAGTCAATGACCCCAGGGGATAAATTAATTGCATTAAGTTTATGGATTAGGCGGAAGTGAGGAACGCGATCGAAAGCTTTAGCGAAATCAATAAAGATGGCATCAATGGGATGAGTCGAATGAACAGAATGGTGAAGATCAGTGACCAACTCAAACAGCTGCGATTCGCAGGAACGTCCACGTTGAAACCCGTGCTGATTAGAGAAGATGAGCTTAGAATTTACAAGGTACTGCATGATTTGAGATACTATACTGTGCTCAATGAGTTTACATGAAACGCAAGTGAGCGAAATAGGCCTGTAATTGTGAAGTGAATTTTTGTTTCCAGACTTAAAGACAGGAATAACATGAGCAATTTTCCAATCCTTAGGCAATTTGCCTGTGTCAAGGGAGTACTGGAACAGCCAGCACAGCAGTGGTCCGTAGATATGTTTGGTTAGTTTTAACAGTTTTGTGGAAATTCCATCGGGTCCGGGACTAGAGTTCGAAGGCAAACGGTCAATGGCACACTCTACCCCATGACAGGAAACAGTGATATCCTTCATGGAGTGAACAACAGATTCCAGAATGCCCGTGTCGGAAAAAGACTCTTCGTCTGTAAAAACAGTACTAAAATACACATTGAATTTTCGTCGATAGGCATGCATCTATATCTAAACTCGGGAGAGCGTTAGACGAATTGGGTTTTACAAACCTTCAAAATTTCTTCGGATCATTCCGCATCATGTTAGCAATTTCAGTATTAAAGAAAGCATCTTTAGCTTCTTTTATCTGTTTTAGTAAGGTTAGTAATGAAGAAACTAAAATTTAATAAATAGAATGATGGTTTAGTTAACCAATCTAAATCAATAATTAAGATATAGGGAGAACAATGAGCATGATAGCTACTGCTACCACCCCGTTTCAAAGGGGACGCTCCTATATTCCATCCATCCATCCAGCCCGACGCCCCGAGCAGCTAAACGCGAAGCGCTTACGGCTTGCCTGGCAAATCACGTAGTTTGCCTTAACATTGTGACATGCATTGCGTTGCGCATATTTTTGCTTCTCATAGGGCTCTATTTAGACAATGGGGAGAGGCTATAATTGAGCAGAATGAACTCGAGATAGCACGATGAGCGAAGCTGCCTGGAACAAACTTTCACTGCCGCTCTTTGTGTGCAGTAATTGCTGAAAAAAAGAAATAAGCAAAGAAACTGCTTCTCTGAGTGGTGTAAGCGCATCTATTGTGAGGCACAAAGACCGCACAAACAAATTTCACTTGGTCAACACCCCTTTACAACAGACGTGCCTTCTTACTCGTGATGGCGACTTTCACATATGCACGGTTTCTAGGCGGCGGTTCACATCCCTCGCATAAAAGTGAATGCGCGTTACGATAAAAATGCGCGTTACGATAAAAAAAATACAAGAGATGGCATGTGAACGTGTACCTAATTGTGCTGATCGCAACCCAGCCGCGTTAGACTATTATCCAGGACCTTCGAAAATAGGTCGCCACAGAGACCTTCCTCATCAAGTGAAAGCGAAACTGACTCATTTGCAACTCTTATAAAATGCAGCATCTTCCTGCAGGTTTGCTTCAGGCTTCCTTCTTTGCGCCGATATGTGGTCAAATATGCATCGGTACCTACTACTGGAGCTTCTGAATTTATGTCCTGCTGCCAAAACTGGCAATCTGCGCGCTTGCCGACTTTACATACTATATATCGAGCTAAGCAGTTACAACACTGTGCTCTACAGAACCTCTGTAGTAGCCGTGTTCATCACTCGTTTGTTCAGGAAGGAGCAATAAAAACGAAGTAATTTCTAACAACTTAGCCTCAATATCACTTTGCAATTGCCAAGCCTGCTGGAAAGGCATGCTAGCTCTGTTCGAGCGATATGCCTTTCCAGCGGTCTTCAATGTTTCTTCCCCACCTACAAGTACAGCCCTTAGTTCCCCTTGAACACCTTCACGCAGTGCTGTTTTTAGAGGTGTATAGAAGCTCAGCAGGCGAAATACTTGTGATAAATTCCCGACAGTAAGATGGGAATCATCACCTCAAGTGAACGTGCCAGGCCAAAATGCTGCTGAAAACGAAAACAAGCATTATATAGTAAACGTGCGCATCTGTAACTTTAAAGGCAAACTGAAACAAAACCATTCTGTTACCCCATCGGGCCATGGTTAAGCTTCATGGTCAATATGTAAATGGCGCCCTTGTCGAATAGGTAACTGATAATGTTTAGCGCCGATGACAATATGACACATATGGACTCCGTTGTTATTTGCGAGGCAAAAAGCTTCGTGCCCTTTTCGACTGCTTTTTTCTGAGTCGTGTTCGAAAGTTTCGAAAGGTGCTTCGGACAATTTGGGAAGAGGCTGAGTATGGAATCGTCTTTCAGTGCCCATTTGTCTCGTGGTATCGTCAACAAATTCCAACAAATTTTGTGCTCGATCACTTTCGAAATATCCTCATCATTGTAATTGGAGGTCGCAAATTGAGCACGAGCTCGAAAGCTTTTTTCCTGCCTTGGCACTGCGCGCTCCCATAGCTGCATTCGTTCAGCATTGCGGCGCGGCCTGAAAAAAATGTCTCTTCTCTCCAGCAGATTGCACAGAACCGTAGCCGTTTTTACAACCCGGCAAGAAACAGCGTTGTATTATTAACTGTCACACACTGCACGACAACCGCGCATAAAAAAGCAAACGATTCGAGACGTGCACGCTGCCGTGGGACAAGCCCGGCAACTACCACAACGTGCTGTTCGCTACGTTCGCGGCGCCTAGTAACACGTTGGTGTCAAAAACAACGTTGTGCTGCTATTGGCCGGGCCACGGCCGGTCTGGAGGCACACACGCGCGCCATGGCAGAATCAGTATGGTAGCATAACTTCCATAGAGGCCTGCGTGTCGACTCTGAGCAAGGCTTTAGTTTCCCGGAGCCCCCTGCGAACTGTGAGGCAAAACAAACACGTGACGTTGCTTGTGACGTCACAGTGACATACTTTTGGCGGGGAATTTGATTGTCTTTTTTCTTATGAACGAAAAACAAGGCCAACAACGCCGGAGGCAAAACGATGCTCGGCTTAGGCAGAAAAATGGACACCGTAACTGTTCAGCCAACTTTACTTGAAATGGATTTCTACTGTCAAGATTTACGTTAACTGAAATGTTACGGCATCTTTAACCACCTTATCATAGCATCGTTTTCCCTCCGTCGTCGTTAGCCTAGTCTTTCGTCGCGCGTCATGCAAACGCATTCTGGGGCTTATTTCTTCGGGCACGTTTGTGAGCAAGGGCCTTCAAGTGAATTCGACAAGCACATGAATAGAATCACATGGCTTGAGGGGTTTCACTAAGGGCATAGATGATTGAAGCTGGGCTGCATAGAAAGCCAGGCTTTATTAATTCACGATAACTTACATAGACACTTCACGACAACGCAAATCTTGAAGTGTAGGAAAGCGACCACCGCTCATTCGTCACAGTCTTCACGAAATCCTCGTGATAAAATGTCCTGAGCGTAGGTCTCCAAACGAGACGCAGTGAGATTATAAAAGGGTAAAAGATCTTGCTAACAAACAAAGTACAGGATGATCCACTCCTAGCTATAACACGGTCACTGCTTTCAAAGCAGCATTGCGTCGGATGCAGTCGCTTATCAAAGCAAAGCGATATATGCACAGTGGGACGCGCTTCGCATGGCCTGCCCCTATAGCTTTAAGGAGTGACCGGGTCGGATGCTGATGCCTTGAAAGCCGTGATCGTGTTATAGCTAGAAGTGGATCACCCTATCAAAGAACAAAGAACAAACAAATGGAGTAACTTACGTTAGCGCTAGAACACCAACTTGTAAGAGCTTAGGTAAGCAATTTCAATTGGGATTGCTAGTATTTAGAAGTAAATGCATCTCAGAAGTGAAAATATCTGCGTTATAGCTTCGCTCCAATGAATCTCGCTCTGTTCACGATTCCATTATTTTACTCGCGCTTAATTTGCCACTGAGAAGAGTCAATGTGAGGCTACAAATTTACAACTCAATTGCATTTAACATGTTCCTGAGAAAGATCCCATTGACAATAGGAACATCCCTGTGTTAACAGCTAAAGCACATTCAGCGAACGTTGGTGCGATAATACGACGCAGTAAGAAAAACACGCAGCAAATGGAGCGGAACGGAAGGCTTTGCGCAATGCGACACGCGTCTTGGGGGCAATAAAATCTTACCTTCACCGTTCAATTAAAACATGCACCGACACGACGCTCATACAGATGTGTATCCTTAAAACAAGCCACCACTTTTGCGACGTGCCTTGGAGGCCGAGCTGGCCGAGCCGAGCCGTCGAGCTGTGACGCAGCGCTGTCCCATCGTCCGGAAATGCGCATACGCAGCGGTAATCAGTTTCTCATCGAGCACACACAGTCTTCGTCTTGCTGTAAAGCTCTAGCACAACCAGCAGAATGAAATACTGACTGTTTGGTACATATAACCCACTCTGTACGCAGCACGCAACGATGAATGTTGAACCGGGGCCGATGACGCACCCATTCCAAAGTGTCCCTAGTGAAAAATCCCATATCGCGACAAACGGGTTTGAACCGGTCCTGTATTATCCCGTATAAATATCATACCGGTGTGACCAGTCCTATATGAAGCGTTATCTGGTTTATATCGGACAGGTCATGTCCGATATGAATCTCATTCCGGACGGTCAAGTCCGGTATAGAGTTAATACAGGGCAGACCATTTCCAGTATGCAACTTATACATGACATATCAGTCCGGTATGGATATGATACAGGGCGGACCAGTCCTGTATGAAGCTTAAACGGGTTTATATCGGACAGGTTATGTCCGGTATGAATCTCAATCCGGACGGTCCAGTCCGGTATAGAGTTAATACAGGGCAGACCATTTCCAAAATGCAACTTATACATGACATACCAGTCCGGTATGAATATGATCTACGGCGGACCAGTCCTGTATGAAGCTTAGACGGGTTTATATCAGACATGTCATGTCCGGTATGAATCTCAATCCGGACGGTCCATTCCGGTATCGAGTTAATACAGGGCAGACCATTTCCAGTATGCATCTTGTACATGACATCCCATTCAGGTATGGATATGAAACAGGGCGGACTAGTCCTGTATTGAGCTCATATACCGGACAAGTCATGTCCGGTTTAACAGACACCGCACAAACCCGATATGAATGAAACTGATACTGGACAGAGTATTTCCGCTTCTCAGTACAATTCGGGCGGATCGTGAAGCTCAACCAGGATGACCACGTCGGAACATGCATTCGAGCTATTCAGCGCGAAGGCATGTTCTGACGTGGTCATGCTTATTTAAGCATGAAAGCATGAAACCATACATACATTTTATACATTACAACTTTTCTGTATATGTGGAGTACGCGTTGTTTCGCAAATACCTAGAAGATAGAAGCCGTGGATGTGTGCGCTAGCAAGTACATACACGCATCGCGTTTTGCTTTTGCGTGTGCAACAGTCGCTGCAGCTTGTAGGATTTGCGGTGCATCTTCATATCTGCGACTGAAGATCTGCCACCTTCAATGCGAAAGTGCGAGCAAGAACGTAGCGTTTCGTTAGCGAGGATTATATACGCTCGAGAATAAATGAAACACATCGCTGGCCATCGAAATATGCACAGGTCAGCCGGACATCGGGAGTCACTTCCTCGAGTGTTTATGTATGCAAAACACTTGGTCAGAAGTAAATTCATTGACGTCGCGGCTCCGTTGGCAAGCAGGTGAAGCTAAAACAAGCAGTATTACAAGTTTTGGTGCACCGCATATATCTATATGTAGCAAAAATTGCATGCGGTCGAAGACGGTTACAAAACACATCAGCACTAGTAAATTGTGACATTCTGAGGTTTGTCTGCAAGAAAGCGATACCTTGTAAAGATGCGGGATACGGATTACTCTTTGTGATAGCCAGGAAAAAGATTCAGCGTATTTAAAGGGCAATCGTTCAATTACGACCACAAATTCTACACCCTACAAAAATACATAAACTACAAACGAGCAATGTCGACTACAGAAGTAGAAATATAACCGCTACCACCGTATCCTGCATACCCAGTGTGTGCGTACATACGCCAATGTTGCGGGTCCGGCACGGAAAGATGATGTGGCGGACCACTTGACGGACGCAGCTGATGCCGTGGAAATGAATCTGGAATGCAGTGAATAGGCCAAGTGCGAGGAAACGTCCTTAGAAAAAGCCGTGGCGGCGGAGGAACTTCCAGATGTAACTGTAGAAGCAACGCCAATTGATGCGGGCGCAACTACTGAGGGAGAGGCGAAGGGAGACAAACCTACTGCCACAAACACGCCAGTAAGTCTGCAGGAGGCTTCCACGAGCGAGCCTCGGGACGTGGACATGGCGTCGGCTTCCAGCATGCCTGCAATGCGGGCACATGAGGACGTCAATGAGTGTGAAGCTGGCAGGAATGCGAACGGCAACAGGGAGCCACCGACGAAGGCCAACGTGGTCCGTCGTCAGAGCTTCAAACCGAGGCCAAACATCCCCCCAGACCGGAAGACTCCGTCATCAACGCCTCCGCCTTAGCGGGGGCGAGTTTTGCAAAGCAGATGTGATGTCCCGGTCGGTGATCGGGACTAAAGACTGTGTGATACCTGTGCTGTACAGTGCAACTGGCATCGCTTCACGACACGAAACTTTTGGTGTATCACTATGTCGCTCTGCCTTATAAGGGTGAGTAGAATGACGGTGTCTTCTTTCTTTAAAATGGCTCGTCCTTTTCAAACTTGCCTACGCGTCGCAACGCTTAATATGAGGGGCCTCTCAGCGCACAGACGGCAACAGCAGTTAAATAGGCTACTGCTAAATAATGATATCGACTTACTTGCAGTATAAGAAACAAAAATTGAAAAAGAAGAGCAAACAGATCGAATGGTCGAAATTTTTCGCAGCAGATACAACGTATGTGTAAACCATGCGGTTCAAAAATCTGCCGGATGCATTATTTTAATCTGCAGGGCTATCAGCCAAGTTGAAGCTGTGATAACGTGTGGAACGGGTAGATTAGTAGTGTGTGATTTCCTTTTTGACGAAACTCCATGGAGAACAGTCTGTGTTTACGCTCCGAATAAGCGTGCGGAACGTGAGTGTTTTTTTCAATACGTCGAATCGTACTTGTCTTGTGAGAGACGTATATTATTGCTTGGTGACTTCCCGTACCTGTCTTGTGAGAGGCGTATAGCATTGCTTGGTGACTTCAATTGTATATGCAGACCAGAGGATAAGTCAACCAAAATCCTTATGCGTGACACTAGCATAGAGTTACTTTTGAGAATGGTTAATGAGAATGAGTTAGAGGACATTAGCAATGTGCTCATACCTGAAGGCCAAGCGAATTATACGCACTTTCAAGGCACTTCGCATGTTAGACTTGATCGCATTTACGTACCTGTTGCGACTGTCCCAATGTGCTTCAGTTACAAGTGTGAGCATGTCAGCTTTAGTGACCATTCTTTAGCTATGGTCACATTTGATAGAAAGGAGAAAACCGCCAAACTCAATTGGGAACTGTGGAAGTTTAATGATAAAATATTAGATGATGAAAAATTTGTTAATCAAGTAGAAGGACTTATTACAAACCTATTACTGGGCAATGTGTGTGACTTTGTGCAAGCTTGGGAATTGTTTAAGTGTGACATTAAAGTAGTCGCAATAAACAGAGCAAGTGTCTTGGGTTTAAGGAAAGAGAACGCGAAAAATATCTGCGTGGCGAACTAGACTATATGCTAAGCGTAGAAAGCATCGATCCGGGAAAATTTAAAAAGAAATAAAAGAAACAAAGAGCAAACTGGAAGTGGTCGATGAAGACAGGTATCGCGGCGCGATGATAAGGGCGCGGGCCGAGATGCTGTGGTGTGGGGAAACGCCCACTAAGCGGGTGCTCAGTGATGAGAAGCGGCACGCGGTGAACAAAGAGATAAACAAAATTTATTACCAAAATGAAGTTACTAGTGAAAAGGCACTAGTAGAACGAGCCTTTTTCGAATTTTACAGAGACTTGTTTAGCCAGAAGCCAAAGGATCTTGATTGCTTTGCCAAGAGCTTTTTACCACTCATGCCCAGGTTGGATGATGACGTCAAGCAAATGCTGGAAAAACCAATAACAGCCGCGGGAATTGAAAGTGCCATCGATGAATTAAGTCTTCATAAGTCACCTGGACCTGACGGGCTTGGAGCAGCCTTGTATAAGTTATTCAAGGTAGAAGTAGCTGTGTGTTCAGAACGGGTGATAACTGAATGTTATGAGAAAGACTTTTCCCACCATCTTTCCGCAACTCCCATGTAGTACTGATTCCAAAAACCGAGGACGCGGCTAGATTGCTCTGTGTCGAAAACTACCGCCCAATAAGTTTAACAAATGTGGACTATAAAGTATACATGAAGGTCCTAGCCAGAAGATTGCAGAATGTCATTACAACCCTTGTAGGACCTCATCTGATGTGCGGAATTAAAGGCATGACTATATTCACCAATATTCACGTGGCGTTAAGCGTATTGGAATGTTGCGATGCCATGCAAGATCACGTAGCAATGTTACAACTGGACCTGCACAAGGCCTTTGATCGAGTTGGGCATGATATCTTGTATGCACTTTTGGAGCATGTAAATGTCGGGAGTGTAATCACAAATGATGTTTGAATGGTTTGCAAAGACTGCGTTGCAAAATTAGTCATAAATAGTAAATTGAGTGAGTGCATACCGGTGCTATCTTCTGTTCGACAAGGGTGTCCATTGTCACCCCTTCTCTCTGCCTTATACTTGGAACCTTTATGTTTAAGGCTTCTCTGCAGCCAAGCTATTACAAGGTACACATTTTTCAATGTTGCAGTTAAGGTCCTAGCCTACGCTGACGACATCGCAGTGTTTTGTGCGGACCAATACAGCGTAAAGGAAGTTGCCAAAGAAGCTGTGGAGTACTGTAAGGCTACTGGCAGTGCAATTAACTGGGCTAAATGTTTAGGTTTCTGGTCTGGAGACTGGGAACACACCGGAATACTTTTGTAACATTAGATGGACGATAACACCGGGCAAATACCTTGGCGTGCCACTTGATCAGCACAAGAACACGAAAGAGTACTGGGAGGAAGAAACACAGCGAGTTAAAAATCAAACGAACAAGTGGGGAGGACACAACGTTTCGATGTTTTCTAGAGCTGCCGTGTGCAACGTATTTTTGGTTGCCAAGATATTTTATGTTCTTCAAGCTCTATCGATGACAAGAGCGTCTGTACAGAAACTTCACCGTGTATTTGCAACGTTTATATGGGCATCCACATGGGCACGCACGAACCAGGGCAATCTTTTTCACGCAGTTCAGAATGGGGGCCTTGGGTTGAGACACCTATTTCTCAAGCAAATTGAGACTAGATTTTCTTTTCTGCGTGAGCAAAGTGACCCCTTTCTAAGGACGGTAATCCAAGTGAGACTACGTGAGTCATTGCCTGATTACGTCGTATCTGCTTTTTCAAAATCGGTGGCATTAAGCCGCTTTTTGCGGGAAGTTGTTTTATCTTTTCGTATTCTTAAGGTAAGGTTCTCAACTGAATATCTGTCAATTGTGCCGCGGAAGAAGTTGTATAAGGATCTGCGAGATGTGTTTTTGGCAGTGCCAGTGTACCGCGCTGTGTATAATGTAGGGTCTGAGTGTGACGTTTTGGAAAGGGTAAAACGTATGCCGGTCAAAGCTGGTGCAAAATCATTTTTTTTTTCAATTGCATTCCGGCACTATTTCAGTCAAACCATGGCTGCAGAACAAAGGGCTCTTTGTACCTTGGTCTATGAACTGCATTATTTGCAGAACACCCGAGACCATAGAACACATCTTCTTGGAGTGCCATGACTCAGTTTTCCTCTGGGATATCTTGAAGCGAACTTTAAAAAAAGAATTGCCAATAACGCCATTCGGTATCCGATATCTGCCATGCGCCGACCCTGAAGGAGTGCCGAATGACATGCTGATGCTATTATGTATGCATAGCGTATGGAAAACGCGTATGGATGTCAGGCATGAGCGAACCGTTGTACACCCCGCTCGACACTACTTCATCGAGAGCGCGGTATACCTGTGAGACATTCTGCGTGCACAAGATAATTCTCCGTAGTACCTACCTGTACTGGACCAGGTGGCTCCAGTAAAGCCCTTTTAAATCTAGAGTGTATGTCATCATCATCATCATCATCACCAGCCTGATTATTCCCACTGCAGGCCGAAGGCCTCTCCCATATTTCTCCATTTAACCCGGTTCTGTGCTAGCTGCATCCACTTGACCCCTGCGAACTTCTTAATCTCATCCGCCCACCTAACTTTCTGCCGCCCCCTGCTACGCTTTCCTTCCCTTGGAATCCAGTTTGTTACCCTCAGCGACCATCGGTTATCCTCTCTTCGCACTACATGTCCTGCCCAAGTCCATTTCTTCTTCTTAATTTCTACTAGAATGTCGGTAACTTGAGTTATTTCTCTGACCCACTCTGCACGCTTTCTATCTCTTAATGTTACCCCTACCATTTTTCGTTCCATAGCCCTCTGGGTTGTCCTCAACTTAAGTAAAACTCTCTTGGTTAGCCTCCACGTTTCAGCCCCATAGGTGAGTACAGGCAAGATGCAACTGTTGTATACTTTCCTCTTGAGCGATACTGATAAGCTGCTAGTCATAATCTGCGAGTGCTTGCCAAATGCGGCCCATCCCAATCGTATTCTTCTTGTTATTCCTTTTTCGTGGCCCGGATCTGCGGTTACTACCTGTCCTAAGTAGACATATTCGCCTACTACTTCCGGTATATCGCTACCTAATGTAAACTGCTGTTCCTTCGCGAGGCTGTCGAACATTACCTTAGTCTTCTGCATATTGATTTTCAAGCCTACCTTTCTACTTTTCCTGTCTAGGTCATCAATCATTATTTGCAGTTCATCCCCCGAGTTGCTTAGCAAGGCAATGTCATCAGCAAATCGCAGATTACTCAGGTATTCTCCGTCTACCCTTATTCCTAACTGCTCCCATTCCAAGTCTCTGAATACTTCCTCTAAACAAGCTGTGAATAGTACTGGGAAGATTGTGTCTCCTTGCCTAACACCTTTCTTTATGGGAATTTTGTTACTTTCTTTATGCAGAAGTATGGTAGCTGTGCAGCCACTATATATATCTTCCAGCACTTTCACGTACGGCTCGTTTACCCCCTGATTTCGCAATGCCTGCATCACCGCCGAGGTTTCAACTGAGTCAAATGCTTTTTCGTAATCAATGAATGCTATGTATAAGGGCTGGTTATATTCCGAGCATTTTTCTATCACCTGATTGATGGTATGAATATGATCGATAGTAGAGTACCGTTTCCGAAACCCTGCTTGATCCTTTGCTTGATTGCAGTCTAAGGTTGTCCTGATTCTATTAGCGATTACCTTAGTAAATACCTTATACGTAACAGACAGTAAGCTGATTGGTCTGTAATTTTTAAGGTCCTTAGAGTCCCCTTTCTTGTGAATGAGGATAATGTTTGCGTTCTTCCATGGTTCCGGTACCGTCGATGACACCAGGCACTGCGTATACAAGGTGGCCAGTTTTTCTAGCACGATATCCCCCCCCGTCCTTCAGCAAATCTGTAGTTATCTGATCCTCTCCAGCTGACTTCCCCCTTTTCATAGTTTGTAGTGCTTTCTTGACCTCGTCCTTCATCACTGGTGGAACGTCTGATATTTTTCCCTACCGCCAATCTCATTACGGTCCTGACTACTTTGGCTACTGTAGAGACCTGTATAGAACTCCTCGGCTACTTTGACTATCTTTTCCATATCAGTGATGACGTTGCCCGCCTTGTCCCTTATTGCATACAGCTGGTTTTTCCCTATGCCCAATTTCTTCTTTACCGCTTTAAGGCTTCCCCCGTTCTTTACAGCATGCTCAATTTTCTCCATGTTATACTTCCTTATATCGGCCACCTTGCGCTTACTGATTAGCTTTGATATCTCGGCCAGTTCGGTGTGGTCTGTTGGATTCCTAGCTTTCATACTCTGGCGTTTCTTAATCAAATCTTTCGTCTCCTTAGACAGCTTGCCGGTATCCTCTCTAACTATCCTACCGCTGACTTCTACCGCGCACTCAGTAATGATATCTCTGAAATTATTGTTCCTTGCCTCTAGGGTAACGTCGCCATCCTCAGTTAGAGCTGAAAACCTATTCTGTAGCGAGATCCTGAACTCTTCTGCCCTCCCCCTCACCGCTAATTCGTTAATGGGTTTCTTTCTTACTAATCTGTAGCGTTCCTTCTTCAGATTTAGGCTAATTCGGGACCTCACCATCCTGTGGTCACTGCATCGCACTGCAGAGTGTATGTAGTGTGTTTAAAAAAATTGGTAATAAAGTAAAAAAAGCTGTGGTGTAGTGGTTAAAGCGAGGGCTCGCTGGCTGAAAACACCGAAGTTCGAATCGCATGTAAATTTTTTTTGCTTTTCTATTTTCTTTTTTTTTCTTTTTCTTTTTCAAATGTAGTGGTGTTATTTTATAGCTCTTTATGCTTTTTCCAGCCTGGCGTCCAGTTTTTTCTGAAACAAGGGTCATGGACAATACAGGAAATTCTGGAATGAGAGCTCTGCGCGGTTTCATTTCGGTTCAGCCTGTATCAATTAACGAGAAACCGGACGAATGCGTCATTTCTGGAACTGCTACCGGGCAGAGTATTCCGCTTCTGAACAGAAGCCGGGCCGATCGACGAACCTCAACCAGAATGACCATGCCGGACACGCCAGCGCACTAAATAAGCATGATACCAAACATATTATACAACTATTCTGTATATAAATGGCACGCTTCGTTTCCCAAATACCTCGAAAATGCGAAGCCGTCAAAGTGTGCGGTAGCAAGCATATACGCGCGTCGCGTCGCTTTTGCGCGTACAACAGTCGCTGCAGCTTGTACGATCTTGCGGTCTACCTTCATATCTGCGACTGAAGATCTGCCGCCTTCAACGCGAAAGTGGAAGCACGAACGTATCGTTTCGCTAGCGATGACAAAAAACTGTTCGAGAAAAAATAAACATCGCTGAGCATCGAAAGATGCGCAGATAGCCGCACAGCGGGCGACGCGTTCTCGAATATTTACATGTTGAAGCCGCTCAGTCGGAAGTGTATTCATTGACATCGATGCTCCGCTGGTAGCACGTGAAGCTAAAACGCCCAGTATTACAAGTATTATTGCACCGGATATCTCTGTATGTAGGAAAGCTTACAAGCGTTCGTAGACCAAAAACACATCAGCACTAGTAAATTATGATATCTGGAGGTTTGCCTTCAATAAAGCGGCGCATTATAAAGATAAGGCACATTTGTGAACCTTCGTGATAGCCTGCAAAGATATTCAGAGTGTTTAAAGGGCGATCGGTGAATTACGGCCACAAATTCTACAGCCAAAGAAAATATGTGTAAATAGGTGTAAATCTTTTTCTTGCAGTACTATGATTGTTACTTATCATTTTTCTTTTGCTGGAGAACAGGCAGAGCCAAGTGTTTAAAAAAAAGTTTATTAGACATTAGACGTTCACATTAGACATTCACATGAGCGGCGACAAATGACCAAAACAGGAAATACACATGATTAACAACAAAGAAAACTGCACATAAGATACATCCTAAACAAATACATCAAAAATCACAATAAAATGTGGCAGTTTGTGATGATAATATATCAGTTTTGAAGGGCAATATACATGAAGGTATAAACAGTGTAGAATAATTTGCCAAATAAAATAGATATAAACATATACAGCAATCGCATGTACAGTATGTATTGCACATGTGGGTTACGATGTGAACATAAATATTTACATTATATTACAGGTACCAAAGCGGTTTAAAAACAACCCGGACACGTCCATCCGACACGGAAACAAAAGGGCAAGACCATTGACGAAGGAACTTTCGCTCCCCAAGGTAGCAAAGTTCCTCAGCCAGAAAGCTTACGATCTCCTTTCATTGCCTCGCCAGGATAGGGAAAAGCGCACGTCGATGCCGGCTCGATGCGACAGCCTCACAACGATTGCGCCATAATGCGAAAGCGCCAGCTACAATCAGCAATCGTGCAAAGCGACCGCCAGGACATCTACCATTTTTTTGAAATCGGTTAATACCTAGACTTCTGAAACCGGCATGAACTGCCCTCCAAAAAACACAACCAACGAAGCAACGCTGGGCCATGTGACGATTGGATTCCTGAAGTGGGCAGTTGGGGCACTGCGCGGTCCTCACAATGCCCCATCGTTGCAGCCGATTTCGTGTAGGCAAAGCACCCCACTCCAAAAGCCACATAAAGTCACGTAAATGCCTTGGCAGAAACGACGCTGTGAGTGGTAACCAGCAAGGGAAATCCGCCCTTCGCCTACGTTACGCAGGCACCCCCTGAAGTGGTAATGTTCTCATTGATTGCACTACTCTGTTCGCCGAGAAGTCTAAGTCAGGGCTCACATGGCGGGCGTGGCGACGGAATGCCACCATACACGAATAAAAAACAGGCATCCAGAAAGCCTGAGGTCCCCTGCTGAGTGGTAGGTCAGGGACAAGCTCCCTCACACTTGTACCTAAAATATAGAAGGCAAGCACCCGTGCTGGGCACTCATCACCCTGCAGCAAACGAAGAAGCTAGCGTGGAGCCAGTAGCCGGTAGCAGACTGACAAAGAAGGGAAGGCAAACATACTCTTCGAACGTGGCTGGCCATGTGCCGCACGGCATACTAGTTCCGTACGTGCGACCTGCCAAAAACATAAACTTACAAGAAACTGAAGGGAACGCAAAATTCTGACAGGTGGACGCGCTACATGTGCGAGGTACCATATTCGCCCGCAGAAAACAGTGTGGACAAGGTAGCCTTTCTCCAACATGGGTAGTTCAAAGGCACTGGCTGTAATCACCTTGCTGCGCACCTCGTTTAAGACGGTAGTCCACACCGCAGCTGCTATCCCACGTGCCTCATAATCAATGCCAAGTATGCGGATGGTGTCACTGTGCGTAATTGGTAGGGCACCATTAAGACGCGCTTCTGGCCTGGCAATACAAAAATATTTACTTTTTTCAAAATTGAGAGCAGCCCCAGACACTTTGCCGTATCTGTCAAAAAATACGCGCAGCAGGCTCGCTTCATCACGCAGATACAACGTAATATCATTCGTGTAAGCAGTCATACGCAGCGTCTGACAGCCTGGGAGAGGGAGGCCACGGATACTTTGGTCTGTAAGTATTTTCCTCAAATAAGGCTCTAAGCTTAGAGCAAACAAAAGAGGCCAGAGGGGACAACCTTGCCGGACACCGCGGGCCATAGGGAAAGGGGCATTTTCCCACCTATCCATCGCCAGTGTGCCTTGAATGCCATCATATATGCTTTTAATTAAACATATGAAATTTTGTGGAAACTAAAAAGCATCGAGAACGCCGAATATGTAGCCATGTTCTAGCCGGTCAACAGCTTTTTCTTGATCTAAAAAAACAAGGATGCCACTAGCTAAGCGTATTTGTGTGTAATCAATAATGTCTCGAGTGGCATACGACTGCCCATGTATTTCCCTGCCAGGAACTGACCACATCTGATGACAAGCAATGAGCGAGGCCATCACACCCGTCAAGCGCCGAACCACGATGGCTGCGAGAGCTTTGTAGTCTACGTTTAGAAGGGTGATCGGCCTCCACTCTTCTGGACGAGATGACCCAGGATCACGTTTTGGGTTCAACATTATTCGCCCTCTTCGAAACCTGGCCGGAAAATCTAAATGCTCAAAGCACTGTCTAAGGACATTGGTCAGTGCTGGACCGACAACATTCCAGAAACCCAAATAAATTCCACAAGAAGTCCATCAGGCCCAGGCACTTACCCGCGTTTCATTTACTCTAAAGCTGTATTTACCTCTTCTAAAGAGGGAAGTGCACAAAGCACATCATGCATCGCCGGGCTGACCAGCGGCAACTAAGCTACCATTGGATGCGTCTCTACAGCTCCTACATCAATCTTAGCATCTGAACACGCCATGCCTTTGAAGTGCGTCAAGAAACGCATACAATCCCTAGTTTGATGGGACGCAGATTGAGGCGCTCCGCTCAATGCTAAGCTATGGATGTAAGTTCTCCGAGCAAGTCGAAGCACCTCAGGATGTGCAAATGGACTACGCCTTCCACGCAAGGCCGCCGCCGAATGGGACGAGGCTGCAATAAGGCTCCGATATCGGCTACTTAACTCCTCCCACCAGGCGCGCATCAGAGGGGTATGCCAACCAGCTCTATGTGCGATGCGGATCTTCGCAGCCATGTCTACCAGCTCCTGAGGCACCTGACGAAGTAGTGCACGACGCTCTACCGAACTGTGCATGCGCCAAATTGATTTGAGCGTGCCCCATTCGTTTTCTGCACTGTCAGAAAGAGAGACGCGCAAAGATCGCGACAAGCTCTCACGCGAACGCGAATCGTGTAGTACGCACACAAAAAAACGCCACGGACGAAATGAGCCACCGCTAGGAAAGGAAAGGCTGAGCATGACTGGCCGGTGGTCAGTGTCACCCGTTCATAATTATGGAGGTATTATTAACGATGTGCCCTTAATGGTGCGCACACTCCGACACCCTCAGAGCGAGTGGGGGTAGCTGATCCGGTCGCGAAGGAGATGCCCTCGACCTGCGTGGCAAGCTCAGCCGGAATTCAACTACCTTGTAGTGACAGAAGCGGTGGTCGTTTGGTGCCCAGCGGTCGCCGGTTCAAGCCAGAGTGAGGTTCTGAGCAAGAGACGATACAAACGAATACACAAGAACACTTGAAATGCACAGATGAGAGGTTCACAGAAAAACAAACGCTAAGCTTACAACTAGAGAGCTGTTCAATAACACAGAGGCTTTACAACACAGATCAAACACGAGAGAGACACATAAACAAACACCAAATTGTTCACAGGGTACTGTTGCAGTCCGAAGCCTCGAGAGTCACGATGTGGCCGCCATGCAAGACGAGCGCCGCTCCCTCGCAGGTCCGTGGGCTTGCCAGCAGCGGGTGATCCCCGGGAGTCCAGTTGTTACCTTGCGAACATGTCGCAACCACTGACTGACTGACTGACTGACTGACTCACAAGCGGCGCGGCCTCAATAAATAGGGCGCGGCACGTCTGTCTGTTAAGGCGCGCTCACACATACTTAGCACGCACACATACTTAGCTTCATATTGACGAAAACAGCACTCGCCGAAGTCACAGACAAAAAAGAAAAAGGAAACGAAAAACAAAACATAAACACATTGACGTTTCGGCACCGCTACGGGTGCCTTGTTCACAATGGAAATGAAACGAGATGGGCCGTTGCCACATAGGCAAAACTACATACATAGGCTACATAGGCGAAACTGGCGACTTCAGAAGACGATTGAAGGAACACCAACCTGACGTAAAGAACAAAAAAGTGACTTCTAACGCTCTAGCAGAGCACAATCAAGACACGGGCCACCTGATTGACTGGGATTCCGCGCAGATACTTGAAAGGGAAAAACTGTTATCTACCCGCCTACTCAAGGAATCATTACACATCCAAATGACAAGCGAAGCGATAAACAGGACGCGAGGAAATCTACCCGAGATGAACATGCACTTTGTACGCAACATTTTAACTTCACAAGCAACGGCCCATCTCGTTTCATTTCCATTGTGAACAAGGCACCCGTAGCGGTGCCGAAACGTTAATGTGTTTATGTTTTGTTTTTCTTTGTCGTCTGTGATTTCGGCGAGTGCTGTTTTCGTCAATATGCTGAATTTCCCTTGCCGGACGGGTTTCCGTCGAATCCTCAACTATATACTTAGCTTCGCTGGTTAGAACGCTCCCTTTTCCTCCCGTCGAGCCGCGCGTCGTCATTGGCCACTATCCCGTAGAAAATTCTGGAGAGCTCTGGCACATTCCAGTCTGATGAACCACCGTCATCCCCGGGCAATGGGAAAGAGGGTGACGGCGACGCGTACAAAGCTACGCTCTCTCTCGCGTGGAGAAGAGGCTTTTCTTGAACATTGTGGAAGCCTCCATGCGGCGCCGCACGGGCTTCGCGCCGCGCCAGCTTGACAAAAATGTTCGCCGATTTCGTCACAGTCAGAAATATGAATGGGCCTCTGAGGCAAGGTCACAACATCCATAGCCGACATAAACGTTGAAAGAGACTGTGGCACATATGCGTGATCTAACCTGCTCGCATATGAACCACGACGGCATGTCAAGCAGAAACGCGACCCATGCATGAGTTCGTGGGCATCAGCAAGCGCAAAATGCTGAACCAGACGCTGCAGTTCACGTGCGTTCCAAGTCGGTCGCCCTCTACCAGGGCCTTGAACATCTACATGTGAGTCTATGACAGAATTAATATCGCCCACTGTTTTACATGACGGCCGTCTAAAAAGTAAACATCCAACCCTTTAAAGAAGGTATTACTAAGGCTGGAGTCCGCCGGAGCATAAATGCACCAGATGCGCAACCTCACAGCCGAAACGAAGCAATCGAACGCTAGCACACGCCCAACCCCGCCATAAGTGAAGTGATGATCGCGCAAAAGGGATCTGTTTAGCACCGCAATTCCCACACCACTCGAGCGTGAAGTGGCGAAAGAAAAGAAGCACTCCAAATGAAAATCGCGCCTAAAGGTCAATACATCAGAAAGAGTAGTAAACTGTTTTTCCTGAAGACACAAGATATCACAATTTGTTCTTAAAGCCAAATCTACTATTTTTTCTGTTTTCGCATATTACGAAACCCCTGGGCGTTTAAAGAAATAATTTTCAGTCCTAATGACATGTCAGGTATTGAGATCGGAACGCCATTAAGGCAGATGCGCGCCCTGAGGTGGCACCACGAAATCTAGGTTTTCTCGGCGTTCGTGTTTAAACTACTGTGTTTAGATAAATCATTTTTTTCTAGGCTATTGGCTTTCGCAGAATTGATTTTAACGCTTGTTTTTTGCTAGCCGTTTCTTGTGTCTTCTTTAGGCAGTTTGTATATTCTGAGAATTCGCAATAGATATAGTTCAGTCGATACATGCTTAAGATGTGCAATCAAAAGATGGTAAAGTGTACTCAGTGTGAGGCGCAGGTTAATCTCTAGGAAACGCGTTTTGACTTTGTAGGTGAAGCGGAAAGCAGCGACTTTTTGTGTCGGTGTTGCGTGCTGAGTGCGCACTTAGATAGATTTGATCAAGAAAGGGGCAGTTTAGTGTCTCGTGTGGATGGTTTAGAAAATGAAGTATGTTTGTTAAGGGCAGAGAATCAAAAACTGCTTGGACAGCTTTCTCAAAAGGAAAAAAAAAGGCCGACTTCATCCTTGGAACCAACGAGGACAAACATTCCAGTGCGGGCCACTTGGCTTAGACCAGCACTGGCATGGAAGGCGTAAGCAAAGTAGGTCAGGTGGATTTTGTCCTTGAAAACAACGAGGATGAACATTCCAGTGCGGGCAACGTGGCATGGGGCCAGCATTGGCATAGAAGGCATAAGAAAAGTAAGTCAGGTGGATCCGAACCGACAGAGCTATTTAGAAGCAGCTACTAAGAAGCCGCAAAAAAAGGAAGAATTAAGGAAGAAGTAAAATCCCGGAGATAAGGGCAGAGATAACCGGAAGCAGGAGCCAACAGTTGGGAGGGGGAGAGAAAAGGCCCTGGTGCTTATCGCCGGATATTCTAACATGAGCAGGTGCAAGCGAGATATCTTGGAACATGTAAAGGGTGATAAGAGAGTGTTAGTTGGAGACTTCCCAGGGAGCACAATGAGGGCAGTGCTGAAAGAGAGTAAAAATAGGCTGTCGAGAAATTCCGCAGAGCGCAGTATGGTAATAGTAGCCGCGGGGCTAAACGATGTCCTAAATGATGACGCTGCAGGAATGGTGGAAAGTTTAGCTAAGGGAACTGACGAGATCAGGGAGATAGCACAGCAAGCGCGGATAGTTGTATGCACTGAGGTGCTAGGATTGAACGGAAAGCTGGAAAAGGACGTGGTGACAGTTAATCAGGACAAAAGAAAGTTAAGCCTGGAGAAGCGTTTCAAAGTTGTTGAGGTAAACAGAGAGGTGCATAAAGCAGGTTTTGGTAGGGCTTTTCAGCGAGATGGCATTCATTTTAACACAAGCGTGGGAGCAGAGATCGGCTGGCGCCTGGCAGGTAGGGCTGTAGCTTTTTTAGGGGGTCCGCGAGGACTCCGTGCACGGAGGTAGTTAGAAGTGAAGCAGAAGAAAGTGTAATAACGGAGGCTGAGCCCCCAAAAATGGCAAGGAGGAGGTCAACAAAGAAAAGTACAAAAAAGAAATTTAACACTAGGATCAGCTACATAAACATGCAAGGAGGCAGAAAAAGAGCGAAATGACTAGAGATAGAAAAGCAGTTGAAGGATGACAAAATAGGTGTGTACGCTCTTTGCGAGACTCATCTCAGGGATCTAGAATATCCGCCGTTTATAGATGGCTACGTCTGGGAAGGGTGCAGCAGAACGAGAACGGAAAACAAAGGTGAAGGGGTAGGTATGTTGATACACCAGTGAACAAACTGGCAAAGAATTAAATCATCTTGTAAAGAACATATCTGGGTATCAGGAACAATTGCCGGCATAAGGACATGGCTAGGGGTAGTTTATTTAGGAACAGGACACCAATGCCGGCAAGAAAACAAGAGTCTTGTTGAAAATCTCAGTGACGATATAAGCCAGTTTGGAGACGGGGCCAGTATTATTTTGCTGGAGGACATGAACGGCCACATCGACGATCTGGATGGATACACTGATTGTAACGGGAAGCTAATGCTAGATTTCTGTGAGCGACACGATCTAGTTATATTAAATAGAGAAACAAAATGTGAAGGCCAAATCACGTGGGAATTCCGCAACAGGCAGACGACCATTGACTACTGTCTAATGTCGCAGGAAATTTATAGCAAGGTCACAAAAATGGAAATAGACGAAGAAGGGGAGTGTAGTCTGGGAAGTGATCATAAACGTATTAGTCTGCAGATGGGACCCTTGATGAAAAGAGAAACGGAACTTAGACAAAAAGTAAACGCAAATTTAAACGAAGATCAAGTAGCGCTGATAGCAGCAGACATAGAGGAAGCAACAGAGAAAAACCCCATAGAGGACTGGGATTTTGAAAAGGTAGAACTACTCATAAGGAGGAAAATTAAGGAGGGTAAAGTAGCAAACCGCTGGAATAGAAAGAGAAAGCTACGGAGCTGGTGGAATAAGGGAATCAGGTAAGCTATTGAACAACAACGGGCTGCTTAAGAGAACACCGAGTGGCAAAGAAAGCACAGGTATCGCAGGAGGAAATCGACCAAAAATGGGAATCATATCGATAAAACAAACTTGAGGTACAGGCCCTCGTCCAAAGTAAAATAAAACGGTCCACTGATCGCTGGATGGCTGACATACACGATGCCTCTAGAGGCGCAGCAAGAAAATTGTGATATCATATAAGCTGGCTAGGGAAGAAGAATCAAGGAAAGCAAGATCGGATTCATGATAACGAGGGAAATTGTTTAAAGGTAGACAACGCAGTTAACTACATCAGTTATAATCGAGTCATTTAAAAACGACGATAGGGTAATCTCCGCAAATCAGGAAGCAACACAAGGTAGCAGAATACAAAGCAGCTTAGAACTGACCAATCTAAACTGGAAAAAGCCAGAAAAACTATTCCTAAAAGCACATCTACAGGAATAGATGGAATTCCAGTCAAGCTGATTAATGAACTTGGTCCAGAAAGTAAGGAAACGTTGTTGAAAGCTCTGGAAGCAGTCGTAACAAATAAGCAAATTCCGGACAGCTGGCGGCAAAGTAAAATGAATTTTATTTGTAAAGGGAAATGAGAAAGGATGCACATAAAATCCATTACCATAACATCTGTTATGTACAGGGTGGTCATGCAGACAGTGAAATTAAAGGTTCAAGCATGGGTAGAAAGTAACAAGATACTCGGACAACTTCAGAACAGCTTTAGAAATGGTAGGCGCTTAGATGATAGCCTGTTCGTGCTTACCCAATGCATCGAAATATCTAGAGTTGAAAATAGACCTTTGTATTTGGCCTTCCTGGACATAAACGGGGCGTACGACAACGTAAACAGGGAACTCCTGTGGAACATATTAAAAGAAGAAGGTATCGGTTATGAGATAATAGAGTTCCTACGGGAAATATACCGGGATAACAAAGTAGAAATTACATGGGAAGGGATAAAAAGTACGGAAGATGTCAAAGTACGCAAAGGATTAAGACAAGGCTGTCCTCTATCACCGGTGCTGTTCATGCTTTATATGATAAACCTGGAATGGAGGATACAAGACAGTAACCTAGGTTTTAACCTGTCATATAGATTAGGTGGAAAGGCGGTAGAGCAGCGCCTCCCCTGTTTGATGTATGCAGACGATGTTGTGCTGCTAGCTGAGAGTCTGGAAGAATTGCAAACTCTAGTTAAGTATTGCGGAGACAAAGTGGACGCTCTAGGCTTCAGTTCAGTTAAGTCGGGTCTGATGATTTTTTTCGGCTCAACTGATCAGGGTCTTAAAATACAAGGCCATGAAATACCTAGAGTAGCAGAATATAAATATCTGGGAGTATGGGTAAACGAAGGATTGGCATACATTGGTAAGCATGAGCAATCACCTAAGGCCAAAGGGCGAAGAAATGCCGGGATAATGAAGCATAGGGCATTGTGGAGTTACAACAGGTATGAGGATTTGAGGGGTATTTGGAAAGGAATTATGGTGCCCGGTCGTACTTTCGGAAATGCGGTTTTGTGCCTAAATTCAGCGGTAGAGTCGGCATTAGAAATAAATCCGAGAGCCGTTGGACGATTAGCACTAGGTGCCCACGGCAAAACTACAAATGAGGCGGTACAGGGAGATATGGGCTGGGCATCTTTCGTAGTACGGGAACCTCAGAGTAAAATATTATATGAGGAACGCCTGAGGAAATTGGACAGTAACAGATGGGCAGCTATAGTATTTAAATACCTGTAGGTAAAAAGCGTTAAGTCACAATGGAGGAAAAGAACTAGGAAAAGAACTAGGAACTAGGTAAGTATGCTAGTCACAAGGACGGAGAAATGAAGAGCATTAAGCAACAGGTGAAAAGCACAGAAGTTAAAAACTGGATAAATTCGATGGAGAAGAAACAGAGTGTGGAATTATACCGAAAGAGGAAAACGCAGATCAGGAAGGAAGCTTCTTTGATAACTCAAGAGGCAGTGCCCTACTTTTTGAAGCTAGATCAGGCTGCCTTAGAACACGCAGCTACAAAAGAAATTTAACAATGAAGATTACGCATGTGCTGTATGTGGAAACAATTGACCCTATTATACTCGAATGTAATGGTATCCATCCGGAAGTTGATTCAGGCGCAGTAACTGTTCCCGAAGCTCTGGGGTTTAGAGATACCAGTGGCCGGGTGAATAAACCGGAGGTAGAAACTAGCAATAAACGACTGGAAGATTGGTGGCTTAAAAGCAGAGAAGTGACATAAGGTTAGTAATGTAGAAACTAAAATTTATAAATAGAATGATGGTTTAGTTAACCAATCTAAATCAATAATTAAGATATGGGGAGAACAATGAGCAGGATAGCTACTGCTAGCTACCACCCCGTTTCAAAGGGGACGCTGCGTCCATCCAGCCCGACGCCCCGAGCAGCTAAACGCGAAGAGCTTACGGCTTGCCTGGCAAATCACGTAGTTTGCCTTAACATTGTGACATGCATTGCGTTGAGCATAATTTTGCTTCTCATTAGGGCTCTATTCAGACAATGGGGAGAGGCTATAATTGAGCGGAATGAACTCGAGAAAGCACGATGGGCGAAGCAGCCTGGAACAAACTTTCACTGCCGCTCTTTGCGTGCAGTAATTGCTGAAAACAAGAAATAAGCAAGGAAACTGCTTCTCTGAGTGGTGTAAGCGCATCTATTGTGAGGCACAAAGACCGCACAAGCATATTACACTTGGTCAACACCCCTTCACAACAGACGAGCCTTCTTACTAGTGATGGCGACTTTCACACATGCACGGTTTCTGGGCGGCGGTTCACATCCCTCGCATAAAAGTGAATGCGCGTACCGATAAAAAAAAACTACTACAGTTGGCATGTGAACGTGTACCTAATTGTGCTGATTGCAACCCAGCCTCGTTAGACTACAGTCATCCAGGACCTTCCAAAATAGGTCGCCACAGAGACCTTCCTCATCAAGTGAAAGCGAAATTGGCTCATTTGCAACTCTTATAAAGTGCAGCATCTTCATGCTGGATTGTCTCAAGCTTCCTTCTTTGCGCCGATATGTGGTCAAATATGCATCGGTACCTACTACTGGAGCTTCTGAACTTATGTCCTGCTGCAAAACCGGGCAATCTGCGCGCTTGCCGACTTTATATACTACATATCGAGCAAAGCAGTATACAACACAGTGCTCTACAGAACCTCTGTAGTAGCCGTGGTCATCACTCGTTTGTTCACGAAGGAACAATGGAAATGAAGTAATTTCTAACAACCCAGCCTCAATATCACTTTGCAATAGCCAAGCCTGCTGGAAAGGCATGCTAGCTCTGTTCGAGCGATATGCCTTTCCAGTGGTCTTCAATGTTTCTTCCCCACCTACAAGTACAGCCCTTAGTTCCCTTTGAACACTTTCACGCAGTGCTGCTTTTGTAGGTGTGTACAAGCTCAGCAGGCGAAATACTTGTGATAAAGTTCCGACAGTAAGATGGGATTCATCACCTTAAGTGAGCGTGCCAGGCCAAAATGCTGCTGAAAACAAAAACAAGCATTTTATAGTAAACCTGCGCATCTGTAACTTTAAAGGCAAACTGAAACAAAGCCATTCTGTTGCCCCAACGGGCCATGGTTGAGCTTCATGGTCAATATGTAAATGGCGCCCTTGTCGAATAGGTACCTGATAATGTCTAGCGCCGATGACAATACGACACGCATGGACTCCGTTGTCATTTGCGAGGCAAACAGCTTCGTGCCCTTTTCGATTGCGTTTTTCTGAGTCGTGTTCGAAAGTTTCGAAAGGTGCTTCAGACAATTTGGGCAGAGGCTAGGCATGGAATCGTCTTTCAGTGCCCATTTATTACGTGGTATCGTCACCAAATTCCCACACATTTCCACAAATATCCTCATCATTGTAATTGGAGGTCGCAAGTTAAACACGAGCTCGAAAGCTTTTTTCCTGCCCTGGTACTGCGCGCTCCCATAGCTGATTTGTTCAGCATTGCGGCGCGGCCTGAAAATATGTCTCTTCTCTCCAACAGATTGCACAGAACCGTAGCCGTTTTTACAACCCGGCACTAAACAGCGCGGCATGATTCACTGTAACGCACTGCGCGACAACCGCGCATAAAAAAGCAAACGTTTCGAGATGTGCACGCTGCCGCAGGACAAGCCCGGCAACTACCACAACGTGCTGTTCGCTACGTTCGCTGCGCCTAGTAACACGTTGGTGTCAAAAACAACGCTGTGCTGCTATTCGCCGGGCCACGGCCCGTCTGAGGGCACACACTCGCGCCATGGTAGAATTAGCAAGGTATAAGTACTTCCTCCATGGAATTAGTATGATAGTGTAACTCCCATAGAAGCCTGCGTATCGATTCTGAGCGAGGTTTTAGTTTCCCGGAGCCCCTTGAGAACTGTGAGGCAAAACAAACACGTGACTTGCTTGTGACGTCATGTGACGTACTTTTGGCGGGGAATTTGAGTCTTTTTACTTATGAACGAAAAATAAGGGCAACAACGACGGAAACAGAACGATGCTCGGATTTGGCAGAAAAAATGGACACCGTAACTGTTCAGCCAACTTTACTTGATATGGATTTCTACTGTCAACATTTACGTTACCTGAAATGTTACGGCATCTTTAACCACCTTATCATAGCATCGTTCTGCCTCCGTCGTCGTTAGCCTAGTCCTTCGTCGCGCGTCATGTAAACGCATTCTGGGGATTATTTCTTCGAGCACGTTTGTGAACAAGGGCCTTCAAGTGAATTCGGCAAGCACATGGATATAATCACATGGCTTGAGGGATTTCACTAAGGGCATAAATGAGTGAAGCTGTGCTGCATAGAAGGCCAGGCTTTATTAATTCACGATAACTTACATAGACACTTCACGACAATGCAAATCTTGAAGTGTAGGAAAGCGACCGCCCATTCGTGACGGTGTTCACGAAATCCTCGTGATAACAAAATGACCTGAGCGTAGATCTCCAAACGAGACGCGGTGAGATTATAAAAGGGTAAAAGATCTTCCTAACAAACAAAGTACAGGGTGATCCACTTCTAGCTATAACACGGGCACTGCTTTCAAAGCAGCATTGCGTCGGATACAGTCGCTTATCGAAGCAAAGCGACATATGCACAGTGGGACGCGGAGGTGACGCTTCGCATGGCGTGCCGCGATAGCTTTAAGGAGTGGCCGGGTCGGATGCAATGATGCCTTGAAAGCAGTGATCGTGTTATAGCTAGAAGTGGATCACCCTGTCAAAGAACAAAAAACAAACAAACGGAATAACTAACGCTAGCGCTAGAACACCAACTTGTAAGAGCTTAGGTAAGCAATTCAAATTGGGATTGCTAGTATTTAGAATTAATGCGTCTGAGAAGTGAAAATATCTGCGATATAGCTTCGCTCCTATAAATCTCGCCCTGTTCACGATTCCATTATTTTACTCGCGCTTATTTTGCCACTGAGAAGAGTCAATGTGAGGCTACAAATTTACAACTCAAGCATTTAACATGTTCATGAGAAAGAACCCATTGACAATAGGAATATCCTTGTGATAACAGCTAAAGCACATTCAGCGAACGCTGGTGGGGTAATACGACGCAGTAAGCAAAACACGCAGCAAATGGAGCGGAACGGAAGGCTTTGCGCAATGCGACACGCGTCTTGGGGGCAATAAAATCTCACCTTCACCGTTCAATTAAAACATGCACCGATACGCCGCTCATGCAGACGTGTATCCGTCAAACAAGCCACCACTTTTGCGACGTGCCTGGGAGGCCGAGCTGGCCGAGCCGAGCCGCCTAGCTGTGACACAGCATTATCCCATCGTCCGGAAATGCGCACACGCAGCGGAAATCAGTTTCTCATCGAGCACACACAGTCTTCTTCTTGCTCTACCACAGCTCTACCACAACCAGCAGAATGAAGTACTGACTGTTTGGTACAGATAACCCACTCTGCACGCAGCACGCAACGATGAGTGTTGAACCGGGGCCGATGACGCACCCATTACAAGGTAATATGCCCATTCCGCGGATGAAAAACGCTTTGGTCTGAGCCATATCTGAGCTGTGGGCAACTACGCAGCGGATACTAAATGGCCGAGAGAGGCCGTTAGAAACGAGTTAAAATATTATTATAAATGTGGCACGTCTTTTCTTACGCAAGAAACAAAACTGCATTCATTCCTGAGCGCGAATATTATGTTTAGTTTCTAGTTGATTGGAGTTCTGGCAGATCTTCTTTTCTGTGCTTTAGTAATTTGCCTAAAAGTTCGTAGGGGCCCTCGTCATCGAGTTAATGCCGCTGGCAATAGGCAGCCGCACGCGTTTTCTTCCAAGTTGCGCGACCATTTGAATTGACCTTGCACGCGCTTTGAAAAGGGAGCGCGCCGCTGCGTTCAGTCCGGCCGTGTCCGCGGGCAAACTGCGTCGCGTGCGCCCCCGCGCGGAGCGCAACGAGAAACGTCAGGCGGCGCGCCGGAGTTTGAGAACTGGAAAAGTATCTAGTAACGTTGCCCATAATGTGTGTAAGCCTGTGCTGTGGTCTTCGTTTGTTAAAGGTGGCATAAGAATGTTGCCAAAAAATTAAGAAAGTAATTTTTAAAATACATTCATCGGAATTGCACAAAATGCATGCTAATACATTGTTTTACTTCGGATCCATGTGGCACACAAGCTAAGATGCTAAAGCAAAACAGAAAAAAAAATACGGTGGGCAATGGATTCTTTTCGTAGCAGAGCAATCTAGTACTATTTTTTTTTCTGTAAAAAACTTGCCGGTCGGCTAGGAACATGATTGTGTGGCCCGTACGTGCCTGCCCAAGCTTTCGTGAAGGGAAGCGAATTGTGGCGTGTTCGCATTGCATCGTTATAAAAACAATAATCCACTAGAAAGATTATATCTAAAGTGGGGAACTTCTTCGGATGCATCTTTTAAATAAATACACCGTCTAAAGCAAAAACGTCGGAAAACAAGAACGGCAAAAAATTCTGATAACAATAATTTACTACGTTCTAAACGGAAGGAAAAGAAAAACAAAACACGAAATCAAGGAATGCAGGGACATGTGCTTATGACACGACATACGGAAGCCTGAAATCCTCTTTGCATTTTCTGATTTTAAAACACTACGTGATCGATTTCATTCTAGTATTTGCTAAAGATGTGCGCAAAAGCCGCTCAGGTAATACACTTCTAAATCTGTCGTGCAGCTGTTCGAATACCCGGGTGCAGGCTCTAGACTATGAAAGTCAATGTTTTATATTAGACCGCGTTCGGGCTGATTTCCAGATGCTTGTACCAGCAAACCGCAGCAAACACTTTAAGAATGCTATTCAACCCTTACGAAATAAGCGCGCTTTAATTCCTGGACATCGGGCACGTACAATTTCGCAAATGCTGTACCTAGCCAATCTAAGACAAATAATAGGAGCTTGTTTAAGCTATACTCGCCGCAGTCGTTAACTACTTGATTCGCTAGAGCTTTCCGAATAAGTATTTTACAGCTCAGATTTTACTCCGGCTGGTTTTCTTCGTTTTCGTTATTATGCGCCAATTCAAAAATTGTGACTGCCAAAGAATTACATCTCATATATGTTGTTCTCCACTCAAACTGCACACATGTTAAAGTGCATATATATATATATATATATATATATATATATATATATATATATATATATATATTGTAGTATGGTAATGTTCGTCTTCATAGCCACTGCCATGCATCGCGTGCTGGCACACTCGAGAACGAAGTTGGTCGCTGGCTTACTGATTTGTCACACCTGACGCTCTGCAGCGAGTTCCTCTGAGCGGCTGGATCCATCTGGGTTTACCGAATAAACACACCCCTAAAATTGGTGCAAGTGCTGCTGGGTACGTTCCCGTCCACCCTGGAACTAAGAAGCCGCACATTGCCATCTGCTTCCACCATGCCGGACGATACTGCCTCAACATCGCCGCCCCTCCCAACCACGGTCCTGTGTTCTGGAGCTCTACGGCAGCGTGACCCATGCCTCTTCAGTGGCACGGCCGATCAAGACGTCGACGATTGGTTGTCGGCGTACGAGCGTGTCAGTACTTACAACCGATGAGACGACACTACCAAATTAGGTAACGTAATCTTTTACCTGACTGACGTGGACAACTTCTGGTTTCGCAACCATGAGGCAGACCCGCCATCTTGGTCTGCATTTAAGAAGAATTTTGCGGAATTGTTCGGCCGCCCTGCAGTTCGCAAGCTCCGAGCAGAACAACGCTTGCGTGAGCGCACTCAGCAGGCCGAAGAGTCGTTCACGAGCTACATAGAAGACATCGTTGACCTGTGAAAGTGTGTTGACCCCTTAATGTCCGAAGCGGATAAGATAGAAAACATCATGAAAGCCATCTCTGACGACGCGTGCCAGATGCTATGGGTGAAAAATCCTGCCACGGTCAGTGACGTAATCAAACTTTGCCAGAGCTACGATGTGCTTCGTAAAAAGCGCACTTCTACCCGGCAAGGCGGTGTTAGAGACGGCACCATCTCTGCACTAGCTCTGGGCGGTTCTACTCCATCAGAGAACAGCCCTTCGATTCAACAAATCAAAGCCTTCGTTCGAGAAGAGGTCGCCCGCCAGCTAGCACTGGTCCCTCAGTTACAAGATACTGGCCGCCTTGTTCCTGACATGGCTCCGTCTTCGGCCCCTACCATACGGCGTGCCGTGCAAGACCACATCGCTGATGTCCTTCCACCCAGTTCCGTGCTCCCGCCCAGCCCAGTGCTACCGACCAGCCCCGTGCCAGCGCAAGTAACGGCACCAATAACGTACGCCCAAGTTGCGGCCAGGTCGCTAATGCCATTAGGACCGCTTTCCTACCAAGCCGCTCCGTCTAACCTTCCTTTGCCTTTGGCTGGGTCTACATTCAATGTCCCTATTCCAAGGGTACGCCAACGCCCTATGAACCCTTGGCGTACCGCAGACAACCGGCCAATCTGCTACTCTTGTGGGCTGCCGGGTCATGTCGCACGCCTTTGCCGTCAACGCCTTCCACCTTCTCGCCCTAACCTTTGCAACTACTCTTACGATACCGACCAGCCCTCACCGAGAACTCCGCCCAGTTCCGACTTTGTATCTCGCGACAATCAAACATATACCACTCGCCGATCATCTTCCCCTCGTCGCCGTTCGCCATCTCCGCTACGACGTTCTACCGGCACTGTTGAGGGAAACTAGCAGTGGCAGTTCCCGGGGCAAGAACTGCGCTTGGTTCGAACTCTTCAAGTCCTCCGTGTTCTCCCGCTAACGTAATACGAGTGTTTGTCGACGGCATCGCAATACTCGCTCTTGTCGACACAGGCGCTGCCGTATCCGTCATCAGTGAAGCTCTTTGCCGTCGTCTTCGCAAGGTGACCAGCGCGCTTTCCGACTTTTAGCTTCGCACCGCCTCATCACAGCGCATTCATCCCTCAGCGGCGTGCACGGCCCGTGTTCTCATCGAAGACGTCTCGTACACCATCGAGTTTATTGTACTGTCTCACTGCTCACACATCATCCTGGGCTACGATTTCCTTTCCACTCATCGTGCCGTTATTGACTGTGCCCGGGCGTAAGTTTCCTTTTTACCTCTTTGTGATACCGTCTTGTGTGATGTCCCTGCCCAGTCTGCAAAACTCGTTGTCGCCAATGACACAGACATTCCTCCATTTTCTACTGCCCTCGTTCCACTCTCCTGTGAAAGCGGTACTACTTCGACTGTCTTCTTCACACCTTTCGACGCCGCTACACGCCATCCCTGCCTCCTGCTCCCATTTGCTGTTCTGAAGTTCGAAGATGGCCTTAGTGCAATGTACCGTCTGTTGCAGAAGTTTGCGGCCCGACGCGCCGGGCAGAGGACCAGTATCGCTCCCGAGAGGCGGCGCTGCGCCCGCCGGCGCTGCCTGTTGACGCAGCTATAAAGAGGGAGGAGGCTTGTTCTCTTCCCCTCATCCCGCGGCTGAGAGCACAGATGTGCGATATCAACCGCGGGATGAGGAGAAGAGAACAAGCCTCCTCACTCTTTATAGCTACGTCACCAGGCAGCGCCGGCGGGCGCAGTGCCGCCTCTCGGGAGCGATACTGCTCCTCTGCCCGGCGCGTTGGGCCGCAAACTTCTGCAACAGACGGTACGTCTCAAATCCATTTTAGTGCCCGTCCATCCTGCTACGCGGCGAGTGTCTCGGTCGTATTGAAGAACTTGATCCTGCGCTTGTGAATACTCTTCCTGCCACACGTACTTCATTAGAGGTTAATGTTCTTAGCTCTTGCGATATAGCGACCGCTTCGACACCACCCGATGTTCTTCAACAAGCTATTGACGCAGATCTTCCACCCACACAACGCGATCAACTCGCCGCTCTTCTACAGAACTTCACTTCTGCCTTCGACCTTCCTCACACCGCGCTGGGTCGCACGTCTGTCATTACGCACGCAATCGACACTGGTACAAACGCGCCTTTACGACAGCGTCCTTATCGCGTATCGGCCTCTGAGCGCCAAGACATTGCTGATAACTTGGACGACATGCTTCGCCGGGGCGTCATACAGCCATCTAACAGTCCATGGGCTTCTCCGGTTGTTTTGGTCACCAAGAAAGATGGTTCCATCCTGCTTTGCGTCGATTACCGTAGGCTAAACAAAATCACGCGCAAAGATGTCTATCCTCTGCCGCGAATCGACGACGCCTTGAACTGTTTACAGGGAGCCGACTATTTCTCCTCTTTGCATTTGCGCTCCGGCTACTGGCAGGTACCGATGGCTGATGATGACCGCTCGAAAACTGCCTTTATAACACCGGACAGCTTATACGAGTTCAACGTTATGCCCTTTGGCCTTTGCAATGCCCCAGCTACTTTCGAGCGCTTGATGGACACTGTTCTTCGTGGACTCAAGTGACAGATCTGTCTTTGTTATCTAGATCACGTCGTGGTTTTCTCTACCGACTTTTCTTCTCACCTTCTACGCCTAAAGCATGTCATCACGTGTCTCGCCGACGCTGGGCTTCAGTTGAATTTGAAGAAGTGCTACTTTGCCGCTCGAAAACTCGCCATTTTAGGCCACGTAGTCTCTAAGGACGGCGTTCTTCCCGACCCCACCAAACTTCGCGCATTTGCAGAGTTCCCGAAGCCAACCTCCCTGAAGCAGCGTCGGAGCTTTATTGGCCTCTGCTCCTACTTTCGACGCTTCATCTTGAACTTCGCCTCTATCATTGCTCCTCTGACCCGGCTCCTTGCCGGCAGCTCCGACATTTCCGCCTGGACTCCAGCCTGCGATAAAGCCTTCGACACTTTACGCCGCCTTTTGGTTTCGCCTCCCATTCTACGACACTTTGATCCGACTGCGCCTACGGAGATCCACACTGACGCCAGCGGTGTCGGGCTTGGTGCCGTCCTTACACAACGTAAGCCTGGTTACAGCGAGTATGTTCTGGCATACGCCAGCCGAACATTGACGAAAGCAGAGTCCAATTATTCAGTCACGGAAAGGGAATGTTTGGCCATTAATTGGGCCATCGGAAAATTTCTTCCCTATGTGTATGGCCGACTATTTTATTTTGTGACCGATCACCACGCTTTGTGCTGTCTGGTCTCTGAAAGACCCAACCGATCGCCGTGCTCGCTGGGCTCTCCGCCTCCAGGAGTATGACATCCATGTAATTTATCGATCAGGTCTGAAGCATACGGACGCGGATGCTCTTTCCCGCTCGCCATTGCCTAGTGATACCTGGTCGGACCACGTCTGTGCTTACGATTTGTTGACTCTTGCCACTATCGACATGGCTACCGAGCAGCGGAATGACCCCTGGATCAAAGCACTTTTGTATTTTCTCTCAAGTCCTACTCTCGGTCATTCATCCAAAGCACTCGTCCGGCAAGCCCCTCACTTCTCCATTCGTGACGGTCTTCTCTATCGCCGCAATTATTTGCTTGATAGACGGAAGTGGCTTGTAGTCATACCACGTCATCTCCGTGCCGACATTTGTGCTGCGTACCATGATCACCCACAATGTGCTCACGGTGGCATATTGAAAACCTACACGCGCCTACGTCTGCGATTTTACTGGTGTGGAATGTACCGCTTTGTGCGACATTTCGTGCGCGCTTGCGAATCTTGTCAACGGCGAAAGGCTCCTCAGACGTCCCCTGTTTCGTTGCAGCCGTTATCCTGTCCTGCTCGTCCGTTTGACCGCGTTGGCATAGATCTCTATGGCCCTCTTCCTACTACTCCCGCTCTAAACCGGTGGATTATCGTGGCAGTAGACCATCTTACTCGTTACACTGAAACATCACCGTTACCCTCTGCCACTGCAAGAGACGTTGCTTTGTTCCTTCTCAACAACTTGATTCTTCGCCACGGGACTCCGAAGGAACTGCTCAGTGACCGCGGACGCGTTTTCTTGTCCGACGCTCTTGAGGCCCTACTGAAAGAGTGCCGAATCATTCATCGCACCGCTACTTGTTACCACCCTCAGACGAATGGCCTGACAGAACGCTTCAACCGTACTCTGAGTGACATGGTGGGCATGTACGTCAACGACGCTCATTCCAACTGGGACCAAGTTCTTCCCTTCGTAACCTACGCGTACAACACTGCGATACAGATAACCACTGGATTCTCTCCCTTCTTCGTTCTATACGGGCACGAGCCAACCTGCACAATAGACGCACTTTTTCCCTACCGCCCTGATTTTCCTGAATCGACGCCACTATCGGACGCCGCCCAGTACGCAGAAGAATGCCATCAGCTCGCTCGTTCGCTTACAAAGGAAAACCAGTGGCAACAAGAACACCATCGTGACACTGGCAAGGCACCTCCATATGCACCCAACTCCCTAGTGTGGCTCTGGGTTCCTGCCACAACCGCCGGCCTTTCAAAGAAGCTTCTTGCTCGGTATCACGGTCCATACCGAGTCCTTCAAAAAGCATCTGCTGTCAACTACGTAGTTGAGCCTGTTACGCCCTCTGAGGACTTGCGTCGCCGTGGACGCGAAACAGTTCATGTGAACCGAATCAGGCCCTACTACGATCCGTCTGCTCTTGCGGCTCCATAAGTCGCCAGGATGGCTCCTTCTCTACCCGGGAGGGGGGGGGGGATGTAGTGTGGTAATCTTCGTCTTCATAGCCACTGCCATGCACCGCGTGCTGGCACACTCGAGGACGAAGAAGTTGGTCACTGGCTTGCTGATTTGTCACGCCTGAGGCTCCGCAGCGAGTTCCTCCTGAGCGGCTGGATCCATCTGGGTTTACCGAATAGACACACCCCTACAATTATATATATATATATATATATATATATATATATATATATATATATATATATATATATATTACACAATTATTGCGCATTACAGAAGAGAGCATCAGGAAATCAGTGGCAGGTCGTACACTGCTCCATATTAAAACATTGAACAGGTAATATAGGGGAAGAAGCATGACAAGAACCATTGTGTTCAGGGCCATCGTTGAAAGTGTAAAGCAGTGGCGAAGCCCATATGGGTAGAAGAGGGGACAAACGGGGTCATCGATGGTTGGAAGTGCTTGCGAGTGGCTTTGCCTATATTGGGAAGCTAGTGACAACACGGGTCCATTGTAGGGCCTGATTTGCCAATACTTTGCCATCTCTTTCCCAATATTGGGCATTTCACTTGTGCTGCCTGGGTAGTTTCTCGTTTCTTCACGGTCCTTCAAGCGGTTTCTCGTTGTTAAAAGATAAGCGTCTAAAAATCTCAGAAGAGGATGTTGATCGGCATCTACAAGTTAGGCCTTCAAGACTTGCAATGGCTGCTACGTCAAGCTCCTGCCTGGACTGAGGTAAGATAAGTCGAAAGGCTTCGTAACTGCATTTTTGTTAGGCGGGCAAGCACAAAAGCTTATAAGCTTCTGAATGAGCTCAGGATATGGAACCAATCGAGCATATGAGCCCCGACCTTAATACATGCATTGAAGTGCATTCGCTACAAACATGGTTTTTTGCCGTTGAATCACTAAACCACATGCAAAAAAAAAAAAGATAGTCCGGGGAAGTTAGAAACGCTAACGTTCATTTCTCACTAGACACACAAAAAAAGGGATATGCTGCCCACTCAAATATTTTCCAAAAGAAGCATAATGTTCTTCTCTAAATTGCTTTTAACCTTGCAATATTTATCTACGTTGATGGAGTAGTAGTTATGGTAGTTTGCTGCATTTCATTAGAATTCGATATTAGTACTGTTGACAAAATTGTATTTTTGCTCATTTTTTCTTGTTGCACTAATAAATACCTTAGGATCTTGCAATTAACATCTAACGCCCTTTCCGGCGCTGTAGATCCTTCAATTTTGTGTTTTAAAACTGCAGTCCAGTTCTAATTTGAAATTAAATTACCTTCCTCTACAAGCATTAAAATTGTCATTTTTCGTTTCTTTGTGTATGTGTGTGTGTTTGTGTGCGTGTGTGTATGTGTGTGCAAAGAGGGAGGGGAACCTATTAAGTGTGCGACTTGATTACTTTCAGTATAAGTTTTTGAATAGACTCATGCGCATGTTCAGTCATTTCCTTTCGCAGCGCACATGCCCATTATCCCTGATTCCTCTTTTAGTGAACTCATTAAATAAATCTTCACATCTGATGTTGTTTTTGACGACAAAAGAATATATATATTTTTTTTACATTGCTACATAGGGGACTGCGAGAGTTCCGATCCGGAGCTATGTTTCACGGCGTACATCGAAAGTGAGATATTAAGAAAAGCGCTTCTGGTTAGGTGACGACGGAGACCGCTTATCCCTAATCAGTGTTCACTATTCGCCGCGAGATCGACGTAGAGGTGGCGCCACCGCGATCCGATAGTGGGGATCGGAAGCCGGTGGCGCTCCCAGAAACGCACGCGGCGTATGTCTGCTTCCGATTTTAAGGCGGGTTTCTTGGCGATTAAAACATGCCTTCTGCAATGCATTAGCGATGTAATGCTTAGAGTGTTCCAATATTGCAGAAAAAAGTCCGTAAATTTCGCCAGTGCAGCAAAAAAATGAAAGATGCGCGGAATTTAAGAAAACAAGGCACACAACCACCCGTCTTTTATGTGCGTTGTGCAATATTTAGAGTAACAGGTGCTGCGAAGATTTTTTTCTCAAATATTCGAGCATTTCTCTAAAGCGAGATCTGCTCATTACCGGTGCTACTGATGATGCGCAGAATCCTTCAACAGAAAAAAAGAAATGAAATGCATGTATGGGTTTAATGTGCCAAGCCACATCGGCTATATGGGGAATGATGTAGGGGCGGGCCTGGGTGTCGACAACGTGGGATTGTTTAACGTGCAGTCAAATCCCACAGCCCAGGAGCGCCTTTAGCAACAGCCGGGATTGAACCTCCATTTTCAAAATCAGCAGTCGAGCGCCGTGCCGCTGAGACACCACGACAGAGGTTTCACAGCAAAAGAAAAAAAAAAGTACTTGGACAACACTATCGTGGATACAGAAGGCAGAGAGGGGCTTGTTCAAACTGGATTTTGCTATGGAGCAGTCTGCGGTCGCATGTTTCAGTAGCTGCGGTATTCCAAACAGAAACGGGAATATACGATTTGTGAGCGTTTACATTTAGTTGTATTGACGGTTGCATCCTGCTGTGCTTCAATACGGCGCCAAACGACAGCAGCGCTTCGTTTGAGACACCGCTTGTCAAAGAATTTCAAACGCCGAAGACCGCGACTGATGATGTCCTTTCCAGCGTGACATACGCGATATGGAAAAGTAATTTTTTTTCTTTAATGGAGTGTGGTGTAATAGCCTGTAAATATATCGTTTGCAAGAGGCAGATGGTTGAGCAAAAGCGCACAGGAATTGCGGAAAAAACAAAGATCACTCTTTTACACGCCGCACGCGCGCACGTAATTCACTGCGGGCTGGCACGCGACGCGAACACGCATCCACACTGGGTAGGGTTCGCCGCTATGCCGCTAGGTGGCGACTCTCATTGATCTTGAGGCCAATATCTTTTGACAAGAGGAGCTAGAATTCATGCACTGCATAAAGAGGCTAGCAGATTTTTGCATCTAATGAATGGAGGCAACCTGCGCAGCGCAGTAGTGAACGTGACACCGACTGCGTTAGCTTCTAAGGTTAGAGTGCTCATAAGCACTAAACAATTTACTTATTTGTTTGCGTGACAGGATATATGCCCTGAAAGAACATACTACAAAACAGAGGCCAAGGAGTAAAGCAAGAATCAGTGCTTGTGAGCGAGCCGATGGCGCCACACTTGTTGCACAGCATTATCAAGTGAATTTCCCGTAAAACAAACACGTTTTCTAAGGTAATACTTCGCTTCGAAGCCAAAGCTGTCGTAATGTATAATTATACTGCAGCCATATGCACAGTGAAACGACAGCACGCAAAAGCTACTTGTGTGCTGGCCGCTCCATGATTTTGCGCCACGTGTAGCAGACGACGCACCCGGCAAGGAGCAAGAGTAGGGCGCCTCGATGCGCGCGCCCTTCTCCGCCACTCCGCGATTGTCGAGGGCGCACGCATCGAGGCACTCTAAGCAAGGGTTGACTGCAATGGCGCTTGTTCTCGCGACGGCCACTTGGGACAGATTCCTCCGCTGGGCGGTTGGCGAATTCGAGTGGGATAGCAGGTAAACTGAGAGCACTTTGAAAGTGCCCTCAGACAAGCGGGCGCCCTCCAGTGGGAGAGCAGAAGTAGAATCAATGGTTTCCAATGGTAGAGGAGGAAGGCTTTTCCTCCGCTGACAACACCCGAGTGCATTCTCGGCTGTTCTTTCGTCGAAAGCGAGAGTAGAGGAAGCCATATGGCATAAGGTGTCATATCCACGCCATCTTTTTTTTTCTTTTCTCTTGAGTCGAAGACGCTAAAAATGGCGGCTGCAATGCGTCGCGTCGACGCTTGGCGAGCTCTTCAGAATCAAGCGAATTTGCGTCAGCAGCGGAAAGCATTACTCAGATACGGTATGCATGTTTGACAGTCGCTGCTGGCACCGAAAGGTCCAAAGGAGGCAAATCGCCCCGCTGTGAAAACAATGGCACACAAAAGAAGCGGTTTTCACGGAGCGTTGGCCTCTCCTCGGGTTGCAACTGCCGCCGCTGGCAGCAGGTTGAGAACGCTGGGGAGAGAAGTGCTGTCACGGGGTCGTGGTGCGCTACTCTTGACACGCAGCGAGCGTTCCGGTGGGAGGACAGTTGCACCCTCGCTCGGCGTGCTCCTGTAGTTCTCTGCAATGCTCGGCGCCTCTGCATTCGTCCCCCCAATCGAATGCGCCATGAGACTGTTCCCGTGGTCTGTTTAGTAACTTTGGTCGAGCCTTCTCGAGACGACTCGCATCTCCCGGTCTGATGAGTCACCGTCATCGCCGAAGGATGAGAGGGAGGGTGAAGTAGATGCATAGAAGGCCACGCGCTCTCCTCGTGCAGGGGGGGGGGGGAGGGAAACCCTCGAATGATCACTGCCTTATCAATACCACCATCTGTACTATTTGCAAGATCCAACGCACAAGCTCGGCTCCCCGACTAGAATAAGTTCCGGCAAAGCTATATCAATTCTTCCTCTATCCACGAACAAGGATACCACGCGTGGGCACAAGGATTGGTTCGTTCTGCGTAAACACAAATTCAGCTCTCGGAGGCCGCTCCGGAGGTGGACAACCACCTTCCGCACCTCTGGAAGGCGCGACACAGCCTCGCCCGCAGATGGCGCCGCCAAAAACGTAACAAAAGGTTCAAAATTCGTATTGTAGAGCTCACGCAGCGAGCTGCAGAGTACAGCGGCCCAACTCGCCGACTCCAACTTGGTAAACCGCTGCAACGCGGCGGCTAGACAAATGTCGAGCCAGAGCACGTGGCGCCCTAATTGAGCCGACTCAAACCCCCGAGTCGAGACACAAAAACATTGCCAAAGAGCTATTCATAGCTTTGATGGAAACAGATCAAAAGTAGCATGCAAACTGCGTGACCAGTACCTTTGCACTAAGCAGGACTCCGGAGGGCCCACGTACTCGCATGCAGGTTCCGAGAACGCGGATCTGGATCAACTGTTCCAGTTGCACGACCTGAAGGAAGCCCTGGATAAAATGAAATGAGGAACGGCACTGGGTCGGCACAAGATAACTGTGAAAGTGCTTGCCAATCTTCCCAACCCCGCCTTTGAAACCTTCCCCGCTTTTATCAACTCGACCTTGCTTGGTGAGAGACCGCTATTCAATTATTCGAAGACCGCCCTGGTGACTTTCATTCCGAATACCGCCAAAGCCATAAACATAGACAACCTCCGCCTAATCTCCCTCACGTCTTGTGCGGGAAAGCTGATGGGGACCATGGTGCATGACAGGCTGTCTGGGTTTCGACAGTGTAACACACGAAATCATCCTGCAACATCTCTCCCAGACGAACTGTGGACATAACACATTTCAGTATATCAAGCAATTTCTCTCGGATTGACAATCTTTCATCCCAATACAAGACGAAGAACACGGTTCATATAAACTGCGAACGAGAGGAACCACAAAGGGCGGGGTCCTCTCACCATTACTTTTTAATCTGACCATTATGAAACTTTAAGTACAGCTGGCGAAGGTTGGAAACATTAAGGCCAACCTGCAGCAAGCGACGGAGATCGTGGACGCTTACGCCCACCGCTGCGGCCTTCAATGCTCACCGTCCAAATCCTAATTTGTGCACATGCGCCCGCCGCCTAAGTGCACCACCAAAATGGAACTATGCCTTGCCAGCGGCCTGATACTCGAACACGATGAGATTATAGTACTTGGCATCCTTATCCACAAACATCGACGGGCTGATACAATACTAGCAAAACTGCGCAAGTAGGGAATTACGGGGGGGTACGGTGCACAGACGCTTTGCGGCTGGCGCATGCATTCATGACCAGTCGAGTCCTCTACTCGACTCCTGACCTTCGCCTGCGCAGGTTTGACGAAAAGGCCCTGGAAGTGATTCTCAGAAAGATGCACAAGCGTACCCTCGATCCCTGCTCAAAACATCCAACCAGCGTCTCATGGGCCTGGGGATGGTTAACACATTCGCGGAGCTCCGGGATGTGCACTTGACCAATCAATACACAGGGCTTTCAAAAACGCCGTCGGGACGCAGCCATATAGTTTGACTAAACATCCACCACCCAACACTTACGGAAGAGCGCATAGGGGTGTGCGAATATTCGATAATTTCGAATATTCGATCGAATAGCACAGCATTCGATATTCGCTTCGAATCGAATTCTAGGTATTCGAAATTTCGAAGTATTCGTCTCGCGCGAACTGTGTTTCTGGGACGCTCGCCCGCTTGCTTTGTGTGGTTTCGGTTTCGAGTAATGCCGCATAGATGGCTTTTTACGCGAAAGCGTATACAGGTCGTTCGCCCGAAAATTCGTCGGCCCCCCTCCTTTCTTCTTTTTCAAGAGTTGCGGAAAAGATTATCCGACAGGACAGATGCAAAGATAAACAGGCAGCCCTACCACGCTATCGCTTCATTCAGTCAGGTGACGAATCATGCTTACCGAACATGGGCGACCGTTCTCGGAGTGGCGAAAAATTCAGCGGCAGCCCGGAGACTCGATGTCGCCGTCAATGGGAAGGGCGCCTTTAGCGTGTGATAACGCCAAGGTTATTGCGCACCCGTGGAGCGTTATACTGCCATGAACGCTCGGCATAGGGGAGGCTGCGGACTTAAAACGTGACTGCCGAACTTTAGTAGAACGAAATGATCGCATCCATCTGTGACAGGCGTCTTTTCTTGCGATTTTGACTGCTTGCGCGTTGATGGTAATAGAACGCCGTCGTGATCAGGGCATTGAGCCGTCTTCGGTGGTGTGCCGCACTTCGTCGCCGCAACTCAGGCACTCCGGTGCGCTGAAGGCTCAGAGCAATCTTGGAAGCGCGATGCTAAGTGCTGCTCGGAGGTACTATCGGGGATAATTTTGTCAGTATCGTGATCGGTGCGAAAAACGTTTTGCTTGCGGCGCTAGAGTTTCGTACAGCCATTTCATTTCTTGCTCGAGGGGGTAGTATTCTGGGAATGTAACCGGAACGATGTTACAATGCTTCGGCTTAATAAGGGAAGCAACGCTCAGGCAAACAGCAGCCGCGAGCTGCTAGTGAAATGCAAAAAAATGCATCGTGCGACACGCCTTGTTAGAGTGACGGCATAGGCCGGGAAGAGTGCCAGTTTTCCGCACCCAGGAGACGCACAGCAGAGCCGACGTTTCCATACGAGCACCCCTCGGATAGCGAAATACACGCGCCAACCTCTGGCCGCTAGGTGATGGCGATTCATTTGAGCCACGCGCGGCGCGTCCTGAGCACTTCTGTCCCCGATAGTACGGCCAACGTATCGGTGGTGTTGGAGCCTTGGAGACGTGATGGTGCGGTGCTGCTAGGAGGTCTGGTCAACCTATGTGCCATTTTAACTTCTTTGGACGCAGCAGTCTCATCGACGCAACTGAAAAGAAGACGCAACCCAAGCCCAAGAAGCGAGGATCCTAAACTGTAGAAACGCAAGCAACGTATGTGGCAAGTGATTGTCTAGTTCACTGTTGGACATTCTACCCGTTCGACCACTGGTTCGATCGTTGGCACTATGGCCAGTGCGTCTACGAAAGGTAATCCAATATGGAACTACTTCATGAAAGTTGCCCCCGGAAATGAGGCTCGCTGCTTGAAATGCAAGGCCGTTTTGAAGACGCCAATGGGGATGACGACGACATTACAGACGCACTTGAAAAGACACCCCGATTTCTTTAAGGCCTACCAGGACGACTGTCAGGCACGCAAATACGCTGCCACTTTGAAAAAGGCGAGCCAGCCGAGTGCTCAGCAACCGTCAGTTGCTGAATGTTTCGCGCCAAAAATGAAGGCGACAGCACTGAAAGCGCAACAGATGACAAAGATGGTCGGCCGATTCATTGCACGCGGTATGCACCCGTACTCCATCGTTTAGGAGCCTGGCTTTCGTGATATGATGAAACTCGCCATGGCCGATTACGCAGTGCCGTCACGAACGACTTTCTCGAGGGTCATCATTCCCGACCTTTATGCATCGAAAAAAGAAGAGGTGCGAACGAAGCTTGCAGAGGTCTTCGCAAGCGGAGTGGAGTCCTTCTCTATCACAATGGATGGTTGGACATCGCGAGCGAACTACAGCTATGTAAGTTTCATTTGTCATGTGATGGATAAGGCGCTTGTGCAACATGTACATGCACTGGCCTGTACCGAATTGGCGGGTGCTCACACTGCCGAGAACTTGGCGGAGTTCATCGGAACTGTAATAGAGGAGTGGGAACTTCCATCTGAAGGAACGGTGCCGACCTTTGTGGTCACTGACAACGGGAGAAACTTTGTTTCGGCGGTTGCGCGATCGTCGTGGCAGGGCGTGCTGTGTTTCGGCCACACGCTTCAGTTATGCATCAATGATGTCAAAAAAGATGTGGCGGGGCTTGCGCAGCTTTGTGCAAAAGCAAGGTCGATAGTAGGTCGGTATAAGCGAAGTGGCAAGGCTCGAGCACGCCTTAATGAAATTCAGAAAAGCATGCTTTTGGATTGTCTTCAAGTAGTGCAGGACGTACCGACACGTTGGAACAGCGAGCATGCCATGATGGCCAGACTTCTAAGACTGCGTGCCCCTATTACTGTGGAACTTTCAGAATGTGACGTGGTTGAAAATCTCACCGCACAAGAGTGGAAGCTACTAGCAGCATCAGTAAAGGTCCTGCAGCCGCTTGATCAGGCCACAACTGAAGTCTCTGGGGATAGCTGCCGAACTCTCTCACAAGTTATCCCGCTGCTTGAATGCCCAAGGATCGTTCTTGCACAGCATTTGAATGATTATGATGCAGGATCAATTGCATCCAGCCTACTAAAGAGCATCAAGTCTAGATTTCCTGACATCAAGATGTCTCAGCTTCCAGCATTAGCCATGTTGGCTGACCCTAGGTACAAGGATGCATGCTACACTACCGAAGCTGAAAAGAAATGGGCGCTTGATCTCCTTGTGAAGGCAGCAGAAGAGACGGTGCTAGTGCATCAGCATGCTGAGGTTCCAAGCGGAGTCCGCGCATCTCCAAGACCTTCCACTTCGGGGGACTCTGTGTGGTGCGCCTTTGACAAATTTAGTTCCGATAAGAGCCGCCGACCACACCATACAGTGAAGAATGAAGTCGCCGAGTACTTGAAAAGCCCCCTTCTTCCGCAGTCTGAAGACCCTTTGGCATGGTGGAGAACCAACGGCAGCCATCTGTACCTATCCATAGCACCACTTGCACGCAAATATCTTTCAATCCCAGCAACACAGACTACCAGCGAAAGGCTGTTTTCAGCTGCAGGAAATATTGTGCGCTGTCAGAGAGAGAACCTGCTCACCCGTCATGTAGAACAGCTTGTGTTTCTGCACGATAACATTTAGATTGGAGTATGCTGGGCTGTAAATGGCAGCTGTCACCGGAAGTGCAGAATGTCTTTTTTTTCTTTACTGTTCTTAGTGCTCTTGCTGCAGTGTAGTGCAGTTACTACTATAGTTTCAGTTATTGGTTGTACTACTGGCACCGTTCTGTTATACTCTCTTTTTTTTTTAATTTTATCTCGAATTTCTTATTAGAAAGCGAGCAGTATCTTTATGTGTTATAACTTTTTATTACCAAGACAGCAAAAATTGTTCATCACTCACTTTAGGTGCTTTCTTGAAATTTTGAAGTGTGGTTTTAATTAAAGCCTCAGTGCAGTATGTAATGGCATCGTGTATTGGGAAAATAAATGGTTTTGGAAATGCCTACTGTGATTCAGCCTCTTTTTAGTGCCAGAATTACTATTCGAACTATTCGCTTCGAAATTAATCGAAGAAAATTACTATTCGCTTCGAATTCGCTTCGAATCAAAAAACCACTATTCGCACACCCGCCGCATAGGCATTCCTGAAATCTGGAGATATGCCCTGCACGTACTCCCTCTTCCGGGCAGCATGACAAGTGACGAGCACAGTGGCAGGCGCTTTGCTCGGGCGAAGGCACTGGCCCGTCACTATGGGAACAAATACGGAATCTTCTACGTGAACGCCTCCGGCCCTCACCATGGGGGGTGGAGGGGTACACCGCCGCAGTCGTCCACCAAAAAATCGTGGTAAATGGCCTAACGTTCCGAGCTCAAGACATAACACAGGTGGAAATACTCCAAGCTGGGCTTGTCGGTTCATAGTTACTAAAAAGATTTGCAGCGCTAAAAGAGGACACAGAGAAAAAAAGATGCAAAAAAGAAAGTGTAGCGCCGTCCTGTGCATCTTTTTTCTCTGTGTCGTCTTTTAGCGCTGCAAATCGTTTTAGTAACATGTGGAAAAAGTTGCCATTGCGTTAGACCAGGACTCACGAGTCATCGGCACAGACTCGAGAGGGGCCTGTAGAAATATTAAACAGGGATACATTCCTCTCTTTGTACACCGGATCCTTTAAAACAGCGGCTACCTCGGGGTCCCCGCACCTCGAACAATTCCATTAGCTCCAGCTCACATGTTCATCGAAGGCAATGAAACGGCAGATGCTGCCACCCACGCGCTCACTCTGATCAACGCCTTCAGACCCTTTTGATAGGGATCCCGAACCCAATCCGGCACACACTTTTCCAGAAATTGCTGAATTATTTCAATTTGGCCATGCAATTTATCCCAAGCCTTGTAAGGGCCTTGCAAAAGTGAAGGAACGCTCACTCCTCCTTCTTTACACCAAAACGATGCTGTGTGCAACAGTTTTAAAACACTTTGATCTTGAGGCTAACCAAGAGAGTTCTACTTAAGTTGTGGACAACCAAGAGGGCTATGGAATAAAAAATGGTAAGGGTAACATTAAGAGACAGAAAGCGTGCAGAGTGGGTCAGAGAAATAACTCAAGTTACCGACATTCTAGTGGAAATTAAGAAGAAGAAATGGACATGGGCAGGACATGTAGTGCGAAGAGAGGATAACCGATGGTCGCTGACGGTAACAAACTGGATTCCAAGAGAAGGAAAGCGTAGCAGGGGGCGGCAGAAAGTTAGGTGGGCGGATGAGATTAAGAAGTTCGCAGGGGTCAAGTGGATGCAGCTAGCACAGAACCGGGTTAAGTGGAGAAATATGGGAGAGGCCTTCGCCCTGCAGTGGGTATAATGAGGCTGATGATGATGATGATTTTGCCTATGCAGAAAAATGTCCACGCTGTGCAGAGAAGTCTTCGGACATTTATCACATGGTCTGGGCATGCCAGGCAACCCCGAACCTCGCCCCCAAACCCAACCTCAGACGGGAGGACTGGGAGGCAGCCCTGGTCGGCTGCTCTGGCCTGGCAAGCAAGAAGGCCCTGGTCCACAGAGCCCGAGCCGCGGCTGTCATTACTGGGTTCCTGAAATGAGGATTTCACCTAGTGATTGCGAGGAAGTTGCCCCGGCTACTTCAAGCTTCCTCCCTGCAATAAAGTTTTTCACACGCATACGCACAACTGTGCCGGAGTTGCCGGGTTCTATCCCGACCGTCGCCGGCTGCGTTACGTTAGAGGCGAAACGAAGAGGCTTCCGTGTGCTGTCCTCGAGAGGAGGACACAACAAAATTGCAGTGGCCACGGTGGTCGATTTGTCTCTACGCGAAGCGACCAGCGCCTGTATCCGACGCTGCACTGTAGCAGAGGCCGAGGAAGTATCCATTGCTCTAGCGGTGGCGGAGGGCTATAGAGCCGGGCGGTCGCTAACGATACTCACGGACTCTCAAACAGCCTGTCGAAATTTCATGAATGGTAGGATTGGTCGTCATGCACTCCGTATACTCCTCGAAGCGAGCGACAGAATTAAAAACCACGAAGAAAACAAGACCAGACACAAAATTATGTGGGTACCGCGGCACATGGGGGTGGCAGGGAACCAAGAGGCTGCCAGGATAGCTCGAGCATACACTACTTTGCGAGCATCCGACGGGTCCGCGGAACTTTTGCCAGCACCCAAGGCATACTCGGCCATACTAGAAAACTATAGAGGAAGAAGAATGCGATATCCCCCACCGCACAGTTCTCTCACCAGAGAGGAAGCTGTCATATGGAGACAATTACAGACGGGTTCATACCCAAACCTACACATACTAAACAAAATGCACCCTACCATATACGCTGACAGATGTCCGTGGTGCGATGAAAACCAACACTATATCACATCACATGGACCTGTCAAAACATAGATGTGGTCCCCAAAGTTCGAAACCCGAGTGCGGAGCAATGGGAGACTCTGCTGTCCAGCGACCGCTGCGAAGACCAGCAAGGTCTGGTACAGCGAGCCCAGCGGGCGGCAGTAGCCAGCGGAGCCCTGGACTGAGGGCTACCGACCATTGTGCAAAAGCGGACGAAGTCGACGGAAAAGACTTGTGGATTCAACAAGCAGACATCTCTGAAGACGTCCAAAAACCACCAATTAATATAGGGCTGAATGAAGGTTTTCCTCCTCTTCCTCCTCCGTGTGCTGTGTGATTTCAGTGCAGGCTAAAGATCCCCATGTGGTCGAAATTACTCCGAAGCCCTCCACTACTGGTCCTCTTTCTCTCATTGCACTGTCACTCCCACCCGTCTCCTTTCCCCAGCAGCGCGGGTGAGGTGTTCACAGAACAAGTGTGACATGCATACTGCACCTTTCCTTCTCGGTGAAAAAAAGTATACACAAGAGGACAAGTATCAAGCTGATGGCGAAGAGTGGCTGTTCCTGGCCCTACAGGGCTGGGACAATAGGTCAACGCCGCTCGCGGCGGGGGCTAGCCAGCCACCGAATTTTTATCTGTTGTAGGCTGTCATTGTACCCGCTACCGCTTAGGTGGTTTACGACGGCTGTTGCGGCGCAAGTCTTTCTTTCGCGCTTCTTTTTCTTTGTTTTATACTTTCTCTCTTCTGTCCGCACGAGGCAGCCGAGGTGGCTCAGCCACAGAGCCAGTAGCAGACCCGTGCATTTTCTTTTCCTTCTTCCTTCAGCAGCAACAACAACAGTATCAAGCTAACGCAGTATTGCTGGGACGAAGAGCGTCGGAACGCGAACACTCACCTTTATCGCTTACCGTCTATACGCGCACAGTATTGCTTAACAACCTAACCTATTTATTGGTGTGTAATAGTAACGGTGCACTAATGCACTTGTCACTCATTTCCTTGCCTTCTAATATAATAGGAATCCACAAGCTCCCTTTCCTGCCTGTTTTCTCCTTTCCGGCTACTGAAAAAATTATAGGGGGCACTTTGGACCACTGAAGCGATGAGGCGAAAGCCTCCGAAGCTCTCCATTACGGCACATCTTTCTCATGTTACACTACCACCTTTCTCCTTTTGCTCACGGCTCGCTTAAGGTGTCCGTGGAGATTTGTGACAGATACTGCTCCTTTTCTTTCCTGTAAACCAATTTGAAAAGCCGCTGATGCCTGCTATGCTGCGTCTGCTTCTGTATGCTGCGTTGTGCGGCGTTCGAGGAAGCGCCAATTGAAAGGAGCCGCACGGAAGTTTAGTGCTCTAGAATCTTCTAGAGCACTATAACGGACACCTGGATCGGACACCGCGCGGTTCAGCTTCGTGTATGCATGAATCACATGTAGACCTCATGGCCAGCTGTGACGTCACGAAAGGATGACATAGCAATCAATAATCTCTGTCATTATCATCAATACAGTCACTATCCCTTACTATCACTAAATATCATTACTGTTCACTATTTACAACTAACTAGCGGTGGCGGTCTTCATTCCAACCGCGCTGGAAGACAAGAACGAAGATACATTTCTCACGCACCCGGAGTGGTTGTCGGGATGATTGACAGCTATAGGGACCGGGCGCCCGTTGTATGGCGCCACCGTCGCCTCGGTGGAACAGCGCCGCCCGCGGCGGAGTGTCGAAACAGCGGAATGCCGAGGCAGCTGAGCGGCGCAGTCGTTTCCGTTCTGCGAGGCGTTTATGAGCCTGTCCTTACCCGTCGTTTTGCGGTGTGGCTTTGAGAGCTTTGAACTGCTTTGAGTAATCGCAAGGAGTATTTTTTGACCGGGAAATCTTGAAAAAGAAAAGGGCCGTTCTCGGCAGGGCGTGCGTTTTTTTTTTTTTTACTTGAATCGACTTAGAAAGGTCCGACGAGTTTGCGTAGCTGCCAGCCGGGAGCCAACAACGCACCACGTTTTGCCAGCCTTGTTTGGCCAGACTTCATTTCACTGGACATTTTCACACAACTGGCCCAACTTTCTGTCCTCTTGAGGATATATTCACGCACAGCGTCATCTAAAAATTAGGATTCCGCACAAACCAATGACAAACAGTACGCTCCAATGCGCCGAGAGGCGGCGCCACCCGTTCAGCTGTCCGGTCCCTATAGTGCGCCAGGACACTGGTCACCGTGAGTATGATGCATTAAAAGCTTCTTCCTTGATACTGTCAAGGTGAGGAACACAGTTTTGACATTCTCTGCAGCGACGAGGGAGCGTATTTTGGTCTATTCTTCAGCGATTTGACGTGTTCACGTGCACAGTCATTCACGCTTCTGTCATTTTGGCCCGTATACCATACCGCAACAGAGGGTTTTCTTATATTACATAAATCTCATCACCCACCCTTCGCCCTCTAGCCTTCCAGCATGAATGTGTTGATGGAAAATAATCTCAGTAGTTATTCCACAATGGAATTACGGCACTGTTCGCTGGAAACAAGACCGCCTGCAACAGCTTCACTGATTCTTCCGCCTCCTTGACATTTTAGCACTCCAGGATGCTGGCACAGGTGTATCGCTGCAATCTTCGCTCTGATGCCCTCTGATCCCACTCCAAACGCTATGGTATATTTATTTATTTGCAACACTGTAAATCATTACGGGGTACTATAGACCAACACCGATCTGTGACGTAAGTGCGATGCGGTGGCGCTTCTGTCGATCAGGCTGGGCCAGTTTGGGGTGAAAAAGAGGCTTAGCGCCCATATGAATACATGTACCCAAAAATTTTCAAAGCAAATTTCTAATTTCACGATGCACCTATGATCTCGTTATTCGGTACAGAGCAGCCGTGTACATCCTAGATCACATCACGAAAGTATGAAATCTCATTATCGAGGCGAAACATTTTTAAAATACCGCGAAACGTATGCGGAAACCAGTTGGGAGGGCTACCAATAGAAACACATGCAAACACAACTTACCGCAACGTTTTACTCAGTTCAGCAGCGATGAACCCTTCTCAATTTTTGATGAACGTCTTGTATCACGCCACGACATCTTGTTGCATGGCACACTACGTTCCCTTGCAAGTACTGCAAGTTTGACGACTTGCGGAACCATTCAGAAAGATAAAGTGACCGCGCACAGTTGCAGGCGGCAATGCACCGCCGGCGCTGTCGCTAGCAGACGCTCCGGAGCTGGAGGCGGCCGCGGTGGGTGCGGTGGGAGCGGTGGGTATCACCAGCTGCGCTGTCGTCTGCTGCAATGCTCCACTCTCGTTCGGTCTGTACTGTCGTACGGCGTTTGAATACTGCCTCCTAAATGTAATTCTGTCTAGGATGTATCACTTGAGGGACAGTATTGTCAAACTAATTTACTACATGCGGCAGCATATTAGACTGTAAGCAAAACTACGTGATTCGCTACATGAGCATATTGGGGATGTCCGGATTCACAACATAGATTATTCGGGGAGTTTTAAAAGTAGACCGCCTCCGCAATGACGCAGCATACTTCTTCAAATCGCTGGCCAATGTTTAACGACCGGCCACCACTTCTAGCGCTCTGCGAAACGAGAAAAGTGTTGCGGTAAGTTGCGTTTACTTTTGTTTTTATGGGTCGCCTTGCCAACTTGCTCCCCCATACGTTTCGCGGTGTGTTAAAAATATTTCGCCTCGGTCATGAGATTTCATACTTTCACGATCTATTCTAGGATGCTCACGGTTACTCTGCACCGAATAAGGACATCATAGGTGTCTCGTGAAATGAAAAAAAAAAAAATAAACTGCTTAGAAATATTTCGGTTCCATGTATTCCTATGGGCGCTAGCCCTATTTTACACCCCCAGTCGTCTGCGACACCGCGAGCGCCCGCTTTGTTTGTAAACACGGTGTTGGTCTATAGGGCTTGAAAGTAAAGACAAATGTGGAAGTTAAGCACAATACTGGAAGAAACACAATTCTAGATTTTCTTTTTCTCGAAAACCTCAGCTGGTTTGGTGTTATGAAAAAAGTGCCATTCAGATTATTCCAAAAAACATTGCCGAGTGGCAATGATTTTTGGAAGTTACGATTAGTAAAATATGTAAAATATAAGTGTGTACGCGTAATGGCGAATGGAGCATTAGTAAGGGCAGCTAATGTTCTTGGGAGTCGCATATACAGAGTACATCCGAAGTAAAACGTTTTTTTACGGAGCATATAAAGAAATTTGAGGCACGCTATTTTTTACGTGCGGTTAGGTCAGGTTTCCGGGGCTACCGAGCTACAGTTCCAATAGGTTATTTGAAGTATAGGACGATGGTGAGGATGTCGAAGGAAAAAGAGAATCATTTACTTGCCACCTCAATGACTGATGTTTGGGTTATCTTTCCCTCTTGGAGCTTTTAACCATTCGCCACGAAATCATCCAGGGGGTCGATGATTCAAGGTCGCGTCTGACGGTTTAGGTGGGGTCGCGTGCTCGTATCCTTCGGTTCCTTGGTCTTGTCTCGCGCGGCTCTGGTCACTTCGTGTGTTCAACGTCTCTTCAGATCCGGCCAAAACTGCCCAAAACCCATTCTTTCACTTATAATGTATTTTTTGACAGTGATGGTGCGACTCTCTCCGCGGACCCACAAATCTTGTCCACACTCATGAGCCTATAAAGGCTTTCGCCTAAAGACTGCAAGCGCAATAGAAGATGTGATATTAATGATTTTACTGCGAAATGTGAAAAAAAAGAATCGCCGTTGAGGTGACAGGGCCGCGTTGAATGCCTTGGAGGGAACGGAAATTGCACACAAAGGCGCGTCTTATTTCTGCTTCACAACGTTTTCTATATTAAGCCTTTGTTGCCAGCGGCAGCACAGCATGTCGGCCCCATAGCGCTTGAGAATTTCAACACAAAACGGGGTAGTTCATTATACTGTGCTGAAGGACGGGCATGTATTGTGTTATCGAGGATTAACGGAGAAGCGAGAACTAGGGGTAGATTTTCTTGTAAATAAGTGCATAGTGGTAATATAGGTGAACTTTATAGCATTAATTAGAGGGTGGCAGGATTCGTAATTAGGATTATTAAGCAATATAAACAGAATGTTGTACAGGCCTATGCACCTACACGTGGTCATGATGACCAGGCAGTTGAAAACTTCTATGAAGATGTACAATTGGCAATGCGGAACCTAAAGACGCAGTGTACTGCACTAATGGGTGACTTCAATGCCAAGAAAGGGAAAAAGCAGGCAGGAGACTAGGCAATGGGTGACTATGGCATTGGTCTTAGGGATAGATAGCAGGGAGGAGTTACTAGTTGTGTTTGCAGAGCGCGATAACGTAATAACCATGAATACCTTCTTCAGCAAACGGAAGAACCCGGAAGTGGACATGGAAAAGTTCTAACGGGGAGAATAAAAATGAAATTGACTTCATAATGTGTGCTAAGTCCGCCATTATGCAGGCTGTAAAGGTAATCGGGAAGGTGCGACGCAGTGACCACCGGATGGTAAGGTCTCTAATTAGTGTACATCTCAAAAGAAAACGAAATAGATTAGTAAGAAAGAAGTTCATCAACGATTTAGCAGTGAGTGGGAGGGCGGAAGAGTTCAGAATCTCCCTACAGAATAGATATTCAGCTCTAACCGAGGATTGCGATATTAGCTTAGAAGCAATAAACAATAATTTCAGAAATATCATTAATGAGTAGAAGTAGGCGGTAGGGTAGTTAGGGAGGATACCGGTAAGCTTCTAAGGAGACAAAAGATTTCATTAAGAAACGCCAAAGAATGAAAGCTTCCAATCCAACAGACCAGATAAAATTAGCAGAGCGATCAAAAGTAATCAATAGCGGAAAGTGGCCGATATGAGGAAGTATATTATGGAGAAAATTGAGCATGCTGTAAAGAACGGGGAAAGCCTTAAAGCGGTAAAGAAAAAATTGGGCATAGGCAAACAAAACCAGATGTATGCGCTAAGGGACAAAGCGGGCAACGTCATCCCGAATATGGACAAGATAGTCAAAGAAGCCGAGGAGTTCTATACAGATCTCTACAGTAGCCAAAGTAGTCATGAGCGTAATGAGATTGGCGGTAGGGACAAAAATTTAGACGTTCCACCAGTGACGAAGGACGAGGTCAAGAAAGCATTAGAAACTATGAAAAGGGGGAAATCAGCTGGAGAGGATCAGATAACTACAGATTTGTTGAAGGACGGGGGGGGGGATATCGTGCAAGAAAAACTAGCCACCCAGTATACGCAGTGTCTGATGTCATCGACGGTACCGAAACCATGGAAGAATGCAAACATTATTCTCATTCCTAAGAAAGGGGACGCTAAGGAATTGAAAAATTACAGACGAATCAGCTTACTGTTTGTTACATATAAAGTATTTACCAAGATAATCGCTAATAGAATCAGGACAACGTTAGACTGCAAACAAACAAAAGATCAAGCGGGTTTTCGGAAAGGGTACTCTACTATCGATCATATCCATACCATCAATGAGGTGATAGAAAAATGCTCGAAATATAACCATACATGCATTCACTGATTACAAAAAAAGCATTTGACTCAGTGAAAACCTCAGCGGTCATGCAGGCATTGCGAAATCAGGGGGTAGACGAGCCGTACGTGAAAGTGCTGGAAGATATACTTATATAGGGGCTGCACAGCAACCATAGTTCTGAATAAAGAAAGTAACAAAATTCCCATAGAGAAAGGTGTTGGGCAAGGAGACACGATCTCCCCACTACTATGCTCAGCTTGATTAGAAGAAGTATTCAGAGACTTGAATGGAAGCTGTTAGGGATAAGGGTAGATTGAGAGTAACTCAGTAATCTATGATTTCCTGATTACACTGCCTTGCTAAGTTACTCAGAGGAGGAACTGAAAAGAATGATTGATGACCTAGACAGGAAAAATAGAAAGGTAGGTTTGAATATCAACAAGCAGAAGACTAAGGTAATGATCAACACCCTAGAGAAGGAACAGCAGCTTACGTTAGGTAGCGACGCACTGGAAGGATAGTAGGTAAATATGTCTAGTTTGGACAGGTAGTAACCGCAGATCCGGACCACGAAACGGAAATAACAAGGAGAATAATAAGATTGGGATGGGGCGCATTCGGCAAGCACTCCAAGATTATAACTAGCAGCTTACTGGTATCGCTCAAGAGGAAATTATAAAACAGTTGCATCTTACCTGTACTTACCTGTGGGGCTGAAACGTGGAGGCTAACAAAGAGGGTTCTACTTAGGTTGAGGACAACACAGAGGACTGGGAAACAAAAATGGTAGGGATAACGTTATGAGATAGGAAACGTGCCGAGTGGGACAGAGAAATAACTCAAGTCACTGACTATCCAGTGGAAATCAAGAAGAAATGGGCATGGGCATTACATGTAGCGCGAAGAGAGGATAACGGATCGCCGCTTAGGGTAACAAACTGGATTCCAAGGGAAGGAAAGCGTAGCAGGGGGCGGGAGAAAGCTAGGTGTGCCGATGAGGTTAAGAAGTTCGCAGAGGTCAAGTGGATGCAGCTAGGACAGGACCGGGTCATTTGGAGGAATATGGGGGAGGCCTTCGCCCTGTAATGGGTATGGTGAGGATGATGATGATGATGATGATGATGTTGATTGCACCTCCCCAAGCCAGCCTCTGCGCTGGCCCCAGTGTCGAAATTTACTCTGACGCTGCTCGGTAAGTCATTTCCTTTACAGGGCCATTTCGTTATCTAGTGTACAATGTAAAATCATGGAGGTCATTATTTTCTACAATATTATAAAGCACCTCGAGTGCCATAATTTCATTCACCCATCCCAACACGGATTCTGTGAAGGCCTTTCCTGTGAACCACAGTTAGCTGAATATCTCCATGACTTGCACACGTAAACCTATAGATAAGAACCTAGTAGCCGACGCTGTCTTTCTTGACTTCGAAAAAGCTTTTCACAGAGTTCCTCATAGCCAGCTATGGCACAAGTTATCACTCTTCAATCTCAATCGATTTGTGCTTGCATGGATAGAAAATCCTTAACCATAGAAAACAGTTTGAAGTAATTATTAGCACACCGCCTAAACCTGCCCATGTTCTTTCCGGAGATCCCCAGGGATCGGTGCTCGGACTTCTCATCTTTCTTATTTTTATAAATGATCTTCCTCAGTGCGTAAGCAATAGCATTCGACTGTTTGCAGATGACTGCGTTATTTACACTCAAATATCTAATTCTGACTATAGCCATAGCTTACTTGCAACGTGACGTATTAGCTATATAAAATTGGTGTAAAAAAGGGCAAATGTCCCTAAACACTGCTAAATGCAAAGTGATGCACTTTCACAGGTGCTTAAATTTAAATGCACATTGCTACATTCTGTGCGGATCTCAGCTACAGGATACTAAATAATATATATATGTAAAAATACACCTTTCTTGCGATCTTTAAGGGTCAAAACACGGTAAGCATAATACTTCTTCAGCGAGCCGGTCCCTGGGCTACCTTCAACGTTCTATGAAGCTCGCTCCAGCACATGTAAAATTATTATCCTGCACCACATTAATACGCTCTAAATTAGAATATGCCGCCGCCGTTTGGAAGCTATATAAAAAGTACCTTCTGATAGTATTCAAACTATCCAAAATCGCGGTCAGAGTTGTCTATTCAGATGTTTCATCGCACACTAGTGTGACCGAATTAAAGAATCGTGCCAACTTACCGCTACCTAATCACCGCCGATATTTAGCCTGATTAGCCCTTTTCCATTGATACTACTATTCACATTAGTCCCACATCTACAATAATAAACACTCCCCATTTTCAATTCGTCACAAAAGCAGTCAACAGGTTCCCATGCCCTTATCCAAAACCAAAACGTTTGCACAGTCTTTCTTCGTATGGACAACAAAGGATTGGAACGGCCTTCCCGATATCGCTGTATTCATTGAAGATTTGAATTAATTCAGACACGCTGAAATGTACTTACGCGCCTTAGTTTCGGTTATCTACTTTGTATTGTACATTGCTTTTAGTTTCCAATTTTTTCTTGTTTTCCAACGCATGAGAAGATTTATATCCACTCTTCGTCGCCTGTTCATCTTTTTTTCTGTAAATGTTTTCATAATCACTGTAGCTGTGTTATCATACTGTTATTTCATCCCTCTATGTAAGCATTATGTACACTGTAGACCTCGCTTTGTTGTTGGTTTAGTTGTGAATTCCCACCAATCATGTAATGCCCTTTCGGGGGTTTCTGAGGTTACAAAAATAACAAATAAATAAAAAATAAAACATATTTCTTGCACTACCATTAAATAGATGTTTGGGTCATCTGCACTGGCCGCTATGCGCCTAATCTGGAACGTTCCCGACCACTGGCCACCATTCAGTCAAGCAGAATTGATCGGTCGGACATATTGTGGATCATAAAACTCGTTTATGTCATTTCTCGGCAGTCAATCAATGCCGATTTGCGAACATTCTTTGTTCGATCGAGCTCTCTGCGCCATAACATAGCGGGCTGCAAAATGGGCTGGGAACGCGGCCTATCCCTCACACTTCGAGAACTACGGCACGTCTGTCTACATCCAGATTTCCTTGAGTACTACAGCACACAAATGACAGCAAGAGTGACTTCGGCGCGCAGGTACTTTTGATGACTCTCTAGCTTCTGGGCACTGTGGTTGCCGTTCGCCATTTTTCTTGCGAGTCAAACACATGATACCTGGTTCAGCATGAATACCGGTGTTAAGTCGCCAGTACGAAGAACGCCTCGATGGAATTGTTTACAGGATTATTTCTCAAGAGCGACCGATTTTCGTTACATTTTATCAGACTCATCGTTACAGCCTTCTACTTCTGAGTTTGTGTGAATTTTCGCAATGCAAGCAGCTGTTCAATAAAGCCTAGGAACTGTGCCATGGTTTAGGGAAGACATGTTTGCACGCTCGTTGCTCAGATTGTGTAAGTGGTGCGTCGATTTTGCTGTCTGAGAAAGAGATTGCATATCTTTCATCTTTTACTTGTGCAGCCAGATAATTTTTTCCTGTTTGAGTTTTTTTTTTCTTCGCATGCGCACGGGATCTCAAGTGTATATATATTCTGCTTCTCGCATGAAACAAAAATCAGTTGGAAGTAAGCGCTCGTGTGTCTGTCTCTTGCTGTTGTCCGTGTGTTTTTTATGCGCTTTCCAGGTTTAACATGCCTAACCAACTCGCCCAAACGCTGCCATTATTGCTCAGATTGTTACTTGAAGTGTTATTCTAACCTGCATTCATTGTTTTCCTTGTTGACGTTTGTTTTGAAAAACATTGCTGAGCCTAGCCCCATGTAGCCTAGAAATATGTTCCTGTTTAATAGATAAATTCCTTCACGTTGGCCACTCACAGCCTTTTTTGCTGTTTTATTCGAAAAAAAAAAAACATCGCCGCTTTTTGCCGCGGTTTTTTTTTTTTTTTTGGCAATGACAGATTGTATGTGACGCTTAGAACAAGTTGAAACATGTCATTTATTGTCCTTGGCGGAGGCATGAACTGTATTACTTTTGCAGCTGCGCCGCTACGCTGAAGATGAGAAGCATCACATTCGGCGCAAACAACAGGTGCATTTTGACGAAACTGCATGCCTCTCCCGGAGAAATAAGAATGGTATTTCTAATAGTCTTCTCCCTATTACTGGTGGCAGCAATTCTTCCGCTATCACTGTGTTGTCTTTACAAAGGACAGCACGATGCAGAGGAACAGTACTAAACTGCTAATGGAACAACCCGAAGCAACAGCGTGACGCTCCAAGTAAGCCGTACTCTAGGGGTTTTGAAGTAGCTGGCCTCCAATGTTTCGAAATGTGAAACCACGATACTGCCGGGTTGATGCCGCAAAGCATTATGCAGACATGGAACTGTAATAATTAAGCTTTTGAAACATCGGAATTAGGTGAGGCGTGGTATACTTCTTAGTTTATTACTACTATAAAAAGGCAATTTTGCATTCCTTCTTTTTTTTTTCTTAAACAGCGAAGATTGCTTTTTTACGCTTTTTTTGTATATCTGTTTTTTTAGATACTCTACCGAGCTCTGGCTCGCAGCCTACCAACATTAAAGGCTGGAATGTGTTTATTTACAAGTAGCTGATATGGACGCAAACGTTCTACCAGTATTTGTCTATAGGACCTTTCTGTGACCACAAATGGGCATGCATATTGAGATGGTAGTGGGAGGTTGGGTGTACTTAATGCTAAAACTATATAGAGAAATATCGGTCCTTTCAATAAGGCTTCGGACATTAAGGTAAGAACATAAAGTGCGGTTTTCTAGCAACCCTATATTACCAGTCTTTGAACCATGGCGCACTCTGACGAGCGTCTAATGCACGCAAATGTGCTTCCTCGTAAGCTGCAGCTGATACCAATCTTGTTTCATTCCCTTTGTAAACACAGGAGTCTTTGATTCCAACTAGTTACGTCATCAAGGCTATGCACGTTGCTCTGTAAAGAGCCAATCTACACCTTAACCCTTACAATTATGTAAAATATATGTCAAATGTCCTGACATCCCTCAGCAGCCATATCCTTCGCAGCCGCCATAGTATGTATAACTATCAATGCTGGCTGTGTGTTTCAGTACACTGTTATTTAGACATATTTGCACAATATCTATTTTTTCTATTTTGCAAGTACGGCTTTGAAAAGCTCGGAGAACTGTTATCTTTCATGGAGGCGAAAAGATAGGGTTTGTTTCTTTGTTTCATAAAGGAAAAAAAGATCACAAAATAGTAACGGTTCTTTTTTAAACGCTGAATAGCGCTGATTCTGTCCTCTCTGACTAACATCATCAATATGCCCACTAGGAGCCAAGTTCAATTTTAACATGCCTCCAAGATGCAATCAGGATTACTCTGAGGCTTGCGAATATTATAAAAATTAGAATAGGAAACCAAATTTATCTTCTTGTTTAGTTACTCAAATGAATAAAATAGTGTACTGAACATATGAATTTTTTTTTGAATAATTGGCACAAGGTTTGAATAAGAACCACCGTGGTATTTGTTTCCATTACAATTGTTAGAAAAGCAGAGCCCAAACCAACGCTGCGTACTATCCTATGTAGCTCTCAGTATGCGTGGGAAGAACAGCCAGCCACGCTACGCGCCCCATTCGTGAGTCAGCGTTCATATTCCTTGTGCATGGCCACAAACCTGGATGATACGTTCCACAAACTCTGCCTTGATTCTTTACCTCCGGGTTTAAAGCAGTGATGACAGCTGCGGTGGTGGCTGACATCATCAACGTACCTACGTCAGATATGCACTAAGCACTAATCTACCGTATTTTCCTTACAGTGGGTGTTGCTGAACCACCAGGCTATGTCGCACGCTGCTGAAAGTTCCTCCAATGATGAAAGCAACGACTTCACCTCTGTATCGCCTTGCACCCTCTCTCACCTCCAGATATTCCTAGCATAAAACACTTGGCAGTAGCTTAGCTCAGCTATACCAGGATATACGTAGCGAGAGGTACGTTTCCTGGCTGAGTATGTTGCAGTCACTGTATGATTAGAAATGAGAGGCATTGGGCATACACATCTTTTGTTCGTTTTGCTTGGCAGAGATGAAGACTGCCCGATGATCTGTGAAGTAACATGCGAGGGTCTAAAATTTGTCTATACAGCAGTCTCTACGGCATACAAGATCTATAGTAGTTCCCGATTGTGTAGCCTGGACGTCAGGGTCTGAAGCTCAATTAAAGACAACCTTATCTTTCAACTAAGAAAGCCCTCTTTCCTGTTGAAATCACCCAAAGTTACACAACTCTGATTACGTGCCGTAGGAAGGTATACAATTGGCAACCACATCAATTGCATGCACACCTATTTCATATCAGCCGTTTATACTGTGCGGAAAAATCTTAATTAGAAAAGTCGGCAGGTTGCTTTCTGCTTTCTCCTGGCAGCGGTGACGGCTGTATGGAAAGAACGAACCAATATAAAGCGAAAGAGCTCTTACGTTGACCACCACAGACCAAGTATCTTGTCCGACCTCTCTTATTTGTTCTGTCGCTTTACACTAAAAAAAAAGAGTGGATTTGGTCTGCCTGGTTCGAACAAAAAAGGTACTCGGGTTCAGTAGCTCAAGAAATGAGCCACCGCTGAGATGCCTCAGTTGCTTATGTGAAAAAAAACAACAACACATAACGCATTTTTGTTCATTATAACTATGTGTGAGTAGAAATTAACATCCGCCATTTTTTTCAAGCCGCGATGTATCTTTCTTCTTCATTACAGCTTTATTTTTGCGGCCACGCTGCCTAAAGTGTCGCCTTTTTTATGGGATTGCTCCCTACCAAAATAACGAACTTGCTCAAGGGTGTACGGCAGTATCTAGCGGACATGATTTCCTGTTTGGAATGCAAGCTTCGGAGTGAGCATAGAAATCTTACAGAAAGTCTCGAAATCTTTATGAGAATTTGAAGAAACTAGTGCGTCCTGCTTGCAAATTCAGCACGAAATTCAGACATTGAAAAGAGAAAAACTAACGTTTTACATGTGACTGAGAGCAGATGAAAAACCAAGATTTTAGAATAAAAGAACGAGATATCGATCATGAGAAACGCTCACCCCTCGCAAAACAAATTACAGGAAAATAAAGTCTTCACGCTTTGAGCAAGGACAACCTATTAGTTATCCGGAACGAAATCCGACAGCATTTAGAAAAGCTACTGCTGAGGCTGACAGAGTGTGCGTGTCACAGTGCACGTTGAAAAGGAGCGTCAACACAAATCATCATTTTTAAGATGTGAGTTGTGCAGAAATGCTGCTCGGAATGTCCACCGAAAAGGAGAAAGGTAAGGGCCAGTGTTTTGCATGAGAAGGCACAGTAAGATCTTCGCGCACAAAACCGAGGCGTCATATGCGCTACAGTTAACTGATGTTGCTGACTTCGTAAATATAGAATAACCTCCCGATGAAACAATACAGCCATATAAGCAAACAATCATATGTACATGATACGTTATAACGCCTAAAGGAAAGTTAAACAAAAGAAAAAGAAGGTAAAACCTTAAAGGAAAGGAAACTTAAATCTAAAGGAAATATTTTTTTCTGCACCTGAAGACAAAGTTGCCACGAAATGAAACTGATGGAGCATGCTTACATTTGGCCAGCTTGGACTTTAATTTCGAAATTGCGATCATGACAGAAACCTGATATAAAAGAAACAGTGAAACACCGTATCCGGGTATACTCCGATTTTTAAGCCGCCTTGAGAAAAAATGAAGAGAGGTTCATGCGAGATGTCCATTTCCTTTCTGAGGGTAACCTGGGGCCAAACATACCCAACGTTTATCAAACGTAAGAAGCTGTCCCCAGACATACTCAACCAGTGGGCTAGGCAGCAGCATGCCGGATAGGATTCTCAATCCATTCTGCTTTATCGTGCACGCCTTGGTGATCTCTCTTCAAGTTACGTCATCACTTGGTTGTGCTGAAGAAGGATTCAGTACTGCAGTTCCATATCACTTAGACGTCAAGTGTTCCGAAAGTGGCGATAATTATAACCATCATCGAGTTTGCCGAGTCCTTCTTTGCCGCTTCGCTTTCTGCCATGGCTTCGCTGACGTCAAGCCACGTGGACATAGCAGCGGCTATAAGAAGCACTCCCAGGATTTCTCAACCGGGCTAAGCAGCAGCATGCCGGACAGAATGCCTAATCCATTCTGCTTTATCGTGTAGGTCATTGATTATTCAAGAATGAAGTGCTATCGTAGTGATGACCGTTTTCAATAGCTGAAGTCGTGCCCATTTGGTATAAAAAGTGTTCTTTGTAGTTTTTGTATTTCAGAATAAGCCTTTGATTTGTGGAGATATTGAGTCAAGTCCTGGACCACAGACCGGGAAATGGTGGTAAAACTTCTTATGGGACAGAATACCATTACTGTTTCATTCAATAACGTTTAAGCTAGACAGGGAAAGCTTGAAGATGTCGCAAGTTTGCATGAGCCTATGACTGACTTAGAAGCCCAGTTCACTTCATTTGGTGCATCGAAAACAGGAATAAGTGGCCCAAAATCAACTGTTGTTGAACTACAAAATAATGTTTCAAGCCTTCTAAAAAAGGTCGGTGAACTAGAAAACAGGAGCCGAAGAAATAATTTGGTAATTTGTGGCATTTAAGTAGAAAGCACTCAAATGTTTGATAATCTTGTTAAGAATATAAAAGAGTCTGTATTTCATGAAAAGCTTGGCGTAAACGTTAATGGGATTAAGCGGAGCCATCGGCTGGGAAAGAAAAAAGCAGATGGTCATCGACTGCTAATCGTGAAGCTTTTATATTACCGGGAAACAATGTTTATATTGAAACATCTGTTAAACTCTAGGGCTCTAAGATTTCAGTGTCGGAAGACTTTTCTCTAAACACATGTCAAATAAAGCAAAAGCTATGGGAAAGCTCTGTGGATGACAGGGCGAGCGGTGCCAAAATTAAGCTGCTCTTTGACAAATTAAGCGGGAACGGAACCTATTAGCCTCGGATAAAGCTGAAAACAAACGGTACAGAATTAGAAAGAATAAATGACCGAGCAAAGGGAAATGTGGTTGCTTTCGAAGTTCAAGTGTTAAAAGCCTAAGTGTTGTTAACAAACGTTGTTCAGTTGGGAGCTCTCTTACTTACGCACGACTCCGACGTAGTAGTGCTGCCTCAAACGTGGTTAAGTGGAGATGTATTTGACAGTGAATTTGTCCCAAATAACTTCAAGATATATAGAAAAGATCGTGAACAGAAGAGGTGGGGAAGTGGCTCATAAGCTTACCGGACGTCACTGAAGCCGAAGGCATATTTAGTAAAGTGTACGCTAATAATCTCAAGTATATCCTGAGATCTGTTTATAGACCTCCCACCTCTTCTGTCAATAATTGCACCATTTGAAGAAGTATATTCCGGTTACGTAAAGTCAGATGATAGAATAATTATGGCTGGTGATTTAAATTTCCACAATATTGATGGTGCTCATTTTCTACCCAGTCCTGTAATGCTACGTAAAGCGAAATGCTGAACCTTCTGCTTAACTTAGATTTCTTGCATTTGAACCTACAGGCGTACAGTAGGCTTCAAAGTCCATCCTTGATCTTTTTTGTTTTTCTGTGTATCAATGTTGCGGGAAACGTGTATTGCAGTGTGGCCACTGGTATATCAGATCACCAGAGAGTTTTGTTGTCTCATGGAGGACGTCTTCCTAAAATACAAAAATACTTTTCATTGCTTGCCAAATGTTTCAAAGGCAGACAATGAATCAATTGTTGACATGCTTGCTCTTTGTTATGAAGATTTAAAAGACAATCCTTGTGGTATAAATGACCTGTGGCTCACCTTCAAGAACCTTATTCACAATCGTATTCAGCGCTTTGTGCCAAGGATTTAAAAGAAGGCTTGTAGCCGCAATCCTTGGATTAGTAGAGAGACGTTGCATGTTCAGCGTAGGCTAAACCACATGAAGAAAAGAGGAAATTCAGCCATTCCTTTGATAGCCTCAGTTATTGAAGAAGTTTCACAATAATTAAATCAGCAGATTACACTTGACAAAATGTTTTTGGTACACAGCTCTCATCATTTATTAAAATATCAGCTCAAAATTTTTGGAGATTAATTACTCCAAAATCTTGTTCTACTGACAATTTCTTTTAGATGGAATATGTGTGCGGGATGATAATTCGGCCTACGTTGCGTTTAATAACCACTTTAAAACTGTTCTCATGAAGGATAATGGTTATCTCCCAGTATTCAGTCTCTCTTTGCCACCTATTCCTAATGTTGTCATATGTGAAAATTGAGTGTTAAATTTATTGTTAATCTTGACGTCAAAAACCACCGGCTCGGACGAAATCCCAAATGCTTTTCTGATACATTACACGCAGTGGTGTGCCACGTATTTGTGTGTAATATTTAGAAGATTCCTAGTCGAAGGCGCCTTACCTGGTGGCTGGCGAGTAGCGAGAGTTAAACCTTTACATAAAACCGGTGAAAAGAAATATGTACAAAATTATCGCCCCATTTCCATTACTTCTGCGTTACGTAACCTACTCGAGCACATTATTCACAAACTTTATTTGACTTTTCGAAGAAGATAACCTACTATCAAACACTGTTTTAGAAAAGAATACTCGACATCCACACAGCTAATAAAAGTAAGTCATGACTTTTCAGAAACAATAAACGAAAGCAAACAAACTAATGCAATACTTTTGGATTTTGTGAAGGCTTTCGACAGGGTTTCACGCAACAAGTTAATTCATAAATTAAGTTAAGTAAACAACGAAAAGCTAATTGCCTGTATCAAGGCTTATTCGTCAAACAGGCAACAGTTTGTTAGCTTAAAGGATGCTTTCTCGGATATCATACCAGTTGTGTCTGGGGTTCTACAAGGATTTGTGCTTGGCCCGCTTTTGTTTATCAAATTTCTTAACGACATTGTCTGCGACCTTTCTGTTCATGGTAATTTATATACTGATGATTGTGTCCTCTATGAAAAAATCAAATCAGTTGAATATCTAGTCAGACTAAATAATGAATTTCAGAAAGTAATACGTTGGCGTGAAAACTGGCAAATGGCGATACTTTGGTAAGACAATGTTTATGAGAATAACGCTCAAGAAAAATCCTCTACTCTAAGAATATGGAACGGCCAAGAAGAAGCTTTTTGAGGTAACATGTATTAAAAATCTCGGCCTTTGCATCTCCCATAATCTGTCCTAGAAGAAACATATTGATACTGTGTCAGCAAATGCTCTTCGCAAAATATTTATTTTAGTACGGGCACGACGGCTGGCTACACTTGAAATGCGTCTTCTTGCTTATAACACTGTTGTCAGAAAAATCTTAGAATACGCTGTGATATTCTGGGACCCATACACTAAAAACAATATTAAAACATAAGAAAGAGTGCAAAAAAAAAAAACAGTGAGATTTATCTGTAACTCTTCTGGCCGCACCTCCATTACTGATAGGAATCGTATTTGTGGCTTGAAATTCTTTTTGGGGTGGGTTATTGAAATTATAATATTGACACTCTAGTGAATATGCTACACGCATGCGGCACTTCATTTCCATAAAACCGTTGCTAACGAGAACAAACTACTACAAATATTCCTGCTTTTCTAGAGCCATCACCGAATGGAATGCCCTTCCTGATCATGCAGTAACTCAGAATTCCTTATCCCTATTAGAAGCGCAGCTTACATTTTAGGTATCATCTGAGCACTTATCTACTAAGTGATTTGAACTGGTTTCATGCTCCAATAAAATCATTTGTATGTTTGGACGCGATGAGCATATCTGGTATTCTACTGTAATAATGAAGTAGTGGGTTAGCGTGTGTGGTATTGTAATGTAATAATGACGTTCTATGGTGCTGTAATTTGGTCGTTGTCAATGCCTTGCATGCTGTATCTCTTTCCTTTTTGTCTTTTTTCCATTGATATTGTGCAAATGTGTGAAACAACCGGCAATGGTCCTGTATCGAAGACCGCAGTTTTAATAAAGAACCCCAGGTGGTCTAAATTTCCGGAGTCCTCCACTACGGCGTCTCTCATAGCCTGAGTCTCTTTGGGACGTTAAACCCCACAAACCAACCAACGAAATAAAAATAAATTTAATAAAAGCGAGCCCAAGAATTTTGCTGCCTGAGTTGTGTTGTGCCCAGGGAAGAACGATATTCTTAGAATAAAAGAGTAATGCAAGAAGGACGATGAAAAAGATAACAGACCACAAGAAAGACAGCTCTTCTCTCTTTGTCTCTTATCTTCTTTTTCTTATGTTCTCGTCCTTCTTGCACTACCCTTTTATTCTAAGAATGTGACACCAACTAGCCCAGCAACTAGTTTTACAGACCGATATTAATTAATGTTTCAGTATTTTCCTAATCTTTGAATAATTGAAAACGATAAAATATTATCTTACAGATGCGGTGTATATGAGAGACCAGAAGCAAGCCGCTTTGATTAAGAAGACCACTGATAGATGTTCCACGATATGGATTGTACAGAAACCGCATGATTTTCTTTTTGAACTCTCTCGAGAAATTTTAGCAAATGAAGGATACCACATTATTAGGGCATATTGTGATATGAAACGAATAATGATAATATATGAAAGAGAACGTACACTATGGCCTAAGCTTCGAGCCGGTCGGAGAAAAATAGTTTGCGTAGTGCATTAGCTGCGACGCTATCAGTGTGCTATAAGTCCAGGAGAGGATATCGCAGATCACAAGACCAGTGTACATTTCCGTATAAACTTCGGAGAAAAATTTAAATTTCAACTGCATCGTTAAACAGGAGAGGCTTCTCTTTCTGAGTTATGTTCATGAACACTGTTTATCGTAATTAATGCAGTCGTGCCTCGTAATACGACCCCCGTTAATATGAATGACTCGAAGTATGGACAGTTTTTCTGGGAGCCAAAGGTTTTCTATGCATTTACGTCTCGTCAATATGGAACTCGCTGTCCGCACAATGTACTAGGCGAAAATGCACAGATACCATTCGTTTTCATGTATTTTTGTCGCGTAGCGTTAATATGGACAGTCATGAAAACCAAATCGTTACACTGCTTCAAATTTCGTTAACAAGCCCTACATTAACATAGGGCCAATTTGACTGACTGATTGCCCTTTTTGCTTGTGGTTTCATATTTCGCACTGCGATGTCGCTCAGTTGATGCACGTTACGGTTTTTGTATTCATGAATTCACTTTACCAAACATCTGACAGCAGCTTACGCATTGTAGAAAGTTGGACCCAGCAACTTTCAGCCCACTGAATGCTGAATGCCGCTCCTATCGCATCTCTGCCTTCCCCCAATAACCCATCCACTGCCCATACCTTGTCCGACAACTCAAACCCCTGTTTCCTTCCTGATTCGCTTAAATATTGCTGCTGACATGGAACCCCCTACAAACTCAACTCCGTGCATCCCTACCCCTCCCTGCACCGCAAACTCAATAGACAACCGACCAACGATACTTGAGTCGTTTGCTGCTCGCTCTGAATCAAAATTGCTGAAAGTTATAACTCACATCAACCAGGAATGTGCATCTCTCAAAGATGCGGTAATACGTATAACGCAATGCAATGCTATTCGTAACCAAAGATTAGATACCCTAACTCAAGAATTCTCGGAACGCTACATAGGTATTGAGTCTTGGCTCCATTCTCACTCAACCCGCCTCCCAAAGCGCAAGAAGGCAAAAGCAGCAGGAATACTGGACAAGCTTTTTCCTGCTATAACTCATGAATCCCACCTCTCCGTTACGACAGCCCCTCCTATAGGTTCTCATGCTGGCAGATCGAAACAGGAATCGCGCTGCTTGACAGTGGAATTACTGGAAGTAGTCATGTGATCAACCAACTGCTGTCCTGAAATACGGGACCCGATATCCTTGCCTCACAGGAACACTCCAACACACTCACCCTCCGCAGCTATACACCTATTTTGCCCGCATCTCTTGCTCCCTCTCAAGTAACGTTTTTAGTTAGTCGCTCTCTCACCCCCATCTCATATCCCCTAGCGATTCCGGACATTGACTACCTCCTCTTGAACTTGTGCCGCAACAAGCTCGAGCAAAACGTGTTTTCACCTTAAATCTATACAGTCATCCTAAATGCCACAAATACAACTATGAACGGCTGTTTAGACTTGCGAAGCGCGAGCTATGGAGTGTCTCTTACTCGTTGACGGAGATTTTAATGCCCCACACACAGCCTGAGGTTACCCGCACGAACAGCAAAAGGACGTCGGGTGTGGTTAGCCGCAAAACAAGCTGGTCTCTCCTTCCTCACCGAACCTACCTTTCCTACCCGCATGGGAACCAGTTTCTGTAGAAACACTACACCAGACCTTTCTTTCGCACGTCGTCTCCTTCGGCGTCTTGGTGCAATACACAAGAGAATTTAGAGAGTGGTCATTTAATTATAGAAATTCTTCTAAACATTCAGCTGCCCTCCCTTACAAAAATGGGTTTTGAAACTCCATTGTCGGACTATTGACCGCCTTTTGAATTTATTGAATATCGATAGGCTTTCGGCCCCAGTTGAGTATAGTCTTCACACGGCCAACAAAATTTTTTATTGTGTTCTACCCAATAGACTTTCTGTACTATTGTTTCTATATGCTTTGTGGTCAGTTTTCAAAATTCACGAAGAAAATAGCGCATACTGTAGTGCTGACCCATGTTTTTAAGTGGTTTTAGGCGTCAATGTTGAGAACATGCAGCGATTTCGTTATGCTTCTTTGATCTCACTTGAAATTAACGATTGGCCAAATTCTGCAACGTAATATAAGAGCAGCGCCCAATTGCGTGCACGTTCATGTTTATTAAAGTGCATATGGACAGTTTTTAACATTAACGGTGCACACCTAGCTCATGGTTCGCAACAAAGTAGCGAAAATATGGCCCTGAAAACTTTATGATGGCAAAGGCTCCCCTCACTATTAATGCAAACACACCACTGAATGCTATATACTCAAACCTTGTATGTCACACAAGGTAACTGTAATGCTAGGATATACGTACATATTTTATATCAAAAATAAGTTCAGTGAGTCATCGCACTAACGAACACGATCCTATATTTAACCTACTATGTAGGGCAGGGCAGAGTTTCATCAAACCAGTTGCAAAGTTCAGTATATGCTTCAGTGTCTGACATTCTGCAGAAGCCTAGATGTTTTTGCCCATACCTTATTGCCGCAAAATGAGGTGCAGTCTGCATTGGAATCCTCCACCGCTCTGCGTGTGTTTCGAAAGTTTGTTTTTTTTTTTCTTTCCTTTTTTGAAGTGGCCACCACGCTAAAATTAGGTCACTTTCAGTATTGGGGTGTTCTAATAATCACGGTTTGATCACACGGATACCTACTAGTGAACAAGAATAACAAGAACATTCGCTGTATTAAAAAAAGAAGAATAAAGCGCGTTTTCTTCCGGTGACTCTTTTTCAAACACGCATTCCGCCGCCTGCTTCGGCCGGTCTCTTTCTTACGCACACTCCCCGTGCCCCGTGGACGGGCGCCAGCAAGACGGGAGGGTCGGGGTTGCTTCCTGTTGCTCGGAGGGAGCTCCCCGCGGTGTCTCTGCTTTGCCTTCTCGGCCGTTTCTCCTCACCGAGGCGGCCTTGGCATGGCCGGATTCACGCCGTGGCCGCGGCTTCCCCTTTTCCCCGAAGTGAAACCGTTTTTCTGCGTCCCGTTTCTGCATGTGTTTGCTTTGCACGGCGACGCGGGTATGCGTGAGTGCTGCGGTGGGTCAGTTGGCGCTTTCCCGCCACCGTGGTCGTATGTTGCACTATGAGCGAAGCATCGTGTGGAGGTTCTTTGGTTTCGATTATCGCCAAGTTTGTATTGTTCACATCGGAGCGCGAAGTGAAGTGAGAACCGTACGCACTGAACTCTTTGGAGGAGTCCGTTGTTGTGATAGTGCTTCTGCGCGAAGAGAACGTGTTTAAGAAGTTGAACAGTCGCAGGCGTTTTGGATTCAACGCGAAAAGCGGGGCGGACTGAGCGTCTGCGTTTCGGTGAGTGTTTTGCTTTTCCTTTTCGTGTTGATGCCAGTCTTGTACAGTATGTGCTACAAGATAATGAAGCGCGTATGTACATATTTCCGGCAGGCAAGCCAGCCTCGTCGAAAAGAAAAGCGGGCGGGGTGGAAGGGAGAGAGATAAAGAGAACGAGGTTTGTCACTACCGCGGACGCGACATTTTCTTTCTTTTAAATGGTGACCGTTCTTGACGGGTTGTTCTGCACAGTGTCGTACTATTTCGATACGGTACCTGCGCCGTAGGGTAATGCAGGCGAGTTCTGGAAGCAGCGGCGATGCTAACTAAGCAGTGAAAAAGAGTGCCAACTTATTTTAGACAAGAACTGCAATTTCTTGACCTATGACGTGGGCCAGCCTACAGATCGCCTCGCTTTATTTTTTGGTTAGTATATACCACACCTTAATTATGATTTCCATTGTTTATTTCTATTTACGCATGCGAGGAGTTCCCGGATGTATCAGCATCTTACACAAAGAACTGCCTGGCGTCATATCTTGCGCATGAATTGAAATAAAGCGAATAAACAACCCAGCTGATGGTATGGGTTCAGCAACGATGCAATCCTTATTTCGTTTCTTATTAACGCGCACTGTCGTGACGCTGGGACTAAGTTGACCCGGCCTTCACTTGGTAGCGTGCAGAGACTCGGGGTTGATGAAGGATTGAATCTTCGAAGTTGGTAAAATATATACAAGCAGGTTTAATGGCACTTTGAGAAAACTTATTTACATGATTATTTACATGAAAAAGAAGGGTACATTAGCAAAATGGCAAGCGTTAAGAGTTCATAGCGAGAAGCATCTAGACGAGCCGTTTACCCAGGGCTCAGAGCGGCATTTCGTGCTCTGCAACGTCCTTAAAACCCCCTATGTCCAGCCCCTCTCTGAAGATGCTGACCAACCAAATCCAGGGCACGCCCCTCAGATATCGGCATCCAATCGAACACATCACTGCACTGATGGTCTGAAGCACTGACTGGCCCGGCATTGTTTCGTTGGGCCTGGTCACTTGTTGGCGGGAAAAGCTTGGGAACGGCGAGGAGGTACATTTCTATTCTTCAGCAAAGATCCGGTAGGCTGGTTCCGGTAAGTGGATTTCCTTCTCAGAAACCCAAGTGCACGTGCGCGCCGCTTACTGCTCCCAGCATTGTCCCTTTCCGACAATTGCAAATCTTTCCTGCATTCCCGGGAAATCCTCTAATGGCCGTAATCACCTTGCTCCTTTCTTGTCCTGTACGTCAGCGGACGTGTCACTCTGTCGCCTTCTTTGGACAATAGGCATTCCTTATTTGACCATAGCGCTTCTCGACGAGAAGGGTGAACAATTGAACGAAAGCACTTCCAGCTATTTCCCGCAGGGGGACATTTCTTTGTGTTTTTCTAGACGTTCTCTTGACAGGGTCAATTTGGCATTTGCAGGGTTTCCACAAAGCAAAACAGGCTTACAAAACAGGATTCCTGGAAACAGGCTCACTTAGCGCCCTTGTACCAACAGCACATATCCACAGCACTTATCCATGCCCACAGGCGAACAATAGAGCGCGCAAGTGCGGATGATGCACGGTCGTAACAGCCTCCTCCCCCGCCAGAAGAGTCTCGGAGGGCAGCAGGCGCAGCTGCTGCATGAAGAGACGACTTAATGGGCTGCACATAAACGCTTGAAGCTCGCTGTTGCTTGTCGCGTTGTCTTGATTGTCGTAGGCCAAATTGCTCGAGCTGTCTGAAACTCAACCACATGTCCAAGCAAGCACTCGGCTCCCGTCTGAAGAGACCAGGTTAAAAGAAAACTGCCATTGTTGTTCGAGAAAAGCCCACTCTCAAGATGTTCAGGACCCACGTATTCCTAGAAAACCAAACGTGCTGCTTTACATAGTCACACATATACAAGCGCACGAAAAAAAAAAAACCTGATTATCAATTTGGATACATGGTGAGGAACATCTCGGACCGCTTAGAAAGAGCGGCTAAGCGCGTCCGCATTCCCATTTAACTTCCCCTTTTTGTATCTTATTTCAAAATTGTACTGCTGTAAAATCAAGCTCCACCTAAGAAGGCGACTGTTCTTCGATGTCGCAGGTTGCAGCCAAGCCAGGGGACAATGGTCCGTCTCTACGGTGAATTTGGCCCCTCCAAGATAGCACTGCAATTTTTGAATGGCCCATACAATGCAAGCGCACTCTTTCTCTGACCCGCAATAAGCCCTCTCTCCAGAACTCAGTTTTCTGCTCAGGTAGAGCACAGGGTGCTCATTACCGTCGTCATCTCTCTGGCAGAGAACAGCACCTAGCCCTCGATCACTTGCATCACACTGGACCGTGAATTCTCGGTCATAGTCTGGAGCTCGCAATACCGGACGGCTAATCAGCACAGCCTTCAGGTTTACGAAGGAGGCTTCCTTTTGTTCGTCCCAGACTACATTTGTCGGTTCTGTCTTGCGGAGAGCGTCGGTCAGAGGGCTGGCCAAAGCTGAATAGTTAGGGATGTAGTGATTGTAGTACCCAGTCAGACCCAGGAATGCTCGAATTTCCGTCTTCGTGCTCGGCCGCGGGTAGTCTGCTACCGCAGAAACCTTAATCTCGCTGGGTTTCCTGAAACCTTGACCTACATTGTGACCCAAGTAGTCCACGGTCGCCCTTGCCAGGCAACATTTCTCGGCCTTTACGGTTAGTCCAGCTTGACGCAAAAGGCTCAGTACAGCTCTTAGATGTACCATATGGTCCGCCCATGAGTCGGAAAAAACCGCAATGTCATCTAAATAAGGCACCGCGAATGTTTCACACCCCTTTAAAACCCTATCCATGAGTCGGGAAAAACAAAATGGAGCATTTTTGAGCCCGAAACTCATCATTGTTGGCTGGTAGCTGCCCGTCGGAGTGACGAAAGCCGCGTATCTGCTGGCGCTTTCAGTGAGCGGTACTTGCCAGTATCCTCGAGTAAGGTCCAGCGTAGTCACATATGCCGCTCTACTGACCTGTTCTACTCTCTCCTCAATATTCGGAATAGGATACACTTGATCCCTGGTGAGAGAATTTAGCTTTCGGTAGTCTACCACAGGCCGAGGGTCTTTACCTGGAGCTTCTACTAAGATCATATGCGAAGCATAATCGCTTTACGAGGGTTTTATTACTCCCAATTCCAGCATGCGAGTTGCTTCCCAATCCAGAATATCTCTTTGCCTTGGAGAGAATCGGTAGCACCTTGATCGCACTGGCACGTCTGAAGTCAGCTCAATATCGTGCTCAGTCAAATCAGTCCTGCCTGGCCTGTCCACGAAGCAGGCCTCAAACTCTGTTATTATCTCGCCCAAATTGGACAGCTGGGATTTCTTTAGTTCTCCTCTCTGCTCCGTCTTTTTGAGAAGCTCCTGTATCTTAGGATCATTGGCTTGCTCCATAGCTAAGTCCTCTCGGGTTCCACTTAAAAGTCTCGTGAGATTACTAGACACTGGCGGCAAGAGGTTACTCTCAAGAACGTCCTCATTCCGCGTCTCATCAAGCTCACTTTCAAGTTGACTTATCTGAGATGCCTCGCTCTCAAAGTTTTCTGACCTGCTATCTTCCGCATCGACCACTGTTTTAACTGCTGTTTCCTCCGCTGTGGATTTTTCTGGAATGAGCAGTGTAGCTAGTTCTCGCGCCTTTGAACGTGTTAAGGCTTGCACAACTCTGTCTCCGAAAAGGATGCCCCTCTTTCGCAGTAGCATGTCCGATTTGTTGGAGAACAAATACGGATAGCACTTAGGAAGCTTTCCTGAAACGGCAGCCTCGGTTGTTAACTCGCCGAAAGGGCCCTCGATGACCACGTTCGCGATTGGCAAGCACACACTCTGTTCCTCCACTACCTGGCGGATCCATGCACACTGACCTGTATAGTCGGAAGGCGACACATACGCCGGATGGACAACATCCATCGTTGCGGCCGAATCGCGCAGTACCTTGCAAGGCTTCCCTTTGACTACTAGGTCATGCATGTAAGGTTCCAAAAGCTGCATATTTTCATCGCAGTCACTGACATACGAGAAAGCAATCTTTTCCTTCCGGCAGTTGACGGCAATGTGACCCTGCTCATTACACCAAAAGTGTGAGCGGCTTCCTAGCCTCAAGCTTGTTCTTTGTGTTCTGCGCGTTGGTTACTTCCCCGCTTTTCTCACTGCCGTCCTTTCTAGGGCGTTTGCCTGAAGAAGCCTTCCTTTCTTCGTTTGCACATCTAGCAAAGTGCCTTTTCTGACGGTTAATCACACTCAATTTGGGATTGCGGGGCCTATCCACTGCTGAGTTGCTGAATTGTCGGCGCGAAGCATACTCCTCAATGAGTTCGGCAGCTTCAGTTGCCGACCTAATGTCGCCTCGGTCCTGTAACCAATTTCTTTCTTTTTCTGGGAGGCAGTTATAAAACTGCTCCAAAAGAATTCGCTCGACTACAGCGTCCCTATCACTGTAGGAATCAGTGCTCTTTAGCCACTCGCCCAAATTGACTCTTAAATTATACAGGAATTCAGGGTAACTCTCGTCTCTGGACTTAGTAGCGTTCCGAAAACGTTGTCTGAACGCCTCGGCGCTAAGCCTATACTTTCTCAGAAGGCAAGTTTTGACCTTCTCGTAGTTGTCCGCGTCCTCCTTGCTCAGCCGCGCGACAACCTCCGCTGCCTCGCAGGGCAGAACCGTCAATAATCTTTGAGACCAAGTGTCTCGCTGGAAGGACAGTTTTTCGCAGGTTCGCTCAAAGTTAGCCAGATACAGACCGATCTCCCCTGATATCACATATGGCTGCATGTACTTTGACATCTTAAAATCTGCCTCCTTGTTGAGAAGAGGTACCGCTAGCTGGGGACAATTTCCCGACCTCTTGCTCAACTCTACTTCTAATTTCCGGAGCTCAATTTCTAGGTCCAGCCTTTTCGCTTCTCTTTCAATTTCAATTTCACGCTCACGCCTCTTTTCCTCTTTTTCCCGCTCTTTCTGCTGTCTGAGCTGTTCCTTTTTTTTGACCGATGAGGTTCCATGCTTCACTGAGCTCCTCATCATCGGCTCCCAAATCATTGATTGCCTTTAAAATCAAGGGTTTTCGTGCCAAACCACTTGTATCAATTCCCAATTCCTCACACAATAGCAACAATTCCGGTTTCTGCAGCTTTTGTAGGTCCATGATCGCTCCGAGTGTCGGCTACTTCCAAAAAAACTGTGCAAACTACCAAACCTAAAGGCGTTTCAACACTTTTTACCAGTTCTAAAATCTAACCCTGTTCTAGAACCTGGTCCACATCAGAAGAAAAGCCAAGCACTCACCCACACATGCGATCGATGTTCCGAGCTGCTCTCTTGTTGGCCGATTGTTGCTCCTGCTTGTTGCTTGAGATGCCACCTCCGATCACCAGATGTTGTGGCTTGTAGATTCTGATCCACCTCCAATCACCAGATGTTGTAGCTTGTAGATCCAGATCCCAACGCTGGTCACCAGTCGTCGTGGCTTGTAGATTCAGATCCCACCGCTGCCCCCAGTTGTCGTGACGCTGGGACTAAGTTGACCCGGCCTTCACTTGGTAGCGTGCAGAGACTCGGGGTTGATGAAGGGTTAAATCTTCGAAGTTGGTAAAATATATACAAGCAGGTTTATTGGCACTTTGAGAAAACTTATTTACATGATTATTTACATGAAAAAGAAGGGTACATTAGCAAAATGGCAAGCGTTAAGGGTTCATAGCGAGAAGCATCTAGATGAGCCGTTTACCCAGGGCTCAGAGCGGCATTTCGTGCTCTGCAACGTCCTTAAAACCCCCTATGTCCAGCCCCTCTCTGAAGATGCTGACCAACCAAATCCAGGGCACGCCCCTCAGATATCGGCATCCAATCGAACACATCACTGCACTGATGGTCTGAAGCACTGACTGGCCCGGCATTGTTTCGTTGGGCCTGGTCACTTGTTGGCGGGAAAAGCTTGGGAACGGCGAGGAGGTACATTTCTATTCTTCAGCAAAGATCCGGTAGGCTGGTTCCGGTAAGTGGATTTCCTTCTCAGAAACCCAAGTGCACGTGCGCGCCGCTTACTGCTCCCAGCATTGTCCCTTTCCGACAATTGCAAATCTTTCCTGCATTCCCGGGAAATCCTCTAATGGCCGTAATCACCTTGCTCCTTTCTTGTCCTGTACGTCAGCGGACGTGTCAGTCTGTCGCCGTCTTTGGACAATAGGCATTCCTTATTTGACCATAGCGCTTCTCGACGAGAAGGGTGAACAATTGAACGAAAGCACTTCCAGCTATTTCCCGCAGGGGGACATTTCTTTGTGTTTTTCTAGACGTTCTCTTGACAGGGTCAATTTGGCATTTGCAGGGTTTCCACAAAGCAAAACAGGCTTACAAAACAGGATTCCTGGAAACAGGCTCACTTAGCGCCCTTGTACCAACAGCACATATCCACAGCACTTATCCATGCCCACAGGCGAACAATAGAGCGCGCAAGTGCGGATGATGCACGGTCGTAACAGCCTCCTCCCCCGCCAGAAGAGTCTCGGAGGGCAGCAGTCGCAGCTGCTGCATGAAGAGACGACTTAATGGCCTGCACATAAACGCTTGAAGCTCGCTGTTGCTTGTCGCGTTGTCTTGATTGTCGTAGGCCAAATTGCCCGAGCTGTCTGAAACTCAACCACATGTCCAAGCAAGCACTCGGCTCCCGTCTGAAGAGACCAGGTTAAAAGAAAACTGCCATTGTTGTTCGAGAAAAGCCCACTCTCAAGACGTTCAGGACCCACGTATTCCTAGAAAACCAAACGTGCTGCTTTACATAGTCACACATATACAAGCGCACGAAAAAAAAAAAACCTGATTATCAATTTGGATACATGGTGAGGAACATCTCGGACCGCTTAGAAAGAGCGGCTAAGCGCGTCCGCATTCCCATTTAACTTCCCCTTTTTGTATCTTATTTCAAAATTGTACTGCTGTAAAATCAAGCTCCACCTAAGAAGGCGACTGTTCTTCGATGTCGCAGTTTGCAGCCAAGCCAGGGGACAATGGTCCGTCTCTACGGTGAATTTGGCCCCTCCAAGATAGCACTGCAATTTTTGAATGGCCCATACAATGCAAGCGCACTCTTTCTCTGACGCGCATTAAGCCCTCTCTCTAGAACTCAGTTTTCTGCTCAGGTAGAGCACAGGGTGCTCATTACCGTCGTCATCTCTCTGGCAGAGAACAGCACCTAGCCCTCGATCACTTGCATCACACTGGACCGTGAATTCTCGGTCATAGTCTGGAGCTCGCAATACCGGACGGCTAATCAGCACAGCCTTCAGGTTTACGAAGGAGGCTTCCTTTTGTTCGTTCCAGACTACATTTGTCGGTTCTGTCTTGCGGAGAGCGTCGGTCAGAGGGCTGGCCAAAGCTGAATAGTTAGGGATGTAGTGATTGTAGTACCCAATCAGACCCAGGAATGCTCGAATTTCCGTCTTCGTGCTCGGCCGCGGGTAGTCTGCTACCGCAGAAACCTTAATCTCGCTGGGTTTCCTGAAACCTTGACCTACATTGTGACCCAAGTAGTCCACGGTCGCCCTTGCCAGGCAACATTTCTCGGCCTTTACGGTTAGTCCAGCTTGACGCAAAAGGCTCAGTACAGCTCTTAGATGTACCATATGGTCCGCCCATGAGTCGGAAAAAACCGCAATGTCATCTAAATAAGGCACCGCGAATGTTTCACACCCCTTTAAAACCCTATCCATGATTTGGGAAAAACAAAATGGAGCATTTTTGAGCCCGAAACTCATCATTGTTGGCTGGTAGCTGCCCGTCGGAGTGACGAAAGCCGCGTATCTGCTGGCGCTTTCAGTGAGCGGTACTTACCAGTATCCTCGAGTAAGGTCCAGCGTAGTCACATATGCCGCTCTACTGACCTGTTCCACTCTCTCCTCAATATTCGGAATAGGATACACTTGATCCCTGGTGAGAGAATTTAGCTTTCGGTAGTCTACCACAGGCCGAGGGTCTTTACCTGGAGCTTCTACTAAGATCATATGCGAAGCATAATCGCTTTCCGAGGGTTTTATTACTCCCAATTCTAGCATGCGAGTTGCTTCCCTATCCAGAATTTCTCTTTGCCTTGGAGCGAATCGGTAGCACCTTGATCGCACTGGCACGTCTGAAGTCAGCTCAATATCGTGCTCAGTCAAATCAGTCCTGCCTGGCCTGTCCACGAAGCAGGCCTCAAACTCTGTTATTATCTCGCCCAAATTGGACAGCTGGGATTTCTTTAGTTCTCCTCTCTGCTCCGTCTTTTTGAGAAGCTCCTGTATCTTAGGATCATTGGCTTGCTCCATAGCTAAGTCCTCTCGGGTTCCACTTAAAAGTCTCGTGAGATTACTAGACACTGGCGGCAAGAGGTTACTCTCAAGAACGTCCTCATTCCGCGTCTCATCAAGCTCACTTTCAAGTTGACTTATCTGAGATGCCTCGCTCTCAAAGTTTTCTGACCTGCTATCTTCCGCATCGACCACTGTTTTAACTGCTGTTTCCTCCGCTGTGGATTTTTCTGGAATGAGCAGTATAGCTAGTTCTCGCGCCTTTGAACGTGTTAAGGCTTGCACAACTCTGTCTCCGAAAAGGATGCCCCTCTTTCGCAGTAGCATGTCCGATTTGTTGGAGAACAAATACGGATAGCACTTAGGAAGCTTTCCTGAAACGGCAGCCTCGGTTTTTAACTTGCCGAAAGGGCCCTCGATGACCACGTTCGCGATTGGCAAGCACACACTCTGTTCCTCCACTACCTGGCGGATCCATGCACACTGACCTGTATAGTCGGAAGGCGACACATACGCCGGATGGACAACATCCATCGTTGCGGCCGAATCGCGCAGTACCTTGCAAGGCTTCCCTTTGACTACTAGGTCATGCATGTAAGGTTCCAAAAGCTGCATATTTTCATCGCAGTCACTGACATACGAGAAAGCAATCTTTTCCTTCCGGCAGGTGACGGCAATGTGACCCTGTTCATTACACCTAAAGTGTGAGCGGCTTCCTAGCCTCAAGCTTGTTCTTTGTGTTCTGCGCGTTGGTTACTTCCACGCTTTTCTCACTGCCGTCCTTTCTAGGGCGTTTGCCTGAAGAAGCCTTCCTTTCTTCGTTTGCACATCTAGCAAAGTGCCTTTTCTGACGGTTAATCACACTCAACTTGGGATTGCGGGGCCTATCCACTGCTGGGTTGCTGAATTGTCGGCGCGAAGCATACTCCTCAATGAGTTCGGCAGCTTCAGTTGCCGACCTAATGTCGCCTCGGTCCTGTAACCAATTTCTTTCTTTTTCTGGGAGGCAGTTATAAAACTGCTCCAAAAGAATTCGCTCGACTACAGCGTCCCTATCACTGTAGGAATCAGTGCTCTTTAGCCACTCGCCCAAATTGACTCTTAAATTATACAGGAATTCAGGGTAACTCTCGTCTCTGGACTTAGTAGCGTTCCGAAAACGTTGTCTGAACGCCTCGGCGCTAAGCCTATACTTTCTCAGAAGGCAAGTTTTGACCTTCTCGTAGTTGTCCGCGTCCTCCTTGCTCAGCCGCGCGACAACCTCCGCTGCCTCGCAGGGCAGAACCGTCAATAATCTTTGAGACCAAGTGTCTCGCTGGAAGGACAGTTTTTCGCAGGTTCGCTCAAAGTTAGCCAGATACAGACCGATATCCCCTGATATCACATATGGCTGCATGTACTTTGACATCTTAAAATCTGCCTCCTTGTTGAGAAGAGGTACCGCTAGCTGGGGACAATTTCCCGACCTCTTGCTGAACTCTACTTCTAATTTCCGGAGCTCAATTTCTAGCTCCAGCCTTTTCGCTTCTCTTTCAATTTCAATTTCACGCTCACGCCTCTTTTCCTCTTTTTCCCGCTCTTTCTGCTGTCTGAGCTGTTCCTTTTTTTGACCGATGAGGTTCCATGCTTCACTGAGCTCCTCATCATCGGCTCCCAAATCATTGATTGCCTTTAAAATCAAGGGTTTTCGTGCCAAACCACTTGTATCAATTCCCAATTCCTCACACAATAGCAACAATTCCGGTTTCTGCAGCTTTTGTAGGTCCATGATCGCTCCGAGTGTCGGCTACTTCCAAAACAACTGTGCAAACTACCAAACCTAAAGGCGTTTCAACGCTTTTTACCAGTTATAAAATCTAACCCTGTTCTAGAACCTGGTCCACATCAGAAGAAAAGCCAAGCACTCACCCACACATGCGATCGATGTTCCGAGCTGCTCTCTTGTTGGCCGATTGTTGCTCCTGCTTGTTGCTTGAGAAGCCACCTCCGATCACCAGATGTTGTGGCTTGTAGATTCTGATCCACCTCCAATCACCAGATGTTGTAGCTTGTAGATCCAGATCCCAACGCTGGTCACCAGTCGTCGTGGCTTGTAGATTCAGATCCCACCGCTGCCCCCAGTTGTCGTGACGCTGAGACTAAGTTGACCCGGCCTTCACTTGGTAGCGTGCAGAGACTCGGGGTTGATGAAGGATTGAATCTTCGAAGTTGGTAAAATATATACAAGCAGGTTTTATGGCACTTTGAGAAAACTTATTTACATGATTATTTACATGAAAAAGAAGGGTACATTAGCAAAATGGCAAGCGTTAAGAGTTCATAGCGAGAAGCATCTGGATGAGTCGTTTACCCAGGGCTCAGAGCGGCATTTCGTGCTCTGCAACGTCCTTAAAATCCCCTATGTCCAGCCCCTCTCTGAAGATGCTGACCAACCAAATCCAGGGCACGCCCCTCAGATATCGGCATCCAATCGAACACATCACTGCACTGATGGTCTGAAGCACTGACTGGCCCGGCATTGTTTCGTTGGCCTGGTCACTTGTTGGCGGGAAAAGCTTGGGAACGGCGAGGAGGTACATTTCTATTCTTCAGCAAAGATCCGGTAGGCTGGTTCCGGTAAGTGGATTTCCTTCTCAGAAACCCAAGTGCACGTGCGCGCCGCTTACTGCTCCCAGCATTGTCCCTTTCCGACAGTTGCAAATCTTTCCTGCATTCCCGGGAAATCCTCTAATGGCCGTAATCACCTTGCTCCTTTCTTGTCCTGTACGTCAGCGGACGTGTCACTCTGTCGCCTTCTTTGGACAATAGGCATTCCTTATTTGACCATAGCGCTTCTCGACGAGAAGGGTGAACAATTGAACGAAAGCACTTCCAGCTATTTCCCGCAGGGGGACATTTCTTTGTGTTTTTCTAGACGTTCTCTTGACAGGGTCAATTTGGCATTTGCAGGGTGTCCACAACGCAAAACAGGCTTACAAAACAGGATTCCTGGAAACAGGCTCACTTAGCGCCCTTGTACCAACAGCACATATCCACAGCACTTATCCATGCCCACAGGCGAACAATAGAGCGCGCAAGTGCGGATGATGGACGGTCGTAACAGCACTTTAATTCTGTGTTCCCTTTCCACTGCGGAACGACAGAAAATGATGTATGATCAACGGTTAGCCAGGGGCAGACTCGAGCTGGTTTGAATTAATGCAAAAGTAATACAGCACATATCCTTGCTGCGATCAGTCAACACATTCTATGTTCTGCTCGACCAATCAACAATCTAGCCAGGTCAGAGTATACGTTATTAAGTGAGCATGTATGATCGGGCTTAAAATAACAAGATCATTTTTTTGCTCTTTTAAGCCTCACTATACTTATCATTACCAAGCACTGATCTGACAGGATTGTTGATTGGTCGAGCAGAACATATAATGTGGTGAGTTATCGCAGCTAGGAGATGTACTGTACTACTTTTACATTAATGAAAACCACCTCATGTCTGCTCCTGGCAAACCGATGGTCGTGTACTATTTTCTGTTGTTCAGGAGTGGAAAGGTAGCAGAAAATCAAAAAGCGCCACTTGCAGAGTTTCTGAAGCAGTTGAGCCTGAAATCAACAGAATTTCAGTGGTGCGAATTCGAAAAGCGCTCTTAAGAAACACATGGGCCACTATTCCAAAAGAGCTCAACATGGGGTCAACATGGCACCTTCAAAGATGTCGATGATTATCAATAGAGTTTCAACAGCGTATGTTGACACATTTGATCCGAGTTTCTATAGACACCCAACATGCATTTTTATAAGGGCTGTAGGCTTCCTAGAGGTTAAACTTTCCAGATGTGGAATTCTTTCCGATTGCGTAGAGATGTCCACGCCTACGCCCCCATCAGTGACACCACTGAATGTCCAAACAACTAAAAAGCGAAATCCAGACAGTAACCTGTCCTTTACTAGATGACTGCCCAAGCGACACAGTTGACTCCCGCCTCCTACATTTATGGGAGGCTAAAGGTGGCCTAGATTGACGCTGGAAACGGTAGCGTTAGAACCGTATGCTTAGACGCCACCTCACCCGTCTTAACAAAGAGATAGAGAAAAATGCAGAGACTCTTTCACGACATAACTGGGAATCGCTATGCAACAAGTTACATGGAAATGTGAGTCTATTTCAGACTTGAAACCTTTTTAGACCCGCAATAGACTACAATGATTTAGACTACCCAAAAGGACAACCTCACTACATTAATACATACTTGCGATACATCATCACCGAAACTTCTTCAAGAACTACGAAATCAGTACTTCCCAACATACCCTTCTGTAATAAGCCTCGACTAAACGGGACGCCAAAACGACTTCTTCGACCAACCCATCACAGAATCAAAGGTGCAGGCTAAGCTCCAGAGGCTTAACACATCTTCAGCCCTCAGTCCGGATGGGGTACATACTAAGGCACTCCGGAAACTCGATGCACAATCAATTGTCGTCTTTTCCGAACACCTTAACAAGTGCTGGCAAATGGGCACTGTCCCGTGACGCAATGGAAATAGGCCAAAGTTGTCTGTATACTGCAATCTGAGAAACCTCTGCTCATTTCAAGCCTCAGGCCCATCTCCCTAACCTCTTTGGTCGGCAACCTAATGGAACATGTACTCCAGACCAGACTTTGTGAATATCTAAAAGTAAAAAATCTCATGTTAACCTGCATGCTTATATTTCGTTCCGGCCTAGCTAAAACATCACCCCTCCCTCATCTCGAGTTCCAAACTTATTACACCAAAGCTGTCTTAGGTATGGATCTTACTAGGGCATTCGATAATGCTACACATTCGGTAGTCCTTCAGACCCTTAAAACCGTGGGAGATGACGCCAGGTTGTATAACTACATCCGAGGCTTCCTCAGTCAGCGCACAGCCACAGTTACCTTTGGTGACCACTGCCTTCCACGGATCACGCAAGGAGCACGAGTTAAGCACCAGGGAGCAATCTTCTCCCCTATACTATTCAACATAGCATTTCTTCAGTTCAGTTCAGTTCAGGCGTTCAGTCGTGTCCGACTTTTCGTGACCCTATGGACCATGTCACGCCACGCTTTCCGGTCTCTCACTATCTTCTTAACATCACATAGCTTCATCTGCAATGCCTCGAGAATGCCATCTAACCATCGCGTTCGCTGCCTACCCCTTCTCCGGCGACCCTCAACCTTTCCCAACATCAAATCTTTCTCCAGCGACTCCTCTCTTCTCATCAGATGACCAAAGTAGCTGAGCTTTAACTTTAGAATTTGACCCTCCAATGAGCAGTCAGGGTTTATGGTCGACAATATCGACTGATTTGATCTTCTGGCAGTCCAAGGAACTCTTAAGAGTCTTCGCCAGCACCACAATTCAAACGCGTCAATTCTTCGGCGGTCAGCCTTTTTCACAGTCCAACTCTCGCATCCATACATCACAACTGGAAAGACCATAGCACGGGTTATACGGATCTTGGTTGGCAGACTAATGTCTCTGCTCTTTACTAGGCGGTCAAGGCTAACCATTGCTCTCTTTCCCAGAAGCAGGCGTCTCCTAATTTCATGGCTGCAGTCTCCTTCCGAGGTAATCTTGGCGCCCAAGAACAGAAAATCTGTCACAGCTTCCACTTCTTGTCCATTGATGCTCCAGGACTTGATAGGGCAAGACGCCATGATCTTCGTCTTTTTAATGTTCAGTTTAAGCCCAAACTTCTCACTCTCTTCTTGTACGCGCATCAGAAGTCTCTTGAGTTCCACTTCACTTTCTGCCATTAAAGTGGTATCATCCGCATATCTAAGGTTGTTGATACGTTTTCCAGCAATCTTCACTCCAGCTGAAGACTCGTCCAGACCGGCCTTCCTCATGATGCACTCTGCATATAGGTTAAATAGGCAGGGCGACAGTATGCAGCCTTGCCTCACCCCTTTCTCAATCGGAAACCAATCAGTAAGACCATGCCCAGTTCTGACTGTGGCCTCTTGCCCTTCATACAGGTTCCTGAGGAGACAGATGAGGTGAATTGGAACTCCCATCTCTCGGAGAGCTTGCCACAATCTGCTGTGATCTACGCAGTCAAACGCTTTCGCATAATCAATAAAGCAGAAGTAAATGGGTTTCTGGAACTCTCTTGCTTTTTCCATGATCCAGCGAAGGTTGGAAATAGGCCAAAGTTGTCTGTATACTGCAATCTGAGAAACCTCTGCTCATTTCAAGCCTCAGGCCCATCTCCCTAACCTCTTTGGTCGGCAACCTAATGGAACATGTACTCCAGACCAGACTTTGTGAATATCTAAAAGTAAAAAATCTCATGTCAACCTGCATGCTTATATTTCGTTCCGGCCTAGCTAAAACATCACCCCTCCCCCATCTCGAGTTCCAAACTTATTACACCAAAGCTGTCTTAGGTATGGATCTTACTAGGGCATTCGATAATGCTACACATTCGGTAGTCCTTCAGACCCTTAAAACCGTGGGAGAAGCATTTCTTCACATACCCGAAAAACTAGCTCAAGTCCGCAACATCCATTTCAGCCTCTACGTCGACGACATCACTGTCTGGGCTATCCGCCGCACTGATGCCGAAAAAGAACGACACGTACAATTTGCACTAAAAACATCGACACTTATATACCGGCACATGGCCTAACTTTTTCCCCTCAAAATTGGAACTCTTTTTCTAACGCCCCAAGCAATGCGATTCTGGCAGTCCGCCGATTTTCCTCACGTTAGATACCCGTCCTACCCTCCTAGTATCCAAAATCCGAGTACTGGGTCTAGTTCTTCACTCCCATGGCGCACACGCAGAAGTCATACTCTTTCCATACACAAAGTCAACAGACCACCACACTGATTTCCCGCATAGCAAATCACCGGGCTGGCTTACGTGAGCGAAATACACTTCGCCTCACCCATGCTTGCATTATAAGCCTAGCCACATAAGCCCTCTAATACCTGCCCCTCAAACAAATGCTGAAAGAGCGAGTGAATGCGATCCTGCGAAGTTGCACAAAATGTATATTATAACCTTATAGGGATGTGCTGATGTTGAGACTTGCTTGCTTATTACTTATTTACTTATTTATTTCCTTATTTAGCCTGACCAAATGAAGTGAGATTGCCAAACTAACCACGACGTGAGTGCACTCTGTAACTACTTACCCTATAATTCACCATGTGAAACTGCAGGAATGCCACTAATGTCAATGTTATTTGTTCAAAGTGGCACTAAATGTGTACTTGTCACAGGAAAATTACAATGATCCGAATGTCTCCGAAATTGTTTCCTTCCACTTTCTGTTATGAAGCCTCATTTTATAATAATTTTTCAATGAGAGCAGTGCTAGTCATAGCGTGTGCATTTGAAGAAGCCACAGGCTTGCATTGGTTCATTATTGCAATCTTTTTGTAATTTTCAGGTGTCTAGCTCAATGCCCGTCATCACAACATGTGAGGAGGGTCACTGCTGTACTTGGTTGAGTCAGCCAAGGCAAAAAACTTTCCATGCGGAAATGTTGCAATTGCCGCCGCAATTCTGTTTGCAGGGTGCAGTCCTACTCAGGTCCTCCATTTGATAAACCATGCTGGAGTGGCTTGCTTTAGCAGGCGAACGTATGACCGCATACAGAGCCGCCTCTTATTTCCAGAGTGCAGAAGGTGTGTAGATTTTGTGAGCCGAACCTGTGGTGAACTTTTGCATGCATTGCTAAGAAAATGTGTATTTCTGACCAAACAAAAGTCAGGAACCGAAACTTTTCAATTCTATTGCAAGCATGTCACAAAGCATATGGTGTTGTTTTGTTACCCAAGGTGTGGTAAAAGGAGCGGAGCACTGAAAGTGTCTCACTGAAAGTGAGAGACAATGGGTCAAAACTTGTTGGGGACAGCCGAGCAGACTCACCAGGCTATAGTGCAAAATATGGCACGTACTCCTTACTCGAAACATCTAAAACCATTGATGTCCAGCTTGTGCAGGTGAGAGAAAATTCTGCTAAGCACCTAACCATTAGTCATGCCCTTCATTTTTCTTACATGCTAAGATAACTCGTCACCTTTACTGGCGTGTGTTCAGCCTAGCAGGCACGTAAGCAAATAAATGTAGGGAAGTGGGATACACACTAAGGGAGGCAACAGCCACTCATGCTTTCTGGATAATTTGAAGTAAAGTAATTATAGAAAGAATTGATGAAAGTATGAGAAAAAACAGCCAGCAGTATGATCAAAAACCACAACGTGCATTGCATTTATTATTTTAGAAAATATGGTGGTAAGTATGACATATATGTGCTAGTATCTATGGCCTATGTGTCTAGTAACGTCTGGAATCAGGTTAGTAGTATGGAAGGAAAAGTCAGTGCCAAACAAATATGCAGCATACCGTGCTTCAGGACTAAAAGTTTGTTTTTTCATGGTGGCTTTCAAAGCAGACAATGAAAACTTGTCTGCCACGAATTGTTTTTCGAAAAATTTGTTTTCTGATGGGCTAGCTGCCACAGCAGTATGTTTAGTGGAACAGAAAGCATTTTGTACTAGTCTTCACTACAGGTTTCTTTCCGGAAGCCTAGCTCATTATTTAAATATACAATTTCTTACTGTCTACTGAAGTCACTAGCAGTGGCAACATGGAGTTGGAGGGCCTGAAGAGGGCCTTGGCCTCTTTGGATAGCCAGGACATTGCAATCAATGAAATAGTAACAGATCGTGATCTTCAGGTACGGAAGTACCTTAGGACCAATTGGGCGAAGACGACTCATCTCTTTTAAACGTGGCACGTAAGCAAAGGTCCGTTGCAGAAGAATGCACTTATCACAAAGACAACATGCTTCGTCACTTTCAGTGATACCCATGTTCTCCTTCCAGGGCTGAGGAAAAAGCTTCTCACCGCCTCAAATTCCGCAGATTGTGAATTGATTAGACTTTGGACCAAGTCCATAATCAATCACCTTTATTTTGCAGCTAGTGCTGGTGCTGGCAGAGGAGACCTGGCTGCCCATGTGTGGTAGAGTCTCCTGAACCACGTGCAGAATAAGCACCATGGCCACGGTAGCATGTTTGACTGGTGCCAGCATGGTGCCAGCGAACTGCAACCACGAGAGTGGTTTCATCCAGGTGCTCTTTCTAAATATTAACATCATCACGATTGAATTTAGAACGATATTTAACAGATAACTTGCTTGTTATAAATTAAATAGATGCCTAGTTATGAGTTAGAATGGTTCATGGTTCATGAAAGATTTAATCACTAATCCCTGAATTTGTTAGTTATAGGAGATTCAACATTCAAAAAGTTTAACAAGGCCGAGAGAAAAGAAACCTTGAAATATAGACTAATTTCAAGCATTATACTTGTCATGCTGATGAAGTCTTAATATGCTTTGAGCATTTCTTGTATTTGATCCGATCGAAAGTGTACCCTTTACAGTCATAAATGAACCTATCCAGAGGCACACCACTCATTTATGAAAACACACGCTTAGCTTGGTTTTTGTGGTAATGCAAGCTTCCTTGCAGTTTCTTGTACTCAGATCTGTCTTGTTTTTATTGCGCATATTGATGCCATACAAAAAGGAAATATTGAGTGCGAAACGGTTTTTGGAGCTGGGAGACGGCGGGCGTCTCCGGGCTCATTTTCTTTTTAACGCTTTCAGTTGCATTTCTCATTTTAACAATGACTTCGTCTTTTTCGGAGAAATAAGGAAAGAACCACAAAATGCACTACGTTAGCACTCTTGGGTACATTCACTCTTAATTCCCCTTTTAAAGCACCTGGCCTAATTAAAGGTACCCTCCATTTCACTATTTTTTTGTCAGCGCGTAGTGATGAGACTCGCCATTCCACTGAGCAACAGGCATTCCATGCCTTTCGGCGTTTTGAAAGTGTGAGGCAGTTGTGTGACTGGGCTAAGGATCGAGGGAGGTCAGCCATTGTTGGTGTTTGCACTGTCACTTCGTCATACAAGGATGCTATGGGCATAACATACTTTCGCTTCATATTTCTTGTTGTGTCTCGTTGTTCAATTAATTCTGCCAACATAATCAGCTGTACAAAGTCTTGGAGAATAGGGATAGGGGTACATTTTGGTAAAGCCGAGGTTGTGCGCATTGCATTTCTATTTATTATTTTCAATTCCCCCTACTGCCGCCTCGTGAGTCTTTGTAATTGTGCCTGGTATAGTATCCTCGGCTGTAACACCAATTGTACAAAACGTATTGCCATGTCCGCTCGAGCTCCTCCTCCTCTAGACGAAATGCGTTTTATCAAGTTTAAGGAAGTCGCAGCTACCTTTCACCTTATCATGCCATTGTGTTTCTTTGCCGGTTTTGTGAATTTCTAGGCCAAGAACTCTGAACTCTTCAACCTCTTGCAATGCCTGATTTCTAATCTTTATGATGACTGTTCGCGTTGCCAATTGTTTTCTTCCACTCTTGTTTGCAACATGAATGTAGCTGGACTTTTGAGGTGACAATTCCAGACCTGCATCTTGGACGCACTCATCTATGGTATGTAAAGCCTCTCACAGATACAGCTTCTATGTTGTTTATGAGCAAACCAAATCGTGACATCATCTGCGTATACCATGAACCGCACTTTTGATATTTCAGCTAATTTCCACGCCAATGGGATCAGTGCCATATTAAATAGCAAAGGTGATACCACTGACCATTGTGGCACGCCTCTGTTCGAGATGTAATTGCCAATTTGTTTTTCGTTTATCCAGATAGAAAACGTCCTCTCCTTAAACAGATTATGTACTGCTTTTATGACCTGTAAGGGAATGCCCGTACATTCCATGTTGCTAAGAATCTTGGCATATACCACGTTGTCGTATGCCTTCGCCACGTCGGTAGCCACTACAGTGTGTACAAGGTGGCTATAGGGCGACACGTGTATGACCTCTTCAGCCAGCATAGCCAGTCCATTTTCTGTGCCAAGCATGTTATTTTTGATTACTTTCCAACCGCCATGACATGTGGGTGGCTATCATGTTTTCATAAATCTTCCAAATTGTGAATGTTAGCGAGATAGGCCGCAAAGATTCTATACTTGTGGGAGGTTTCCGAGCCTTTGGTATTGGGACCATTACCGAGTGTTTCCAGCCGAGTGGGACCTCTCCTCCTTGCCATACCTCATTTACCACATCCAACAAATTGTCAACTGCGGTTCCTTCTAAATTCTTGAAGACGTCATTAGGAACATCATCATGTCCAGGCGGAGTTTTACCATTCGCTTCTTCTATAGCAGCCAATCACTCCAATTTGGTAAATGGGGATATTATTCCTATTTTATCAATCGCCTCCGCTATACCTTCTGGTGAGTGTGTTCGGGTTCCAGGTAGTGTTGCGACCCCTGGATCATTTAGCCTTGCAAATTCCATTTCTTTGAAAGCAGTGTGAACTTGATCGCCCCCTTTTTGAATCATAATCATATCCCCGTACAGTGTGCGGAGCGTTAAAATCATCATCGATTAGTGTCGCAATTCCAGAGTATGAATGATGAATATGCTTAACCCAGCCAAAGGTTAAGTACTGCGTTTCTTGGACGAGCATACACAGAGACTAAAGATGTCAATCAAAATGCTACTGGCCTGAGATCTTCTGCTGATAGCTTTTTACGTATTAATGTCTGTATTCGCGAGATAACACACAGCCTATATTTTAAAACCGCCTGAGCATGAGCAAACCAAGCAGCATGCTTGCGGCGGTAGTTAAACCTTTGCTAGGGTGGCTATTTTCGACGCTGTAGCATGCTGTACAATATTGTGCGCCCAACTGGCAAAAAAGTACGTAAGCAGACTTTACTGTCTCCTTGACCTACAACATTCACAGTACGTGCTAAAGGAAAACAAATGTGTCGTACTTGATGGCCGCCTATTTCAAAGAAGTAATCAGTACAACATGCCTTACCAGTTGACATTTCCAACATGCCAACCCTCCAACCTTTCGTCGCTGCTGTTGCTTTCTGCGTCGTCGCTTGAGTGACTGGCGAGAGGGTCAAAGTCAAAATGCCTCCCAATGTCGCCGACATTCGCGTCATCACCCGAAATAACTTCGAAATCGGAGTCTGAAGCGTTGCTTGACGACATTTCGGTTCACGTGCGATCACAAGCAGACGACAAACACTACCCGTGGGCGTCAGAAGAATGTATCCTCACGTCGTATCTTTGACGTCATCCCGCGCTCGTGCTCTGAGAGATTAAAAATGAAACTGGTCTCGATAAACGCCCTGATAATTAACTCAGCTCTGCTGGGGTTTTCTGAGCTACAGTCCGTGTGTTTTGGAGCATGGTGGATCGATTAAAGCAATAATCCCGATACCAAAAATGTACTTGTCTATACTCTTTTAAGAGACCCTGTAATTTTTTTCCTTTACGTTATTCATAACATACCTCATTGTTTATGCCCCTAGCTAGTATATGCTGGCTTCAGAAAGATTGGTTGTTGCATATATAACATTCGAATTAATTCAGTTGCCTGCCTCTCCATTACATGCAATAAAGGCACGAATTTATTTTCATTCATGCTTTAAATGTCATCATTATTATCATCATCAACCTAACTATACTCATTACAGGGCGAAGACCTCTCTCATAATCCTCCAAATAACCCGGTCCTGTGCTAGCTGCATCCACTTGACCCCTGCGAACTCCTTAACCTCATCCGCCCTCCTAACTTTCTGCTGACCCCTGCTACACTTTCCTTCCACTGGAATCCAGTTTGTTACCCTAAGCGCCCATCGGTTATCTTTTCTTCGCACTACATGTCCTGTCCATGCCGATTCTTCTTGATTTACACTAGGATGCCAGTAACTTGAGGTATTTCTGTGACCCACTCTGCACGTTTCCTGTCTCTTAATGTCACCCCTGCCACTTTTAACGCGGTAGCGTTAAGGGCCCGTGTCGCAGAAAAGTCGGTGTCGTCGTCGGCGGCCGCCATCCCGCGTCGTCCGGTGTTGGTAGTGAGCGAAAAATCCCAGAAGCATTAATAAATAAAAACGAGTAGGAAAAATCGCCGACCTGAGGAATCGAATGTGGGCCTCCGGGGTGCGAGACGAGCACGCTAACCACACCGCCACGCCAGCTAGATGAATTGAAATGGACAAAGACGCGGCTATTGATTGCGGTGTTGTCTCAGAAATGTCCCTTATAGGAGTGTATTGTGGCGTATAATAATAAATATGAGCATGTAAATTATAGAGTTACAGGACACGCAGTTAAGCGAGTGGCAAATTACTTTTCCGCTGTACTTCTTCTTCGCTTGGAGTGCACGTAGCGCCATCATGCATGTGGCGGACGGAATAAGATAGACAGGGCATGGCCTCCGAGATCTTCATCGCGCCGGCTAGGATCGGCAACGATGTTGCCGACGAACTACGACTGCAACTTGAGGCCCGCGCGTTTCGGCAAGGTGGCTGGCAGCGCTTCTACGTCCCTGAACCACGTTTCAGAACAAGTAATTACCAAACAGTCATGCTTTGGACAAGTTAACGAGTGTCATATCGTGGGAACTACGTCTTTGTGTCACTCAAAAGCGAGACAAGCAAGTGAGTAGACGGTGCGAACTGGGCGCGATAACGCTATCGAGTTCCATTCTTAAAGGCGAAGCTTAAGCGTCCTTCAATTTTTTTTTTCCGTAGTCCTCTGCGTTTTCCTCAACTTAACTAGAACCCTCTTTGTTAGCCTCCACGTTTCAGCCTCATAGGTAAGTACAGGTAAGATGCAACTGTTGTATACTTTCCTCTTGAGCGATACCGGTAAGCGGCAATTGTACATGTAGCACAATACAAAGTTATAACCCTTGTGTTATATTTTCCCGATAGGACAGTGTTTTTGGCAGCTGGCTGTCCTTCATGATAAATATTTTGTTGCAAAAGCAAAACTAGGACAGCAAAAGCTAGACCTCGGGGGGCCACAGCTACCCCGGGAAGAGGTGTAGCTACAGTCTCCTGAAAAAAGAAAAACATTAGCCTGCCATTACATTTGAATTCACGTTACTCCTATTCCACGGGCAGGAAGGAGCTGCCAACTCGGGTTGCTCCTTTAATATGGCCAGGTAATATTAGAATCAGCCTGCCAGAACCGTGTGCATTCTCGTTACCCCCACGACACGTAGGCACGTCCGCAAGGCTTGGTTGAAGCAGTATTTTATATGTGGGCTGGTAGCTTACGCTCTCGCTTCATACCCTTAATGGATGAGCTTAAGTGTCCTCAATAATGTAGCACCTTACACTGACAGGGCGTGATACGGGAATATTCTAGAAGGCAAAATAAGCTTCCGCTGTTGCTTTCGCAATTCAACTAGGTTTAACCAGAGCTCAACCACAACTAATTTTAAGGATCTTGTTTCCTAAAGGATATATAATGAGGGTGACCTTAAGCCCCATGGAATTTGTGTTTCCCTGCCCATTGAAATGGCCTGTGCCCAGGGTAAGGAATTGGTGTTTGAGAAAACTAGAATGTAAAATATTGTTAGTGAAAGCGATTACTTGCAATATATTCATTTGAATGAGTTCTGTAGCAGCCATACCGAATAATGGAAAGTGTAATATGTTGACTCTCGTGAAAACTTCTCGCAAATAAGGCACATTTGCATTTAAAATTAATGTCTCTCTTTGCAAAGCTTGTTATTAATAAAAATTTCTGCGCAGAATCTGAACTAAAAATGTAATTTTTGTTAACGCTAGAATGAAGTTAAGGTACAATATACGTAATCTATTCACAATCACAAACCATTTTTACTACCATTCAAGGGTTTGAGGCTTGAGAACTCCCTGTCTTTACTTAATTGTATTATTTCGATGAAGACTTTGGCAGCCTACTTTGAACACATGGCACAGAGTACTCAATGGTTCTACTGATTTCAAGCAGTCAAGATAAATTTCTGCTTCCTGACAGATTCCTCAATAGGGCATGGACATACAGATGGAACAGAAAACTTAATGCATGCGCGTAATCATCTTGAGGGCAGAGTATGTGGAAGAGCTCATGGAGAGTTTTATTAAAACAAAAAAGTAATCCTACCTTGTGTTCGCCATTGGCACTGAACGTTTTATCTTGTTACGTACCACACGATGGCCTCATGAGTTGCATTCACGATGTTGTGAGCAGACACAATGCTGTAACTCCCCGAAATGAGCGCGACATCTCTATGACCGGTTTCCTTGAAATGCCTTACATTTATCTGACTGAAGATTCACAGAATACAGCAGTCATTTTGTCATCCAAATGGAAGACATTTATCAGTACGAGATCATGCACTGCCTTTGTCTTCAGTGAACTTCTTGCTGCCATGACAAAACACTTCGGGACTGCTCCAAATAATCACACTCTCATAATTATTTGCCCTTCATGGAGGATTTGTCAGGCCGATTAGACCATGAGAGTGAAACCGTTCTACAGAAAGGGGCTCATATTTTGAATAACCTTTAACAAATACGCTACCACTTCTCGATTCAACGCAATTAAAAATAATGCTTCCATGCACTTCCTAAAGCTGGATCTCTTCGCACATATTCAGGAGTGCTTGGCATTCTAGACGAGGGGCAACAAGTCTATTCTGTCATCATGTTCTACGTGTAGGGCCTGCTCACAAATGTGTTGCAGTTGCACCAGCAATTAGCCCGGCAGCTCTTCCTATTTTTGAGGGCGTCTGTCGCACAAACATTTTGACTGCTAAGCTTATTATTTTGAAACAAGATCAAGCGACACATGTATTAAAGAAACCCCTTGTTAGCTAACTACTCTGTTACCTACAGTGCGATACATCACACCGCGATGACTATTCCGCCAAAAGTTAAAAATAGGACCAGCAGAAACAAAGACAATAGCAAGGTTCGGTGCTTCCCCAATCTTACAAAAAACCTACCTGTACTAAACTGCAGAAAAATTGTAGCAAATCTGTGGAGCACATTGTAAGAAAACAGGAGCGAAAACTTGCTTTGTGCATCTCCCTTCCTGCCTTTTTCCCATATCAACTCCATAAAAGCTTTCTTGCCATTTGTGCGTTACTATCAGCTCGTATGTTACCGAATTTCACGGCACTCGCCGCCCAAAGGCTCTATGAACACAAACACACAACAGAATATTGACCGAGCAACACAGACACGATCCAACCAAAAACGTTCCCAGTGATCAGTGGTCATTTAACATACAGATACAGTAAAATGGAGGCAGGTAGAGAGCACAGCCTTCCACTCAAACCGCAGACGAACTCCAATGACCGCAGACGCCTCGTAAACAGGCGTCAGATGCATGTCATCACACGCACAACTTGTTACACAGCACAGACACCTCTTCGTCACAAGATGCGCGCACATGGAGCACAAGAAGCTACAGTGTACAAAAACATATACTTCGAATGCAAGTACATCACAGCACGCACTTTTCGCGCATTTGTAATTGACACGAGGGATACATGAATCTGACAACCCTATGGGCAGTCATGTTGAATTTGCAGCAGCAGTTACACCTTTTTTTTAACAACAATGTTCTTTTCCCGGACGCGTAAGCTCTTGGCCATCCCCGGAGACGCACTTAAGTCCACGAACGTTTTTTTTCATGCATTCAATTTTTTATTCCACTTAGCGCTCACTGATGGCTGCATCCCTCCGCTGCGAATGGCGGCCTAAGTGATTCGTGCTCTTGCAGTGGGGTGTCGAAGCGTAGAACCAGTGACATATCCGCAGGTGCCGTGGTCAGATATCAGTCGATCAAAAGAAGCACTGAAGAAGAACTGAACGAGCACTGACAGATGAAAAAAAACTACTGAGCGCGCAGACCAAATACCAAAGCATCCGACTGCAACCTTTGTTGCTAACTTCGCCTCGACTCGTGCTCACCAGAGTGGCTTTCCTAAGCGACCTCAGCAACCACTTGGGCATTCTACCTCATCACACACGCTTAAGCCGCAAAAAGCAATGGCACAGATATTACACAACGAAAGACTGAAAGAAGGCTTAGATCTCACAGCGGGAACAGAGCTGGCACGTCCCTATATTCCCTTGATTTCCCTGCCAAGGTACAGCCGTCATAAAGTTTAATAACATAGCAGGAACGTCGACCAAACGGCTAGTCAGCGCCTTATAACGGCTATAAGCGTGCAATACGGCGAGAGTGTGCGCACGCACATAAGTAGAACGTCGTCTGTTACGCTGTTACGATCACCAGGACACACACCCCGCGAAAAAAAAAAGCAGAAAAGGACATAGCCCACTAGAGCACACGGACTTTGCCTGGTGCCTCTTTTATCATGTTCTCATCTCAGTGAGGGCTGCTTAAATCAGAAGGTCCATATTCCAGGCAGCGCTTTCCACGTGCTGCTGTCTTAACTCCGCTTCGCCAGCTCGGCCCACCGTAATGGGAAAAAAGAAGCAAATCACTTCTTTTACATCTTATTCATGGGCATGAGCTCTGGTGTCCGTCGGGTTTTCGCGAACAGATACTGTGACAGGACCTGTGACCTCATTATCGGAAGAGCTTAGCAGAGGATGCCATCTCTTCGTGCTCGTGCTCGAACTCTAGCCGTGTGGCACTCTTATCGCCGTTATAATGCGCTGACTTGGTCGGCACCCACGCTAAATTATATGGCTGAACCTAGCGCCCTTTTGTTTTAATTAGGACAGCGCTAAAGTTGTAATCGTGCAAGTGCCTCATTCAAGTCAAGACTGAAGCCCAGTCTTGACTGCAGTATTAAGCGACCATGCTAACGGCTGATCCTAAAGAACACAGTTAAGTCCTGACTTGGCTGACAGTCTTAAGAACATTTCGTGCAAGCGGGCCCAAGCCTAGTTTTGAGTATATAGAGCCCAACAGAGTCTCCTCACCTATGCTGTTCTCCGCATGAGCAGTACCAGAAAGAAGTAATTTTTACCCTTGTTATTCAAACTCTTTATCAGCGTTGTGATTAACATAACAAGATATGCTTATTTTATCGTTTATGGTACTGATGTTTCTCTATGTTTCTCTGAAAATTACCCTGACAAATTGATTGAAGAGTTGAGGGATGCACTCTTACTGCCTGCTGGCTGCAGTCATTTTAATGGGCTTAGTGTTAACGTAAAGAAAATGACAGGTACGATTTTTTATCCAGTATCAAATATGGCTTGAATAATGCTGTTTAAACCTAAATCAAGTGAAATAAGTACTCTTGAAGCGCATAGAGTGCATTTCATCAGCAAGCTACTTTGGTAAGCACATATATATCATGCCGCATGCCGGCGTGGTCGTATCGTTCCCTTACATGGGGCACGTTCACGTCAACTTACCCTAAGCTAGTTCACATCTGCAAACAAAAGCGCTTCGAGTGGCATTCGATGAACCCTGGACTTGTCACACGAAATAACTCTTGCACTGGTCTTATTCCTGTGTCTTCATGTATGCGCTGCATTCGTGCGTTGTAATGAACTATCTAGACCAATAAATCCAAACTGCCGCCAATTGACGTTTTCCATCTGTACAAGATATGCCTAGCTTAGCTCTGAAAATGCAAAGTATAACATTGCTTTCACAACTAAACTGGTGCACCTTTAAAAGTCATTTAAAAGTGCTCTCTGCGTTGGTTTTATACCCGGACCATGATCAAACTATGGGGTTAATATATATGGGTTATCTGCTTCCGTCACTCTTAAATGGCCTATGATAGCGGCCTTGAAATAGGCTCTAGTTCTGAAGCAGATTTGAGGAACTTCTTCTATGTTTAGCATTCGTTTTATCACTTGTTAAACAATAACAGTGGGTTGTACACATGGATTAATTTCTTTGTTTTGTATATTTGCAAGCAAGCATACGTCCCGCGGAAAATACTGACATGTGTTATGTATTTCAGTTTGAAACTCGCATTGCATTGCTCGACTGCTAATATTCGTTCCTCTATGCCGCAGTTTCTGTTTCGTTTTTTGAGTTCCAATGACAAGCTAACGTCGCGCCAATTTTGTTTCTAAAACTGGTTCGCTGTGTCTGTTTATGTTACCTTTTTTTTCTCTGCCTGCAGATTGTGTTTTATTGCCACAAGTAGTACGCATTTTTACACGCTGGTTAGAGAGTTTCGCTTTTGAAACGTCAAGACTTTTTCTCAGTTTACACGTGTGCAGGACACGACTCATTTTCAGTTTTGAACGCCACGAAACACGGTTAATTATCTGAGCCGCTGCTGTTCTGCCTGCCCACGCAGGGCCCAGAACCTAGTGAAGCTTGTTGAAGCGTTTCCTTCTGGTATCCCCCTCTTCATTCTTCTCCATTTAAATAAAGGCGGATATGATTTAACAACCTCGAACTGAATCTCGAACCAGTGTGACTGATAGCATTAGAAACTGATTTCGCCCCGAATGCATATGCTGTGGAGTTGGCGGAGCCTTTTCCTTCAAGAAGTCCGGCGCCGAATGGGAGGCTGTATGCCATCTCATCATTGGGTGTCCAGTGCTGGGTTTCGAACTAACAACCACCAGTATCCAAGGTAAACCCTCAAGCCACTAGACGAGGACATCCATACAAAAAAGGTTACTTAACTACACAGCACCTTCCTTGCCGTTTTGTTAACGCTTTAGGGCGCCCGACTGTGACCACATTATTTCCACAAACCCAATATCTCATCCGCCCACAAATCTCTTTGCGGTGCCCTGCAATATATATCTTTTGTTGCAATTGTTGCTGGAAAGTAGCACCAGCTATCTTTCCTCCGAATGACATGCCAGGCGCATCCTGTTAAAGTTAAATTGGTTCACAGGAAGGGAAAGGCGCAGTAACTGTCACACTTGCTCTGTGGACACCCGAACCGCGCCGTAGGAGAAGGGAGGAGGGTGGGAATGAAAGTGGAAAGAGAGAAAGAGGAGCCGTAGTGGAGGGCTACGGAGTAATTTCGACCACCTGGGGATCTTCAACGTGCGCTGACATCGCACCAGGCGCATCCTGTGATTCCATTTTGATCGATAGGAGGATACAAAGCTCGCGTTCCATTTATTGTCCTACTCTCCTTTCTTCGATTTCCCTCAGTCCTGCAGACCTTTTATTTCAGATACCTTGTGGTGTCGTGGTGATTAAAACATATTTCATAAACATCGCAGGTTCCTGCCTTATAGATGACTTGTCACACCATGCTACTATAACGTACATGAGCCCTGTACTTAACCTAGGTAAACTTTCCAACTGCTCCCAAATCATAGACAAGATAAGATACTGTTTATTTCATGTTTTTCCAAAACATGGAGAGATGAAAGAAAAAGCTGCTGGACAGCAGCTTGACAAGCTTTCACCCCCCGTATTCACACAGGCAGCCGCAGAGCGCACAAACGACGTGTCCATAGTGATCATCCGTACAGAAATCATACAGTGATATATCTATACAGTACTAAAGCAATGAGGATGAACTATTACCTTCATGAAACCCACACGAAAACAGCCTACATCACGCTCAACATGACCCTGTCATTTGAAAGCCTAATACAACAATAAAAAGACAAACGATATCTGAGAATAATAAATTCACTCTTTCCCTGCAAAAATCAGAACGGAAAAGCAAGGGAAAAAAAGAAAACACAAAGTTTATGAAGTATAGTGCAATGAACAGAACAGAACAAACAGACGAACAGAATTAAATGTTTACTGAAGGAATAAATCTCTGAACACTGATTTTGGAACATTTATCAAGTCAAAATCTTTTTGGTATAAATAGTTTAATATACTTGGTACTGTCTGTCGTAGCATTTGGTCGTCGTAGTTAGTTCGGAGTAGTATATATAAATTGTACAGTAAGAAATACTGGTCTCATTCTGGTGGAGAATCCCCTCTTTGTTGTCGCTTAGTCCTGTTCGTGACGCACTCGAGCACTTTGTCAGCGCTAGGGCCAGTCTTGAAGAACTCGACCAGCTCCTTCACGAGCCGCGTGCGTCCGTACGCGCCGCTCGTCGACATGCTGGGGCACTCGTTGCCGTAGTCGCTGTACTCGAGGCCGTACGCAGCCACACCGTATGTGAGGTCGATGTGCGCCTGCTTGCCCACGCAAAGCTGCGAATACGGGACATGATTTATTCTACATAGTTTTCCGTGATTCGCAATAAAGGCCTCGATGAAGTAAATGAAATGTGTGCGTTAGATTCAAAAACGAAATCGGTGATTCACGTGCGAATGAATACGAATTCCAAAACACCACACTAGGTAGAACGAGAGGAAGAAGATGGTTTATACGGTATGAAGGAGCACTGAACAAGGGTTAAGGGGGTTCGCCTCAGTTCGCAGGTCGAGCCAACGTGTCGAAAAGTGGACTTATCTTCGTCTGGGCAAAACGATAATCACTGAAAGGGTTTAAATACGCTTTTGCTTCCGAAGAAGAAAAGCTGGGGAGGGGGAAAATCGGTGAGAAGAAAGTAGGTGAAGAAGTGTGAAGGGGGAGGATGGGTGAGCAGAAAGTAGGTTGTGGAGTAAAAAAAAAACAACGTTTCTTCAGTATGTATTTCTCAGCGTGGAACCAGGGATTCTGTGGCCTGCAAAATAAATAAATGAACACCTCGCTGTGTCCTGTAGCCTTTTTTTAGGCTTCATGTTTACCGCAACAATGCTCAGCCGTTAAAAGCATCATATACGTGCTATGAAATTGGAAGTTCTCATCGCTACAGTCACCTCATTAGTGAAAATATTGGAATGCAGAAAAGCTGATGCAGAAAAGCTGATGCAGTGTAAGCAGACATTTTTGTTGTTTTCTGAATGCGTATCAGGTTACACATTCACTGAGCACAACTACCCTGGCGTGGGCACAGCGTTATGAGTGAAATTGCGTCTAGTTGAATCCCGCTATAACGAAATTCACGGTGCACGAAAAAAAATTCGTTCTCGCGGAACTTCGTTATCGCAAAAATTTGACGTGAAACGCAGAAAGAATTGTCCAAGCAGCAGCAAAGGCGTTTAATGCCAAAAATCTGTAAGCTTGGTTTGCTTACGCTTCACGGCGAGCAACGCCGTCACGCGATTTTCGCACTCGGTCAGCAAACCCATTGCAACATCGTCGTCTCGGACAGCAACGAAATTCCTGATGACATCAAAAGCGTCCATCACCTGTACGGCTGTTGCCGCAGCCGGCGCTTCCTGTACGTCATCGTCTTCTTCATCGGAAGAGTCCTTATCATTCCGGGCAGCTTTTATGATCTGCTCATCACTCACATCTTCGTGAACAACACAAGCGTCAGCGCCGATGTATTCGTCGAGCTCGAGATTAGGCGGCACAGTTCCTATTTCTCCCAGCGTTTTCCAGGCGGCCGCGATCCCCGGAGCCGGTGACGCCTCTTCGTCGTCGTCTGTAACGCCTGGTGTTAGGCCAGCAGAGTGTACGGGTCGACCTTCGGCAAATCCGGCGTGCCTGAAACAGTTCACAATTACTGAGCGCCCCAGTGTGCTCCAGGCAACAGACATAATCTGCAGTGCCACGTACAAGTCCACCTTCGTGTCTCGGCCGGTTTCAGTGTTAAAAAGCAGCCGCTGAATTAACCTCCCGCGGTAAGCGCGCTTCAGGCTAAGAATCACGCCCTGATCGAGAGGCTGTAAGACAGACGTGCAACTGGGAGGGAAAAACCTCAGCTCCGTGTTAGTGAGCTTGACTTCGTCGGAGTGATGCGCTGAACAATTGTCCAAAAGCAAGCAAACTTTACGGCCCTGCCGCTTCATGTCGCGGTCGAATGCCATCATCCACTCGGTGAAAATAGCGCGGGTCATCCATGACTTGTTGTTCGCCTTGTACTGCACAGGTAGGCTACGAGTTCCCTTAAAACAGCGCGGCTTGGCACTTTTGCCTATGACTAACGGCGGACGCTTGTCCGAGCCAACCATGTTTGTGCAAAGCAGCACTGTGATGCGTTTTTTGCTGTGTTTGCCGCCGTGACAGCGCTGCCCCTTGAAGTCGAGCGTCCTAGCCGGCAACATCTCGTAGAATAGCCCGGTCTCGTCGGCGTTGTAAATGTCTGCAGGCGCGAAGTTGCTTAAAATTCCGGCCATGTTACTCGCCTTCCAAGCAGCTGCTCCGTCCACGTCTGCTGACATTGACTCGCCGCACAACACTTTTCCAACGATGTTATGGCGGGCCTTGAAACGGTTTAGCCAGCCAATGCTGGCTTTAAAATCATCAATGCCAAGTAGGCATGCATAGTTCAAGGCTTTCTGCTGGACGATGCTTCCAGACAGGGCGACGTTGCTGGCTCGTGCTTCCACAAACCACGCATGCACTGCTTTGTCCAACTCTTCATGGAGGGGCCGCGTCACCTTTTTGTGCTTCGAGGATGTGCCTGAAGCAAGTGCCATTCTCACGCTGTCCTTATTGCCTAGAATCGTTGACAGCGAACTTGCAGGAATTCCGAAGTCTTCAGCAATTGCCGCTTTCTTCCTTCCGCTTTCTGCTTGGGCGATTATTTGAGCTTTTTGCTCAAGGGAAAGAGTTTTGCGTTTTTTCACTTGCGTTGCCATCGTGTCCTGCGGATGAAAACTCGTCGTTGTCGAAGAGAAAGGCAGCGAGTGAACAACGCGACCACGACACAAAGCCAAAATGGCGGAACTGCAGTCACGTGATTTCATGCTTAATGTGGCATTGGATTTGACTTGGACTTCTCGCCAATAAAACTAGTTTCGGTTTCGATTTTGAACGCGAAAATTTCGTTGAAGCGGAAACGCTCTGCAAAAATGGTTCGTTGTGCAGAGAAATTTAGGCCATTAATTCTTATACGATACTCGTGGGGAATAAAAAATTATTCGTTGTCGCGGAAATTTTGTTGTGGCGGTATTCGTTGTGGCGGGATTCAACTCTCTAACCATCCAGTTGAGCAGTGCATTCAGAGAGCGGTTTTAGGCGTTTATGCTCTTCGGCTTAGCATTTGCAAGAATTTTCCTTGAATCATCTGAAGTTCATACATAGCGGCTGAGAACTTTACCTAATCATTTGGCGCTGCATTGTCCATCTCATAAACAAGAGAGATAAAAAAAAGACGTCCACACCACTGATGCGCACACTTCCAACAGACTTTATTTCTAGTATGAAGAAGAAAACTTTCCAGAAAAAGAAAAGGAAGGGAACAATAAGAACAGGAAGAAAACCTAGAAAAACATTTGAAGATTAAAATATTGTCGGAACGATAAAATGTAAACTATAACTGAACAATAAAAAATACGCTTAATTTCTTCTCTTGTTCAGATGAAGCATTAGTACTTCCTTCCTGCTGAGAGTTACTGACGGCACACTCCCGCACTCTCCCTCCTGACCCCTCAACATTTTCTTCCTCGAATGTTTCTTAGTTTTCTTCCTTTTCTTACTGTTCCCTTCCTTTCCTTTGTCATGGAATATTTTCTTCCTCAAACTACAAATAAATAGCCAGTTGGCTGTGTGCTTATCACTGGTGCGGACATCTTGTTGTCTCTCTCTTACGTATTGTTGTGCTCCTGTGTTCATCACGTGTGTCTTGGCGGTCACTGGCTCCCCTTATATCTCTCGGAAGGAACGGGCGATTACCGGCCTTGTGGCGAACCATCCGCGTGGGAGAACCCTCTATCCGTGCCTCAGATATTCCATTTCACAAGCATCGACTGCACCAACCGAGACGAGGCGAGCAAGTGTATCTGTTGGCAGCGTCGCTGTTTTGGTTTGTGCGTGCTTGCGCGTGATTAGCGATGCCATGGATACTCGCGAAACATCCTGTGCTTCGTGCGGACCGAAGAACTACAGCGAAGCTCAGCGTCTGTAAAGAAGGGCCAGCCTTCCTTCGGGTTTGGACAACGTCTGGCACCTGTGTAAACGAGTGATGCCGTCGGATGTACGAGCGAACTCTACGCTTGAGCTCAAATCTTCCTTTCCGGTCTAGCAATCAAATAACTAAAAGAAAGGAAAAGCGTCCAATCAGGTTAGGCGATGCTACCGCAAAACAGCTCCCAAGAAAGAGCTCGGCTAATTTGAGGAAAAAAGCGGGATCCTCAGAAGAAAACCCTATTATAAATGCGCCGGACTGGGTTGTTTTTGGCTTGGCCCCATGCGTGCCGTCTTTCAGTCGCTCCGTTCTGTAACAATATGAATATATAATTTTGTATTTTTCCCTAAACGCTCATGTCTCCTCGTCCTCTCTCCTGCGAAGAAGCTACCGCTGGGCTCGGGTCGCAACAACTTTGGGAGACAAACAATACTTCATTAGGAGACTTGCCTTTACGGCATCGTAGGCCTCACGTTCTCGACTACAGTGTCTCCCAATTACGTCCTCTAGCTGACACGGCAACAGGGTCAACAGCTGCTGCCGCCATACATTTTTCTGAAGCTTCGCTTTTTGGCAGGCCCTTTCGAAGTTCACAAAAATATAAAATTCCCTTGCCTATTTGGAAGGGTTTTATCCAAACCTTGATTTTGATTGTTTTCCTCCCCTCTGTGGCGGAGGACTCTGGCTGAGCGACACCAGCTTCGGCTTTCTGTGAGTCTGCGCTGAGTCTCTTTAACCCGATTTCCTCTTCTCGGCGTGCTGACTACAGCTCCTGCTTACTAAGCTGAAGCTCGCGATCGCATTATTTTGTTTCAGCAGTCGCCTTTCATTCTCAGCCGTTTTCTGTTTTTTTTTTTTTTTTTTTTTTTTTTTTACTAGCTCCCAGAATTCACTTCCTTCCTCCTCGTTCGATCCGCTAGATTTTATAGCCTTCATTATGTGTGGTTTTTGCATACTCTTGACATTGTCATTTCCAATTCTTGGCAGATCAGAACTAGATCTGGCTTCTGAAAATGTTTGAGATCCATGATGCGCTCAGACGCTCGACCGGTCTGCCGTTGCTTCTCTAAAAATGCGTACAATGATAAGTACTTAGAACATTGATAAAGAAAGTATGCCAGCATTGACTCTAAATTCAAAAGCTGGCAAGTCTCTAAGGAAAAGGGTCAGACACTCACGTGAGGTCATGGAGTCCTCAGGCGTGGCAGCCCTTCCGACTGCCAACCGGTGCTACACGCGGTGATGAGCCGAGTTTCTCAGTGCTGCCATTCAGTTGCGACCCGACAGCAGCGGAAGCTTTTCCGCAGGAGACAGGACGAGGAGACCGGAGCGTTCAACAAAAACCCACAAAAGCTAGAGAGGAATCCTACCTAGAGCTCGGGTATAACATGAAAACAAACGTAGGGGAATGGGCTAAAGAGCGCAGGCGTCTACGGAGACGCAGAAAAGATTGTGGAATATATGTGTCTCGAGCAATTTTATGGCACAATTCCAGATACAATTCACTTGTAGATCCTCGACATGGCTGAGGTAAACACTGTGCAGAAGGCCACTAAACTCGCGGAAGGATATGCATCACGCCGCAAGCTGGAAGCAAATCGCGATTCAATTAACCAAACAGGGGAGAAAAATACCCTTCTAGGCAAACACACAAAAACAAAAAACGGGCGCGAAGCAGTTTTTAAGAATGCCGGGTGTATAAAAGGGAACGACTCCTCAGGAGGGGAAGCGAATCATCCAGAGAAACCCCCGAGTGATTCAAAGGACACTGAAACGTGAACGATAGGAGGCACCAAGGAAGACTGTCGATTCTTTGCTGTCAGTGGTTTGGGCGTAGGGTTTCCATCAGAGGTGCAGAGTGAACAAGGTTCTGTGTTCACCAGCGCGTTGACAACCACCTTCTTGGAGCGGTGCGGAATCACGTTGATTAATGGCTTGATGGGCCACCCAAAATGTAACATTATCAAGAGGAGCCACTCCACTGAGAAGCGGGTGCTTGGGGATATTTTCTATGAATACAAGAAATATTGGGACGCTTGCATTCTAGCTACTCCGTTCGCACTTCGAACAGTGCCTCCCGAATCTACAGGGTTTGCTCTGGCGCAGCTTGTTTATCGCAGGAACCTTAGGTCACCTAAGCTCATGCTGAGGGAAGTATGGGACGGGAAGACTCAACAGTGGTGGAGTACGTCCTGACCCCGTTGGGGAGGACGACTAACGCTAGAAAGCTTGCGGAGAAAGAAATGGAGTCTAGCGGACACGACGCTAATGTCTATTATGACTGAAGTGCGAGAGCGCACTCATTTAGTTCAGGGGACAAGGTCATGTTCCTCAGACCCTGAAAAGGAAACAAACTAATGGGATGTCCCGGCAGGTGTTTTGGGAAACCTATCTGTCACAAATGATGTAGTAAAAATGCCAGGTAAGCGAAAGATGTGCAAAATGTACCACGCAAACCTTGTGAATCCATGCAGGGAACGTGATGCAATCGTAAATATGACTGTGAACTTGCCGGAAGAGGTCACGGAGGACATACCAGAGTTAGAGAGTGCCACTCCACTCGGAATTTTTCAGTTGAGGAAATAGTAAGGATGACTGTAATTCTGAATAATTTTGATCCCAACCAATCGCAAGGCCTACGAGAGGTAATCCAAGAGTTCAAATATCTATGTTCCGAGCGACCAGGTAGAGCAAACTTAGCGACACATGACAATGAGCTAATGATACATCCATTATTAGCTCAACGCCTTACCGAATGTCACCTAAGCAGCCAGACATTCTCGAGAACGAGGTGAGAAAGATTTTGGAGTTGTCATTATTGAAGTGACAGAAGCCCCAAAAAATGTTTCTCGACCCTGTATTTACTACAGAAAGTTAATGCATTCACAAAAGATTAAATTTTTCGATTCCCAGCACTGATAAAAGGATTGAGAAGGCCAGTGCAGCAAAACTCAGTTCGACTTGGAGCTCGTGCGAGGATACTGGCAGGTGCCATCTTCGGAGGCACGCAATAGTTGTTGCTCCTTTCTTAACGTTCTTTCCGGCGGTGCTAAATTTTGGCCTCAGAAACGCGCCATTTTGCTTTTCCAGCCTAATTAGTAAGGTATTGCGAGGTCTGGAAGCCTTTTGTGTGTCTTATCTAGACAATGTAACAGTCTTTTCTGAGGCCTGTGACGAGCACTTATGTTACTTGAGACACGTGCTCACTAGACTACAAAGCACTGGCATGACAGTAAAACCTCCAATGTGTCAACTTTGGGGAACCCAAGTTGCCTACCTCGGCCATGTCATCGGAAGTGGTATTCGTAAGCCCGCGGAGGTAAAGCTGATCGCCATTTCCACAATCTCCCCGCTAAATACAAAAAAAAAAAAGATGAGACGGGCTTTCTGGGACTTGTAAGGTACTACTGGCAATAGATACCGCGATATTCGGAAATTGCTAGCGCTCTTAACGATGCTTTGCGCAAGAGAGAACCTGAACAGGTCGAATGGAACGCCGCGAAAGAAATATCAATTCGAGGAATGAAGGAAGCCGTAATGAATGATCCCGTGTTTAAGTCTCCGGATTATAGCAAGCCCTTCATAATCCAATGCGATGCGAGTAACAGGGGCCTGAGTGCTGTGCTGTGCTAGAGTGATCAGGAAAATTAACATCCCATATTATACGCAAGCAAGCTCACAGCCAGGGAGGAAGCATAGAGCGCTTCTATAAAAATTGCGCGGGCCTGGTGTGGGCGATGCAAACACTAGTCTGGTACGTATCTGGTAAAAAGTTCATTGTGAAAACAGACCACTGTCCATTGACCTGGCTGAAGCGCATGTTGGGCAAAAATGAACGGCTCCTGCGTTGCAGCCTTGCTTTGCAACTATTCAGCTTCGATGTAATGTACAAAAAAGGAAAAGAACATACCAACGCTGACGGCATAAGTCGCTGCTTCTAAGTTTGAAGCAGAGTAAGGGGGAAAATCAAACGAAAATAGCTAGGAAGAAGACAGGATCACAAAAGTTTTCTTTTCCCAAAAACCTTTGCTTCTGTGCTTTTATATCTTAAAGAAACAATGGTCTATGGTGCGCTAGGCGCTCGCGGTTGACCCATCACCTGCTGCCAATTCTCTTGGCAAGCGTTGTTTCACCCATCGCCTTCTGCCAATACTACTAGCAATCATTCATTTTTTTTGCATAAAAGCCTGGCTCATACCTGGGGATAAGGAAGGCATTTGCTGGCTGTTGTCTTTAGGCCAGGCCGACTACGTCCTGCAGGAGCGTGAGACATGTGAGACCGTCAGCCGTACGAGCCCAAATGTTCGTCACGGCGAGAAGCTGCTTCCGACTCCTTCCCTTTGTGCTCGACTTTCCGAGCGGGGAGGCTTTGTAATCCTGTGTTCATCACGTGTGCCTTGGTGGTCACTGCCTTCACTTAGTAGATATCTCGGAGGGAATGGGGGATTCCTGACCTCGAAGCAAATCATCCGCGAGGGAGACCCCTCGATCCATGCCTCGTACATTCTTCTCCACAGACATAAATGGCGCCTACCAAGACGAAGCGATGAAGTGTCTCTGTTGGCAGCGTCACTCTTTTTTGTTGTGTGTGTGCTTTAGCGTGATTTGCGGTGCAATGGATAGTAGCAAAACATGCCGTGCTTGGTGCGGACCGAGGAACTACAGCAAAGCCCAGCATCCGTGAAGAGGGCCCAGCTTCCTTCGGGATCGGATAACATATGGCATATGCGTACATGCGTACATGCCTGATGCCGTCGGATGTAAGAGCGAACTCTGCGATGCAGCTCAAATCTTCCTTTCTGGAAAAACAGTCAATTAAATAAAAGAAAGCCAAATCCCCAGGAACAAGGATTGTCTCCAATCACGTTCAGTGATGCTACCGAAAAACAGCTCCTAATAAAGAGCCCTGCTGATTGGAGGAAAAAGGCGGTACCCTGAGAGGAGAACTCTAAGTTCGCAGGACTGCGCTGTTTTTGGCTTGGCCCCATTCTTTCTGTCTTTCGGTCACTGCATTCTGTAACAATGCGAATATATATCTTCGTGATTTTTCTTGAACGCTCCTGTCTCCTTGTCCTGTCTCCTGCAAAAAAGCTACCGCTGGGCTTGGGTTGCAACAGTATTTGGTGGGAAATGCAGCATCAGAATTCATTAGGTTAGTGTACACTAGCCCGCACGTTCGTTTTACTGAGCATTTTACTCTTCCCAACTAAGTAATTAGAACAGGCCATTTATTGTTTCAGTTACAGGGGAAAACATCGTCCGCACTTCTGCGAATCACCAACTGACATGCTGGATTTTATACGCACAATGTAATATATCACTCTTGATGCCCTTACTTAACACGACGTTTCTGAGACCACGAAACGATTCACACAAACAAGGAGGCACAACAACTCACACCACCTTCTTCTTTGTCCTCATACGCCGAGTTCCTCATCTTCATTATTCATCTGCTCTCTAACATTTGCCCCCCTCCCCCTTCCCCCTCCCCCTTTCGGAAACGAAGCCCTCCAGTCTAGTGTTGTCACGAGAGCTGTGCTTCACGCAAGTGACATGCGTCACTGGCTTTAAGGCGTGCAATCCGGTAGTTCAGTTCGCCGAGTCGAGTGTTGCATGCCTGCATTTTATGGTGTAGGCCTCACTTTCTCATCAGTTTACAAAGCCAGAAAAGGTCACCGGAAGGTAGGTGACCGGGCGACGGTGGTCGTCATAGCTTTTTCGATCGCTGTTGTGATGCCAAAGTCCTCATCGGGGCTATCCGCCGCGCTTCTGCAGCTAAGCAGAGCTTTCGCTAAGGATGGTTCGACGTCAGTAGAAAATGGGAGGATGGTGCCGATAGCGAGTCGAGTTGAGCGGACGTACGTCAAGAAGAACAGACTGTATTCTGTGGTCTCACGCCTGGCAATGTTCAAGGCCCATATGATCAACGAAAGAAAACGTTCCGAGTGTTTATGGTCCGTTGCGACGTACATTGCAAGCATATTGTCACGTCTCGATATAACGCCAAGGAGGGCTGAAAAATAAGACGGTTTGATTAGTAGACTAAAACGAGTCTTGTGCTCAAGCTTCTTCCTTCTTCTTTCAGCTCGCGCTTGTGTTCCCAGTCGTCATCTTTTGCGTCGTCTTCTATGCGGCATTTGCCCCCCTCCTTAGGAAGCATCGTCCCGATGGAAACAAAAGGAAGTAGGAGGTTAAGGTCAGCCCGAGTGGTACGGCTTCATACGCACGACGTGGACGACGTTAGCTTGGTGCTGGCGTCGCTTTGATGTTGACACCCCGTCTGGCATCACCTCATAAGTGACGTCGGTTAAACGTCGCTGTAAAACATAGGGCTCGAAGTATCGCAGCAGTAGTTTTTCGGAGAGTCCACGGCGGCGAATAGGCGTCCAGACCCAGACTTTGTCGCCAGGTTCGTACATTACATGTCGGTGTCTCTGATTGTAGCGTCGTGCATTATGCTCCTGCTGATTTTTGATCCGCACACGCGCTAGTTGGCGAGATTCCTGTGCACGCTGAGTGAATTCCTCGGCGTCCTGATCGAGATCATCGGTGGCGGCATTAGGGAGCAACATTGCATCCAGCATTTGTTACTGGTCGCCCATGAAGGAGGCTGAATGGTGTCATGCGAGTGGTATCTTGGCGTGCCGTATTGTAGGCGAACGTGACGGAGGGAAGTATTTCGTCCCAATTCTTGTGGTTCACGTCAACGTACATGCAAAGAATAGAATTTGTGCAGTCTGTGAAAACTCTCGGCGTTTACTTTGCAGCAGATATGTCGTGGAATGATCATAATTATTACGTAGTTCAGAAACTTTCCAGAACAGTTGGTATCATGCGCCGAAATTGCTTTAATTTTCCTACGTCAGTTAACATGTTACTTTACCACTCTTTGTTCTCTTCCATAGCCAACTACGGATGTATGGTGTGGGCAACAACAACAGCTGAAAATATTAACAAACTCACTGTCTTACAAAAGCGCATTATACGCATTGCATGTAAAGTGCCGTATTTCTTCCACACTGCAAGCCTTTTCCATCAACACAACGTTATACAAATGAAGTCCATGTATCACTATAGGCTGTGCTATAAATATAAACTCGCCATAATGAAAAAGGATGACTTCTTACTTACACTTGCTGGGTTAGAGCAAAGCAGAACTGTGTATGATACCCGCGCAGCAGAACCTTGGCATGGTAAGAAATGCCGCACAAACTATGGCAAACAAATGTTGCAGCATGCCTTACCGACCCTTCTGAACCAGTTGTACTGCTCCGAAAATATAGATTTAATCAATATTTCTTTGAAAGAATTGCCCCAAATGTTCATGTAGTATTTTACTGTACAAGTACAATGCACTGCGTACTAAAAGTACGTCTCTTTCTTTGTGCCGACGATGTTTTTTTTTTTCCTCACATTTTGTTTGATGTATTGTACTCCGCCGCCGTCAATGCTGCTCTGTAAGACGAAGCCAGGACTTCTCAAGCTGTTTATAGAGCTTTTTCCCTGGCTGTCCTCGCAACACCAGTTGCGGAAATAAACCTTCAACCTTCAAAGCATGTCGGCGAGGGTCTTATTGAGGCGTTCCGTCAACCCATTAGTTCGAGGGTGATAGGCTGTAGTTTTACGGGGACTGGTACCACTGAGGTGAAGAACGGTAGTTCGGCCGTAAATGCAGTTCCTCGGTCAGTTATAATAAGTGCCGGAGCGCCATGCCTCAGGACAATGTTCTCAATGTTCCCAGTCGCCATCTTTTGCGTCACCTTCTATGCGGCAATATTTATGAGTGTTCTGTTGGTGCTTTCTGTTAAACCATTGGTCTGAGGCTGGTAAGGTGTCGAATGTCTGAAATCATATGCACATAAACGGAGTCCTTCAATTTCATCGGCAATAAACGGGCAGCCTCTGTCATTTATAACAACTATCGCGTGACTAAGTCGCAAGATGACTGAATGCAGCATAAAAAGAGAAAATTGGTAAGCTGAAGCGGCGGCAAGAGCGGTCGTCTCGTAGTAGTGAGTAAGATGGTCCACATATTCAACAATCTAACGATTCCCTCCTTGCGGCTTTTGGAAGGGACCCAGAAATACGATTCCGCCTATCTCAAAAGGAGCCTTGGGCTGCACCACAGGATGAAGCATTCTAAGGGCAACACCGGTAAGATCCTTGTGACTCTGGCACTGAGAACAGCTGGCCATATACTGGTCGATCGTTTGGCCCATCAGCGGCCAGTAGAATTGCTTCTGATTGCGGTGCAAAGTTCTCGCAGACCCTAAGTGTCCCGGAGCTGGTTCATCACGCATGATGCGTAAAACATAAAAAAGGAGGCTTTTAGGTACTACCAGTAGGAGGTGACGGCCAGTGTTTGAGTAAACTTTTTTGTATAGCAGGCTATCATGTAGGCAAAACTACCTGTTTGAGGTTTGGTCCTGAGCAGCATTTAAGGACGGCTCCATGGGCTGGTCGTTTTTGTATTTTTCTGTTCGGAAGGCGCGAGTATCGGGAAATCTCGTAGATAAAGCAGCAATGCAATGGTCGAAGTTGTCTGCGTCACATTCTGTCCTGGCAAGTGGCAACCCGCAGAGGCAGTCCACCTCTGCGTGCCGTGGGCCAATTTAGTATGAATACCTCTAGTCGTATTCTTGCAAGTGAAGTGCCCAGTGGGTCAGGCAACCAGACGGGTCACGGAGATTGAGCAACCAGCATAGGGAATGGGGATCGGTTACTACAACAAAAAGCCGTCCGTATAGGTAGCAGCGAAACCGCTAGACGAGAAACCAACTACGAGACAATCCTGCTCGGCGATGGTCTAGTTCCACTGAGTCTTGTTGAGAGTCTGACTAGCGTAAGCAATCGCGGTCGTCATAGAGCTTAACAAGGAGAGCTCCGATGGCTATACCACATGCGTCCGTATGCACTTCCGTTGGAGCAGAAGGGTTGAAGTGCCGTAAGATAGAATGCGATGTTAGGAGGAAATTCAGGTGTCGGAAAGATGAGTCACATTCAGACGCCCACTGGAATGCAGCGTCCTTATGTGGTAGGCACGTGATCGGGTAAGCGACGTCTTCAAAACGATGTACAAAGCTTTGGAAATCTGAGCAAAGCGCCAAAAAACTGCTGAGCTCCTTCACATTCCAAGGTTGCTGAAATACAGCAATGGCTGCGGTCTTCCCAGGATCGGGCCGGACGACGTCACCATCGACGAGGTGGGCAAGCATCAAAGCCTGTCTCTCACCAAAACGGCACTTGTTATAATTCAGAACAAGGCCAGCTTGGCGCAAGCAGCCCAGCACGAGCATTAGGCGGTCATTGTGTTCTTTTAATGTCCGGCCAAAGATGCTGTGTCGTCCAGATGTCACATACAGACTTCCTATTTCAATCCACGTAGTATAAAATCCATGAATCTTTAAAATGTTGTGGGCGCACTGCACAAGCAGAAAGGCATAACATTAATTTCAAGCAGTCTATCGTGAGTGATGAAGGCGGTCTTCTTATCAGCAGGGTGCACTGGGATCTGCCCGTATCCTGACCGCAGGTCTCACATGTAAAAAGTATGTTCTAGAGTACAAGCACTCAAAGGCGTCAGCAATGCGGAGTAGCAGGTAGACGTCTATTTAGTGACTGAATTCATTCGGCGGTATTCTACACCATGCTGCAGACCATACTAAAAATGAGGATGAGGAAGTCGGTGTATGAGGACGACGAAAATGGACTGTGAGTTGAAGGGCCGCCTGGTTCATTGCTGAGTACGTTGATCGGTCATACTGAGATGGTGGACGATGGCAGCATTGTCTTGAAACATGTACACGGATACCGCATCAGTAATAGGCGGGAGCAGAGTGTAGAAGCGATTGATGCTGGAAGGACTCGATAACATGGTGTCAATAATAGCCAGGGTCGCGCTGATCTGGAAACCTGTGTGCCCGCTTAGATCTTTGCGGGCCAAGGTCTGTACGCTAATAAGGATGTCTAGAAGAAAAAGACTTGCGAAATGTTGCCGCCACTGTTTATTTAAAGAGGCATGGTATGCTACGGGAACAGAAAAATCAGGCTGCGATTGGGTTCGCATGGAAAATGTGGGGTTGGGACACTGGTGATGTGTGCCAACGGCGGGTATCGAGCCGGAGGAGCTCTTCGCTAATCATCTGCCGGTTAGTCGAGGTAAGGTCTGCGGAGACATTGTTCGTCAACGTTGGCGACGATTGTCACATTGGAAAGCCTTCCAAACTCTGCCGTTATTTAACGGGTGTTTAGTGTTTGAAATGTGTGGAAGTGACGTAGGACAGCGGAGACAGTCTAGATATCTTTGGCGATTAGAAAGTTATAGACATCATCTGCAATGCCCTTGAAACGATGCCGGACTTTGTCCTCATCAGACATACGAGAGTCGAAGGTTTTGCTCAATTTGAGGATTGTAGCGCAGTCTCTCAGGTAATTGGGCACGATCGGCGATGGTCGGCTCGGCCTGTTTCTTGCGCACTGGCGAGTCGCTAAAACACTTTTTAAGTTCAGTGGAAAAGCGCTCCGATGTCGTCAGCGCATCCTCGTGGTTTTCAAACCACGAGGACGCGGAGGTGGTGTCGGTCTGTAAGAAAACGACGTCTTCGAGCTGTGTGGCGGAGTCCCAACGGTTGTAGCTGCTCATCCGTTGGTAGTGAGCTAGGCATCAATGTCATCGCCCGCTGCGCCAGGGAAGGGGCCGGGCTCTCGATATGGTTGATAAAGGACGGAAGTCACCAGAATTGAAGTGGCATGAATCACAGAGCTAGACTCGGTCAGCGGCGGCATGGTAATGATCAGTGGCGGGAGTCCAGCAAGAAGGCGGCTACGACAGGGCTCGAGGGGTGCGTTGATGGGGGAACGCCAAAGGATCGAAACCGAACTCTCTTTCAAAAATGTAACTCTTGATGACTCTACATATACGCTACGTTCCTGAGACCACGGAACGGTGCACACGAACCGGGAGGCACTTCAACTCAAGCCACAATTATCGTCATCCTCCTACACTGAATTCCTTATCTTCATTATTCATCAGATCTGTAACGTATCTCTTATGGACGCATTGCTGCCAGATATTTCCTTCGCACACAATGGTGTCATGCACTTGGACAGCATAGCTGCCTATTAATGCAACTTTTCTTCCTGTATTATATTCTCTCCGTCATGCACTGCTTGCTGCGTGATCAGAACGCACAAGGCTGAGTGGAAAGATATAGTAATATAATAATTTTGATCAAACAATATGTCAGATCTTCAAATAAGTGGTCAGCTCGAAGTGTTTGTTTGGCTTATGGTGTTTAATGTCCCAAACCAACTTACGTTATGACCAATTTCGTAGCGGAGGACTCTGAAAATTTAGATTACCTGGGTACTTTCTTTTCTCGGGCTGTTAGCATTCATCACCATGATCTCGCCATTACGTGCCGGGTGGTTCCACACTTTCGCAACGTTAAAAGGCTCGAAACTGTCAATATTATAATTTATTTCGTTCGGTTGGTTCCAGTCTACAGAAAGAATGAAATATATGGCGGACACCTAAGACTGAGCGTTCAGTAGCCATAAATATTTGGAGAAATAAAAATAATTTACATGCCTCGAGGATGAAGCACTAGTAAAATTTTTCACCAAATTATTGTCTTGAAACCAGAAAGAGAAACACGAATACATGCAAATGAGTCTGCAAAGGTCACCGTATCAGACCAATGACGTTTTTGTGTTTTGTATGCCGCCCTCCTGTTAGAGATGCATAAGCTCCGTTCAGTTAATACTCGCTAGACGTGAGGTTCGTACTTTAAGGAAGAACTGCTTCCGCTGATTACTTTATTTCTTTCCGGGAAAAAAATATCGCGAGCATTTTAAAAGATTCTATTAGTCAGGGAGCTTTTCACTTTGCTTACTTCCCATAGAGACCAAGGTCATGCGTGGCTCTCTCATTCCGTAGTTTCTGCAGGACTATGAAATATAATTAACATGTAGAAAATGGCTACTACGTTCTCAAACAAAAAAGAAACTATGGAGCCCACCTTCTCTGCAAGGCTGCGCTCAGTGTCGTACACAATTGTCCACTCGGCTTCCTTGTCGAAGCTCGACACGCCTTTATCGTAGATATCCGTTTTCAAGTTCACCAAGAAGATCCGCTCGATGCAGAACTGCAAAAATCAACAGAACGATCATTAAACACAAACAGCAATAGAATCGATGGATTCTAGGATTATATTTTCAGTAAAGTAGCCAATTTAGTTCAGCGTCTTCGCTCCTATCTTTATTTCTCAGAGCCTTCAAGCCCCTTAAGTGGAAGGCGCGTTTCACGCTTATGTCTGGCACAACTCTCAAAAAGAAAAGTAATTACGCAAGAAACAGTAAACGTATAAAATCCCAGCAGATAAGTCACAGTACCCCCATCACGACGAAAGCAAAAGCTGGAGCAAGATGGTATTTCGTTCCGTAGGAACAACGTGAACAAAAGCATGACAGTGCGAAACACAGGACAGGGCAGCGCAAGTCCTGTGTCCTCGCTCTCTCCTAGTTTTCTTCGCGCCATCACGTCACGGAAATGATAACACGGTCTAATCAGGAGTCCATCACTGACGCTCCCGAAGAATGTTCTTTATACTTGTGTGAGTTGCGTACGCGGATATTCTCCCCGGTGTACTTATTACGGATTCTATAATATGCGCCTGCTAAAGTTGCCTGGTGGCTTTTTAGTGCACCGATGTATACTACTGGCGCCGGACATTCAGCGTGATTTATAGTGAAGTCTTTGTCTACTAGAGACACCGCCTGGTCAGGCACGCGTAACCGGAACATTGGTTCGACGCCGCATCGGCACGCCATCGAAAGAGAAAATGTGTACTGGTTGAATGGCGGGATTTCGTATATCCTGCCATTTGTGCGGTTTGGTTTTAGTGGTTTAAAGAGTTCAGCACGTCTCTTTCAATAGCACCGAAGACCTTTGTCAGAGCACAAGTAAGTGCAACCAATCTAGTAACAATGAGCGACACCTCTTGTGCATTTCAGTATATAAGACTACAATATTGTTATGCAGTTTGCTTTGCGATCTATCCTATTATTTTGAATATTTGTTCTTGTTTAAAGAAAATTGAAGGGGTGTGGCCTAGATGAACCCCCAGGAATACTTCACTTCAAGGCATTTACAGCCGCATTACTTTAGTTTTCGCAAGCGTCATGCTTGTGCCACAAGGTGTTGATATTTAAACAGTACTTGCAAGTTGGAATCTTTTAGCGGATTTTCATGCTCACGTAACCGTGTGAAGCTGAGGGTCTTGGTTAACCTTTTTAAATAGACATATGTCCTCCTCAATATTTCTTAACTGCACCTTCTGTCATAAGCAGTGATGGCAGTAGGAGGCAACACGGTTTAGTCAGCGGAATTTTATTGAAAAAGCATATCCCGTCTCATAGGTGGTATGGGCAGAGCTTGCCGCCAATCAATATGTCCGCACGTAGTTACACTGTATACGAATAAAATTGTGTCGCCCCCGCAAGAGAACCAACATCCTTCCGCTCCACGGCCGAGCGCGCAGAAAACTACGGCACGCTGAGTGCTTCTTCTTTCATTCATATAAATCAAAGCATTATGTACATAACCAAATAGGGCAATCAATATGCTTAGCACTGTTTTTGCGCCAAAAGATCCGTACATCTTTATAATGCAAAGCACAAAGAGCAAGAGCAGCGCTAACACCAACAAGCACCGTGCTGACGCCATACGGCAAGAGTTGGGTTGCACTGCTTTCGCATCTGTTCTCCAAGCGTGCCTGTATCATTTTAAATTTTTGATAGTTGATCTTCTCTGCAGCAGAGGAGGTAACTAGCGTACACAAACTCATTGTGGAAGTGGGTAGACGCTTATTTCGCCTTTTCTACAGTCGTATCTGTGCGAGACCGCCAGATTGACTTCACTCCAAAAAGCAGCAATATCTCAGCACACTTGTCATTCGGGTAACTGGTAACTGAAATTTCATGTCACTCGTGCAAAACGAAAATACATAGTACAATGACAAGATAGAAGGCGCGCTCTGTTGACCATGAAACGTAAAAATATTTGTTAGTCAGCTACGTTTTGCATGTAGCACGTCCACAAAAAATCTTTGATTGCCGCTTTCACAGGGTATCAGTAATGGAAGGCGCCTGAACATTTCGGAACGCAGGGTTCCAGGCCGGGCCGGTTTCTGTGGAGCCGGACAAAACATGTCAGCAGTGTACCGGTGACAGTTTTTCTATTAACTTTCTTTAAGCATTCGAGAAAGAAACGTTCCTTGAAAAAAGAAGCCTGCTGTTTTACATCCGTGTAAAATATCAGGAATGGTGCTCTTTGCTCCATGCTCCCAATCTCGCAAGTATGAACCTTCTAGTTGTGGAAAAGACTGTTAATAGTAAGAGTTTCTGCCTTTTGAAAAAGGAGTACCTCTGTACTTTTTTTTAGTCGATATTTATTGCCTCAGGGCAGAGTACCTCTGCACTTGAAGTTTCATTTCAGCGTTCACTAAGCGCTTCCTTCTCTTGACTTTGAAACAGCTTACTACGCCTCATCTGTTCAAAGCGGCACTCCAATGTAAATATCGCGCAAAACCGGTTCACTCTCTTCGCGTGAGCTGGCATGAATGGCAACACTTGTACCGAGTACCATACAGTTCGGAAAAAGACCTAGTTGTACAGAAACGCTCTGTTCGCTATTGGGATAGCCCTTCTATGCTACTGATGCACTTTCGCTGCCAGACTGTTGAGAGGAATAGCGCTTTGACTCGCTTGCCCTTATCAAAATAAGGTACCAAGGACGTTGTTGACTTCTGAGTCCATGCTATATTTAAGAAGCTCTATGATTTCGAGTCTCAGACGCCCAGCCATGTGCCGGAGCACTTTCGCACATTCCTTTTTCACGCGACGACTTGCAGAAGCCAGTGACATTTCAAACCCCGGCGAATTTCCTCACGGGATGTGCACACAAGGATGAGGTTGTACGCATAGGATAGCATCTTCAATGCATAATCCGGGAAACGATAACCATTCATATTATTTTCCTTGAGAGGAGCTTGCCACAGGGGCTTCATGTACTGCGCCAACACAGCCGGCGCATAAGGCGCCCTTGCCTGAATGCAATGCTGAATTGTGTTGTAAATATGGCCTCTCCGCTGATTACAAGTAGTGTGGCAACTTGCTTGCAGCAATCTCGATGCATTTCAAAAATTTTTCCCTGACGTTGCAACTCGTGAGGAGTTCGAAAAAAAAAAAAACGAATGCTCTATTTGGTCGAATGTCTTACTGAGGAAAACCTGATGGGCAGCAGTCACCTGACAGAGAACACGCAAAGCGTTCAGGCGCCCAGATATTCGAAGCCCATTGATGCCGTACTTGGTATCTATCTACCACTGAACCATGATCAAGACCTAGCTTCTTAGCAATACCTTTCGCAAGGATTTTGTCGTCAGTATTTACGCAGCTACCGGGACGGGTAGCAGGACTTTGAGGCCTTGCTCAATAGAAGAAGCAAGCAGGCTACGCATCAGTATTTCTTGATATGCGTCACGCAGGACTGAAACTAATTACCAAAAGAATTTACTATATTACGCTATACCAAGCCCATCTTTTCCTTGTGCTCTGGACTTAAGTTTACGTACAGCCCATCCTATCTCACCTTCCGTTATCTTTTCATGTGCTTGCTGTTTAAGTTCGTGGCTTATATTCAGCAGTTTGGCGTACTCCAAGACATTTTCTGCCCTGCTCAATGTTTTTCTTTTTCCAAACAGCTCTTGATATGCCTTCGTTAAAACTTTTACAATACCAGTTTTCTTGGTAAGAAAGCAGTAGCATTGCAACTACTCTACAACGTGGTTTTCTGATCGTTGTCTTTCCTTTTGAATATCTTAAAGGGCTTTTAGTCTCGCTGCTGAATATCTGTCCACACGAAAAATGGTAGGGGTAACATTAAGAGATAGGAAGCGTGCAGAGTGGGTCAGAGAAATAACTCAAGGTACCGACGTTCTAGTGGAAATTAAGAAGAAATGGGCATGGGCAGGACATGTAGTGCGAAGAGAGGATAACCGATAGTCGCTGAGGGTAACAAACTGGATTCCAAGGGAAGGAAAGCGTAGCAGGGGGCGGCAGAAAGTTAGGTGGGCGGATGAGGTTAAGAAGTTCGCAGGGGTCAAGTGGATGCAGCTAGCACAGAACCAGGTTAATTGGAGAAATGTGGGAGAGGCCTTCGCTCTGCAGTGGGTATAGACAGGCTGATGATGATATGAATATATATATATTCCCACATTCCTTGACAAAGAACGGACCCCGGCCGAAACGGCGGATTAAAGTTTGCAGTTTTTCTACCGTGTGTCATCTCCTTTACATTTATGCTTTACCGGAACCATTCGAGCTTCAACCCCCTTCTTATATATATATATATATATATATATATATATATATATATATATATATATATATATATATATATATATATATATAATAGGTTCACAATTAAGACCGTAAAAGATTATGCAAAGGTTTAACACTGTCAAACCTAACTACCCAGAGCGGCAGCGGCAGCGCGTTTAGCTATACCCGCCTCCCTTCGTCTCGTGCGGCAGCCTCAAAGCGAGCTACGTCCACTGGATGATCGTTTTCGGCCTGTCGATTTTGCAACTTCTGAGATGTAGGCATTTCGTGATGTGTCTCTCCTGGACCACCTATGATACTACTGCCGTTAAACTCACACGAACCGTTGCGATCAGTTGGCACCAAGCAGGGGAGGCTATCGACACAGCAAGAGCCACAGTTTTAGCGTAGCTGCGGTTGAGTGATGTCCTAGTGTCACCCGTTAATAATTAGGGGGTATTATTAACGATGCGCCCTTAACGGTGCGCACACTCCCAGACACCCTTAGAGTGAGTGGGGGTAGCTGTTCCGGTCGCGAAGGAGATGCCCTCGACCTGCGTGGCAAGCTCAGCCGGAATTCAACTACCTTGTAGTGACAGAAGGGGGTGGTCGTTTGGTGCCCAGCGGTCGCCGGTTCAAACCAGAGTAAGGATCGGAGTCAGAAGTAACAAACAAAACACAATTTATGTACAGCAAGAGACGATACAGAGGAATACACAAGATCACTTGAAATACACAGACGAGAGGTTCACAGAATACAAACGCTAAGCATGCAATTACACAGGTATCCAATAACATAGAGGCTTTACAACAGATGAAGCTCGAGAGAGTACATAAACAAACACCAAATTGTTCACCGGGCACTGTTGCAGTCCGACGCCTCAAGAGTCACGATGTGGCCGCCATACGAGACGAGCGCCGCTCCCTTGAAAGTCCGTGGGCTTGCCAGCAGCGGGTGATCCCCGGGAGTCCAGCCGAAGCACAGGCGAATTGCGTCGCAAAACACGGACGAACTGACTGACTGACTGACTGACTGACTGACTCAACAAGCGGCGCGGTCGCTTTAAATAGGGCGCGCCGCGTCTGTTTGTTAACATGCGCCAAAGCTAGCGCGCACACACACATAGCTTCGCTGGTTATAGCTCCCTCTTCTCCTCCCGTCGAACCGCGCGTCGTCATTGGCTAGGTCCCATAGAAGATGCTAGAATTTTCTGGCTGATTCCAGTCCGATGAATCACCGTCCTCCCCGGGCAATGGGAAAGAGGGTGACGGCAACGCGTACAAAGCTACGCGCTCTCCCGCGCGGGGAAGGGGGCTTTTCTCTACATGCTTTCCACGCGACGCCGCGCGGGCCTCGCACCGTGCCGGCTTGATGAAAATGGGCGCCGATTTCGTGACACCTAGTTGTCACTTGACTAGGGAGAAGAGAGCGCACGCCGACGGCGGTGGCTTAGCGACATCATAGCTGCCACGTGGTTTCTTCTTATAGTCAAGTGTTTGACGGAAACCAACCTGGCGAGGCAGAAGCATAGTAACAGAAGCTCTGGACACGTTTGATACATCTCCGAAACTCTTCCTCCGGTATGTCCATGGCTGTTTTGGTGATTCGCCGACAGAATGCAAGCCGATTCCTCGACCACGTAAACGCCTTTCAACCGACTATACAATTCAAAATGGAAGAAGAACGTAATGGTAGTATTCCTTTCCTGGATGTGGCTATCCAAAGCATACCCAACGGGACGGCAACTTCCGTGTACCGAGAGCCAAAGCACATGGTCGGTATTTAAGCTTTTGGTCCGTGCACTCTGTCCTGCATAAACGCTGCGTTTCGTAGGCACTTAACAATCTTGCTTTCAGTCTGCTCTCCAGCCTCAACAAACTTGGATTAGAGCCGCAGATTGTGAGGAAGGACCCTTCTAACAATGGGTGCTCGTAACAGATGCTCAAGACAGCCGAACAACTCTGCTCACGTCAAAACTCGAATGAAAAGGTCCCTGATAGAAGCCAGCGGGAAAGCATCCCGTACGCTTCAGGAGTCATTGATGCAATCGCTAGAACAGTTGATTACAGCGTTCATATCGTCCACTTGCCAAAAAAAAAGCTAAAGCAAGAACTGGTGAGAGTGAAGGACCTGGTCGAACTTAAGCGATATCCCAGAATTGTGTACAAGATTCCCTGTAGTGATTGCGGAGCTGCACATATTGGCGAATCCAATAATTTTGTCAGGCGCTTGACGCAGCAACCGAATGACGTCTCTAATGGCCGCACGAAAGGAAATGCCTTGGCTGAACATTGCGAGACTGCGGAACACAGCATAGATTGGGACGACGCCTGAATCATCGCGATGCAGAGGAATCGGTCATCACGACTACTTCTTGAGTCACTGCACATTCAAACGACGGCGCAAGTTTTACACCGGATCATCCTTCATCTCTGTCCTGTCTATTGCACTGTATTTATGGGTCCTTCGTCCAGACATTTCCATTTTGAACAAGGAAGAAATTGGACTTCGGAAGAAACTGGACTAAAGCAGCGGATCAATTACCTGCCTCGGACCCCTATGGGAATAATGTGGGCATTGGTCCCGTTTCATGATGGAAGGAGCTGGCCGAAATCAAAAGAAAACCTTCATCCAGAGCGGCTGCCCGAACCCATTCGAACTAGGGCCACTGATATAAGTCGGCGGGAAATGCCATTTGGCACTGCGCGTGGAATGTGGGCTGCCCTATAGAGGCTGCCAGCATTGGTCCCAATTAGGATTATCGGGACGTTTGTCGGCCGGCCACTTAAGTCCTACGTCGGCCCCGTTGCCGCGCCTGCCTTGAGCCTACCGGTGCTGGCCCGCTTTGCAACATCGGACTCACCTGGGCTTCCCCTTCATAGTCAGTTCTGTTCTGCATTAGTTGTTCGGTACTCAATGACTTTCGAATAGCCAAACGGCATCATCAGCAAGCAGGATATCACTTGCGTGTTCTCTGGTTTTACTTTTTAAAACGGTCGTGTCTAAGCCATGATCTGAAAACGATTTGTGGATCACGGTCTAGCGTACCTCATTAGTTGAGATCTCACCAGATACATAGAATCTATCTAGCCTGTTGGAACCCTGGCTCTCCCACTGATGCGAAGCCAATTACGCCCAGCAAATCATATTCCGTAAGCGCTTGCGTTAGCTTAAATAGGCTATAATGTGGTGGTATAATTCAGAGCTGTATTTCGCCATCATCCCACAGCTAAAATCCTCAGCAAAGATTCTTCGATATGGTGTATCTAGATATTGGCTGAGTTGCAAAGAATTCCTTTCAGTCAATCAAATATTTTGGTCCAAGGATGGAAACTAGCAAAATTGATCGTTGTGAAGGAGCATCTCAACACTACAAAAGCGTCCGCTGCGGTCCTAATGCTACTGCGGAAATACAACTGTACCACTTTTTAACCGAAACGGAGATAACAGCGCTGTGCTGTGCCTGGAAGAGAATTCAATGTAAAAATGCTAGCTGAGAGAGTAGTTGATGTCGTATAACTACACGTTTAAATACAGCTTTGTTTCCTGTAAAAATGCTAAATTTCTGTTTTCCAGTGGCAAAATGTTGAAACGCCGTTGCTTCTTTCTGCTCGTAATCAACCTTATGCAGTTTGCCTTTTTTTTAAGATTTCTGGTAAAGCCATTATTTAAAAAGCGACTCTGACCTTTCAGGTGACTTGTCGTGTTCAAGTGCGTTCAAAGGAAATGTTTCCGTCGCTCATCCTCTAAGCGAAGCCGCGTTAATCCCTGGCCTTCTTTTCACTACTAAATTTTTGTCATGTTGCTCGGAATTTTCGCAGCCATTGCTGCTTCTGGGCGAGGATCTACAACCTCGCGCGACAGCCATACAAACTACATCACAACTTCTAGATTGTCAGTCGCGTCCGAATCTGAACCCGAAGCCGTAGACACTTTTGAAACTTCATCTGAGTGATTTTTTCAAGCTCTTTTTGCTTTCCTGGTGCAAAGCAGGCATAAACGCTTTAGAAGATCCAGGCGCCACTTTGGCAGCTACTCCTAGAGGCGCGCCCTCTCCTCCTGCGCTCAAGTCAGGGAGGTCTCTGGCTCCTGCCGGACAGAACTACCTGGTGTTTTTTTTTTTTCGTTTATTCCGTTCGGTTCACAGCAGCGTTCGACAATCATTTGGCTTCTTTTTAATCCAAAATGAGTGTGACATTATTCTCGCCCACATCTCATCAGAATACAACGAATGCCTTCATGTAGTCTTCTGCTTCATGCCCAAGCTCTGGAGCACCGATCGGTATTGTGCACGGCAGTCTTTGCCTACGTGGCCAGACGTCTTCCACCTTAGACACAGCGCTGAGCTTCCAGATACGATTATAAGAGTGCTACTGCTGTCAATCTGTAGCTGGTGTGGAAGGGATTCGACAGTAACCGTCTTTCACAATCAATACCACTGACCTGGTCGACGTATGTGCGCCGGTAAACTTGCTTGCAGGTCGTCACGTTTTCAACTCTCCTAAATGGCTCCCGCGCTTTACGCACGGCTTAGTCACTGATAAGACAATGAATTCAGTGTAGGTTGATTCGTATTTCACTTTCATTACGGTGTATAACGATGTCTGTTTTACCTTTTATCTGGAGTGTTTTCGGGATGGCCAGCACTTGTTTTGCTGGCTACGCCACATACGCCTACTGTGTGAGAACGCCTTTGTAATTCCCCTTGTGTAGCGTAAAGACACCGAATGACACTGAGGGAAAGTACAACAATAGAGAGTTTTAGTTTCACGTACGTGGGAGCTTCACGTACGTGAAGCGCCTACGTGTGACCAGTGCGCATGCGCAGAACGCGAAGAGTCCGCGGGAGTTTCACGGACGTACGTGAGATTCGGATTTTCACGTTGGCGTCTTCACGTTGCTGGCGTACGTAGAGTTTACAACATGGCGACGCCCTGCCCGCCCGCTTCACAGCAATAACAGCTTCGCCGCTAATTCCTCGGCGCGATATCGTGTTCTAAACTGTTGTATTCGCTTTAAGCTTACCCAATCTTACCCTCGCGTAAAGTTTTAAGTGACAAATCGCCTTTTTTTGTTACACAGAAGGACGATTTTTCAGCTGTTAAGCCTGAAGCAGAAGCGTTTGTCGTCGTCATAGCAACGATCTTGTGAGGTCACGCCAGACCAGAGTTGACCGAGAAGTGGCTAGATGCAAGCCGGCAGCCAACCAGAGCCAATCCGTTGTAGGGGGAAGGTTGTGAAGTTGTAAGCATGAGGTCTGTTGGTTCTGTTGCCCAGTGAATTCGCTTTTCCAAAAGCGACGATCTGGATATGCTTCGCGACGTGAGAGAATGCAATCCATTCGAAGAGTGCATGCGACACGCTGTGCGGTGGACGCATATAGGTATGCGTCTTGCTCATTGTTCACTGTACAGCAACGACGATACAGCAATTTGCAATTCGCCCGACTCTTGGCTACGGCCGCAGCGTGGCTCGGCTCAAGGCAGCTCGACTAAACATAAATAGCTTGGTTCATTTGTACTAGATGGCGCGGCATAACACGTTCGCACAGTTTTTCGAGGCATGCATGAAAGGTCCATACATTTTGCTTCACGTACACCACGTACGTGAAACTAAAAGTAGTCCTGGCGAAATGAGCGCAGCGCACGTAGACTTCTCACGTGTGCGTACGTAACTCTGTACGCACGTGAAACTAAAACTGTCTAATTACGCTAAATATTAAACATGAACGAGAATTCAGCACACCTGCCTCGAAGTATAGGTCGTGGCGGCTAATGAAAACGTTTCTAAATGTGCTCATGTGAGACTCAAAAACACAAAATGAATTTCCCGTGAGGCTGACCACTAGTGCTATCTACCAAGGTTGACACAAAACATCGCAGTACCGCAGTCTCGTGGTGCAGCGATCCTCGACCTTCAAATTAAACGTTATAGCGCAAATCACCTTTTATATTCGGGAAAGTGTAAAGGACCAAATATGCAGTAGCGTATAATCGATATCAGTAATAGAAATGCTTTCGAATTACTGAAAATGCAAAAGCTTAAGTGGAACCCTGGAACTTTTAGTTTTGGTGCGTTTTGCATTTCATAACGATTTCAGCAAATGCGCAGTTTATTTAGGCCATTCGATTTACCTGCAAGTCAACTGTGTTATTGCAATGCTGCCCTTTATTAGTTTAATAAATAAAGAATCCGTGTATTGCTGGTATCAAATAACCAAGCCAGTATTCAAGCCAATTGCCGGTGAAAGTCTCGCGGAAAATTCATTGTCATTGCTTTCAATTTTGCATGTGCAGATTTCGAAACTCACTCAGCAGAAAGCATGGCCAACCTGGTTCCTTTTACGTCACGTGTTATATAAATGCCCCTATTAATCTCGTGTCCGAGCACCAAGCACCACACAAGTGATGACTGCATGCAGTGGTCATATTTTAGACACAGCGCATATTTCAGAGAATCACTGGCCACTACTGGAGACTGAACCGGACGATGTTATACCTAATACCAATTACCGATTCAAGTCACATACACACTGACAATAAACATTTCCCGCATTCGGAAAGTATTGCAGACCATCCACTTTAAATTTATAATGAACCTGAAGGTTACAATTTTCACTGATTTATTTCGCAAGAGAAAACCGCTTGCCTTTTCTAAGCGGTCTTGAACTGCGGCAACGCATTAACGCCAACCGAAATAGCCGCAGCACCTGCGCTTTTTACCTGTCGCACACCTCTTTGATTTTCGCTCCCTTTACTTTACTACTCCATTATTTCTTAAGCCGCAGTTCAAGTGCTTCTGAAGAGTACACAGCAGGTACCGGGGCTCAAAAACATCTTTTTTATTATCGTTTGGAGCGCAGCTCTTTGGAGCCCGTTCCTGGGTTTCGCGTCGTCGTCGTCGTCGCCGTCTCCGTTGTCCCTCGTAACCAGCTCCACTTTCACTCCGACTTTCCTTTCCTGAGAGAGAGATCGAGGTGGTGAAGGATGGCAGTTCCTGTCCCTACGGGACTGTGACGGTGGTCAACCCCGCTTGCAGCGGGAGTTAGCCAGCCACCGAATTTTATCTGTTGGCCGTCATTGCACCCGCCACTGCTTCTGTGGTGGACGTCGGCTATTGTTGCGGCGCGCGTCTTTCTCTTCCTCTTCTTTTATTGCGAAAGCAATACTACTTGCACTTTCTGCCATTGATGGTCGTGGCGCTTCCTCACACAGCAGCGCGCCACGTGATCGTGTGACGTCACGGCAAACCGACAGACGGGGCCTCGGCTCGCGCCATCGATGGCGGAGGTGAGGCTTCATGTTGTTGTTGTTGTTGAAAACTTTTATTTTCCAACAGAGAAGGACCACACCGCCTGGGCAGCTCTGTCTCACCCCCCTGTAAGGGGGAGGGGACTTAGCGGCCCAGCCGCACGGGATGGTCGCATTAGATGCTGGCCAGTTTGGTTTCGCCGGCGGCCTCTGCTGCCAGTTCGACGGCGGTGAGTTGGAGCTCAGGGTCCGAGCTTCGCAATAAGGTTTCCCAGGCTTCCCTACTGCTAACGTTTTGCGCCCTGCCTGGGGAGTAAGCACACTCCCAAATTATATGGTCGAGGGTTCCTCTCGCCCCACACTTTTTACATTTATCGTCCTCGCAGTCCGATCGGATATGTTTATTTAGTACTGGGTTTGGGTATACTCCAGTCAGCAGGCGTCTCCACGCCATTGCCAGACCTCTATTTAACGCCGTGTTTGGTGGGGGGAAACGCCTCTGGCATTGCCTGTAGTGTTCTGTAATGTCTTGATACGAGATTAACCGCCCTTCTCTATTATGTTCTGCCTGAGCCGAGCCATCCTGTACAGCTCGGAGGTAGAGATCTCGAGCTGCACTGTGGGCCGCCTCGTTACCGCTGACAGATTCGTGCGCCGGGGTCCAGATGATGTTGATCGTCCTATCAGTCACTCCTTGTGTTAAAATTTTGGTGGTGAGGGGGTTTACCTTCCCCCTACTGAAATTTTGGATTGCAGTTTTACTGTCGCTAATAATATATCTAGCTTTGGTGCCAACGCAAGCGATCGCTATCGCAGCTTCCTCCACTATCTCGGTTTCTTTCCCTAGCATGGTAGCCACCGTGATGAGGGTGCCTCACCCATCTACCGCCGCTATGGTAGTGTATCGACTGTGTTTGTTTCCTGCCGCGTCTACGTAGGCAACTTCATTTGGGAGTTTGCTCCGATATATTGTTTCTATTGCTCCCGCCCTTTTCTGTCGCCTTTCCCTATTAAACTCAGGGTGCATGTTTTTGGGTAGGGGAGGGATTCTTAGGTGCGCCATGATTTTCCTGTCAATGTCAACCCTTTCCTTTTGCCCCCTGTCTGTGGCTATTCCAAGGTTACTTAGCGTAGCTCTTCCCACTCGCGTCGTGCTGAGTCTTTCAAGTTGTGAGGTTTTAACCGCTTCCGTGATTGCTGAAATCGTATTGTGCAGTCCTGGGGCCAGTGGCTGCTCTGTCGATGTACATGTTGGGAGGCCTAGGGCCTTTTTAACCCATTTTCTGATGAGCGCGTCTATCTTTCTCCTCTCATCTGCCTTTAGGTTCAGATAAGCCGTGGCGTAGCCCACTCTGCTAATGATGAAGGCTTTTGCCAATCTCAGGAGGTTTTTTCCTTGAGGCCGCCTCCGTTACGCGAGACCCTCCTGATGAGGTTTAATGTCTGGGTCGCGTGGTTTTCTAACTTTTTTATGGTGATCGTGTTCCTTCCGTCTGTTTGTAACTGGAGTCCCAATATTCGTATTGTCTCTACTTTTGGAATCTCCCTTCCTTCCACGTACACCTGTGGGTCAAGGGAGGTTTGTTCCTGAGTGCCTTGTCATTATACACGAAGATTTCTGATTTTTCAGGCGAACATTTAAGTCCTCTGTCCGCCGCCTACTTAGAGATGACATGTGCTGCCGCCTGCAGCGTTTCATTGATTTCTGCGTCGCTCCCTATGTTGATCCAGAGAGCGTACAGGCTGTAATTTAAGTTGTAATTCCCAATTTTCCGCAATTCCTTAGGGAGCCCTCTCATGGCCATGTTGAAAAGGGTGGGTGACAGTACCGATCCCTGAGGTGTCCCCCTGTTACCTAGCCTGATCACCCCAGATTGTATTTCCTGGAAAGTTATAACCGTCGTGCGGTCCGTTAAGAAATTTCTGACATAGCGATAAGTTTTTAGCCCTATTCCTGCCTTCTGGAGCCCTTACAAGATGGCTTCGTGCTTGACGTTGTCGAAGGCCCTTTTTAGGTCCAGTCCCATAATGACTTTCGCATCTTTGGTTCTGGAATTATGTCTTGCTGCAGCCGCAGCATGACGTCCTGTGTGCTCAGATGGGGCCTGAAGCCATACATCTCGTCTGGCCATTTCTCTTTTTCCTCCATATAATTTGAAATTCTGGTCTGAATTATGTGTTCCATTAACTTTTCTACACATGACGTGAGCGATATAAGCCGGAGATTTTCCAGTTTCGGTTGCTTCCCGGGTTTTGGGATCAGGATCACGGTAGCCTCTTTCCACAGCGGTAGGATCTCCCCTTTTTCTCAGCATTTCTGCATGTAGCTGGTAAGGGCCTCTATCGAGTTGTCATCTAAATTCCTGAGCATCTTATTCGTGACTCCATCTGGCCCTGGAGCTGACTTGGTTTTGAGTTTCGCTATCTCCGCCCTTACTTCAGCTCTCGTGATGGGCGCATCTAACTTCTCATTTGGAATTCCCTGGTAGTTGGGTAGCTTTCTAATTTCGGTGGCCCCTATTATGTCTCGACGAGTTTCCTCATGAATATGTCATCGTCCTGCTCTTCGCATGCGTGTCTAACCTTAGCCATTTTGACTCGTGCTTGTCTTTTGGACGTTTCAGGGTCTAATAAATGTCTTAGGATATTCCACGTCTGCGGGAGGTTCATATTCATTTCCATGTCGCCACATTTGTTAGTCCAATTTTGTTCACATAGTTTAAAGGCGTAATCTTCTATTTCTTTGTTATGGCGCGCCAGTCTTCTTCGGAGATTTTTGTTGTTTCTGCCTTGCCTTTTAAGTCGACGTTCCTTGCCCTGTTTGGCCTCCCACATGTGTAGGGGTCGGGCATCCGCTATTTCCGGAGCTTTTTCCCCTTCTAGCGGCTTAGTTGCTTTCCTGGTGTCTTTCTTTACCGCTTCGCACCAGTCCTCTATATTTCCTATCTCTGTTAGGTCTCTTTTCCCCCTAATCTCTCTAAATCGTTCCCAGTCTGTGATTTTCGTCTGGAAGAACTTTTTTCCTTTGACTTTACTCCTGATTTCAACCGTGGTTTCCACTATTGAGTGGTCGCTCCCCAGGTTGAGTTCCGTATTTAGCCATTGCGTTGTTTCCACGTTTTTAATCAGGGTCAGGTCCGGTGAGGTATCGGCGGTAACGCTGTTCCCCGCAAGCGTGGGGTGTAGTGGGTCAGTCAGCAATGTTATCCCCAGGTTATGCGTGTCCTCCCACAACTGTCCCCCCTTTGCGTCTTCCTTAGTGTAACCCACTCCGGATGATGGGCGTTAAAGTCCCCCACTATAATTAGCGGCTGGTTCCCTGCTATCTTAAGTGCCTTGTTCATTACCGCCCTGAAGCGGACCTTCCGTTGTCTCGGTGGGCTGTAGATATTGAGTAGGAAAGTGTTTGATTCCTCCTTTTTTCCTGTTAAAAGTTCTACAAAGACGTTTTCTATGACGTTGTCTTCTAATTCGTGTTGGATTGTTGCTATGTTTCTCTGCACCAGTGTTGTAACTCTCGATTTGTCCCCTTTCCCACTGTGGAAGGCGCGATACCCTTGAAATTGGGCCGGGCCGCCAGTCTCCTGCAACGCTATAGCAAGGGCGGCTGATTCGCGGAGCGACAGCATGCTCTGCAATACCGGTCGCTTGCGTCGATACCCGCGACAGTTCCACTGCCAAATTTGGATGTTATTGGGCGGTCTGTCCATTATTCAACTTTGTTTTGTTCTCCTCAAGTATAGTCACTCTCGCATTTAGGTTGGCGGTTTCCCCCTTTAATTGCTGGAGCGCCTCCGTCATGAGGTGAAAGTGATTTTTCATCTGTATCTGCATATGTTGAATCTGCTTGGCTAAGTCCTCAAGTTTACTGTCTCTTTCCTTAGCGAAATTCTTAAGACTTTTGTCAAGTTTCGCATTTGCTTTCTCTAGCTTTTTATCCACTGTTAGGTCTGAGCTGTTATCCTCCCTAACTTTGCGTTTAGATGGGGGTGGAGAGGTATCCTCGACCAGCATATTATTCTCCGCTCCCTTGTTGTCGACTTTAGCTGAAGATGTTGGCCTTCGATTTTGTTGGGCGCCTCTATTTCAGATCCGCCTGCTTTTGTTTGAGATTTAGTCGCCACTGTATTGCGCTCTGTTTTTAAATTTTGTATTCCCTTCTTTAAACTAAGGATCGTTGCATTCATGCTCTTAATAATGCTTGTTAATTTTTCTATTTCCTCGTCTTTTTTGTCCTTCTTAATATTTCGGCCCTGGGTAACCTTGCCTGCGAAGCTCACACCTTTGCTCTCACCATTCTCGGTTGTTGGTTCGTCTCGGTCTCGACTGGGGGTCCTGGCTCTCGAGCTTGACAGTCCCCTGGATTGGCTCCTCCGCCTGAAAGAGCTTCGTCCCCTGGAGGCTGTCCGCTGCTCCTCTCCTAGTCTAGGGAAGGAGCTCATCCTGGGCTTGTACCCTTCCTTCTCCCCTTCTTGTCTGGCTCTTGGGCGGCTCTGGTGTTCTTGGGTTTTTGCGATTTGGTTGGTTGCTCCCCCCGATTCCGCTTCTTTCTTCATCTTCTTTTCCTAGATTCTCTTTTTGACTTCGCACGGTGTACGAAGGGTCAGCTTGCATTTGCTGTCCCCCAGCATGTGCTCTTTCCCGCAGAGTTGGCACCTCAGCTTGCAGGTGTGGTCCTCTGGTGGATTTTCCTGTCCGCAACCACGGCACTTGATGTTTGTCGGGTTTGGACATACGTCGATTCTATGGCCTAGTCTTCCGCATGCCTTGCATACTTCATATTTCTTCTTATACAGGTAGCATCTGTGCGGGGCTCCCCCAAGGATGACGGTCCTCGGTACTTTCTCCTCCTTGAAGAGTATTATTATAGTCGTGGAATCTTTCCCGAGTCTTCTTACCCCGATAGCCTCCGGGTTTTTTCTTGTGCCTTAGCATTTGCATAATGTCCTCTTGGGTGAAAATCCTATCTACCCCGTGCACCACTCCCTTGCCGCACCCGTCTGGAGTGCCCACGTAGGCGAAGAATGCCACCTCTTCTTCTTCCCCTAGCTTAATTCGGTTTATGCTCGCGTATTTCATTTTCCTTTCCCCACTTGTTGTAGCGATGAGAATGGAATGTTGTTTCCTGTTGGGTATCACGATGTCTTCCTCTTCCGTTTCTTCAATATTTACGCCCGCCGACGCCCTGATCATTCTTGTTAAATATGCGGCTCCACGTTTAAGGAGTCTATCTAGTCCTCCTTCGGGTAGGAGAATAATCTTGTCCGCTCCCTCCGGGATTCTGCCTCTTGTCTTTCTACAGAAAATGCTGCCAGTTTTCTTCCGGCCTGCTTAAGCCTGAACTGCTCGGCCTCGATTTCCTTCCTGCTCTTTTCAAGCGCGACAACCTTCTTCCCTCTGCACTGGAACCACTGTCCCGTCACCGCGAACTCCCGCGGGTCCACTTCTTCACCTTCACAAGAGCAGGAGCGGTGACGTCACGCCGTTGAAACTTGACCGCGTGACGTCACGACAGTCCGAGAGACGGGGACCCAGCCAGCGCCATCGATGGCGGAGGTGAGGCTTCACAGGCCGGCTGCGCCACTGCCGAGAGAAAGCGCTCACTAGAGCGGGATAAAACGGGGGGCTGCAAATGCGCTCCTCTCAGTGCGCTATGTCGGATGATGTGTACAAGGCGAGGCTAGAACGATCTGCTGCGCCCAAACGACGGCGCCGTGCCGAAGAAACAGACGAACAGAGGGAAGAACGGCGAGCTAAACAACGTGCGTATGTATCAGCCTGCGAGCACGCCGGTCAAGATCGCTTGAACGGCCAAGTGAAACTTCGGAGACGTTTCATGGACGCTCTTAATGTCGAAGATGGGGGTGAAGAATTTATTAATAGTATGGAGCGACACAATGTGAAGAAAAGAAAACGCCGTACTGAAGAAACACCGGAACAGAGAGAAGAGCAAAGCGTATTCATCGGAATAAATAAAGCAAAATTACAGTAGAGCCATGTAGTGTCCAGAATGAATCCATGCATAAGCTATACGGCGCGAACTACCAGCTGAACCAAGGCGTTGCTTTCAAAATATTCCAGGCTGAACCAAGCTAAGCCACTCCTGATGGGGCTGGGACAGGTAGGTCACCGCCGCTTGCGGAGGTGGCTAGCCAGCCACAGAATTGTTTTGTTGTAGGCCGTCATTGCACCCGCCACCGTTACGGTGGTGGACGGCGACTGTTGCTGCGGCGCGCATCTTTCTTTCCCTCTTCCTTTTGTTCTCTATTTTCTCTTCTGTCTGCACGAGGCAGCGGAGGTGGCTCAGCTACAGAGCCAGTAGCAGGCCCGTGCATTATTTTCCTTCTTCCTAAAGCCACAACAACAACAAGCGAAGCCACAGCCAATTTTTTCCTTTCTTCTGGCCAGTGGTTACGGCGCTCGACTACTGTTCCCAAAGACGTGGGATCGAATCCCGGCCTCGGCGGCCTCTTTTCGGTGGAGGCGAAAAGCAAGGCGCCCGTGTGCTGTGCGATGTCAGTGCACGTTAAAGAACCCCAGGTGGTCGAAATTTCCGGAGTCCTCCACTACGGCGTCTCTCATAGCCTGAGTTGCTTTGGGACGTTAAACCCCACAAACCAACCAACCAACCTATTTTCTCTTCTGTCCGCACGAGGCAGCGAAGGTGGCTTAGCTTACAGAGCCAGTAGGAGGCCCGTGCATTTTCTTTTCCTTTTTCCTACAGCCACAACAATAGCTTCCCTGACGGCGGGGTCTAGGTGTCCACAAAAAAACAAATGTGAACGACACCGCGCCTTTCCGTTGTAACTTTCATTCCCACCTTCCTTCCTTCCCTTACGGTGCGGTTCAGGCATCCACAGAAACAAGTGTCACAAATACTGCGCCTTTTTATTCTGTGAACCTCTTATGAGAGGCACGCTTCAGAGCTCAAGCAGAAGATGTGACCACACATGGTACATACTGCAGAAATGATAAATTCAGGAATGATGCGAGCGCCCACACCGAGGTGCAGGGAACATGTGCAGGTACCGAGAATTCCCACACTCAGAAAAAGCACCATATTTTGATGTAATTTGCGTATATACAGCTAGTCTGATCTTCCACATCTCCAGCCGATCGTCCCTTAATTGGCTTTTGAGGAAGGTCTAGCTCAGATCTAATCCGCATTCATTTTCCTTTAAAACACACTGCTATACATTCGATGAGACGCCTGCAAACTTTGACTACAGCATTTTCAAGTCAGTTTAAGATATTTGTGAAGGTTCTTTCTTCCCGTCTGCAGCTTGTGGCATTAGTCTTTTCGACGCTAAATGTTCCTATGGGTGCACGCGCCCTCCCCCGCAATCTCCTGATCACCTAATTGCTCTCTTTATTTCTCCGACCAAAGCCTCGCCGGGATGGTGCAGTGGTAAGACGCCCGACTACTCTGCCGGAGTACCCGGGTTCGAACCCGACCTCGGCGGCTGCGTTTCGATGGAGGCGAAATGAAGAGGCGTCCGTGTGCTGTGCGATGTCAGCGCATGTTAAAGATAACCAGGTGGTCGAAATTACTCCGTAGCCCTCCACTAAGGCTCCTCTTTCTCTCTTTCCACTTTGACACCGACCTTCATCCCCTCCCTTACGGAGCGGTTGAGGTGTCCACAGAAAACAAGTGAGACAGTTACCGCGCCCTTTTCCTTCCTATAAATTAATCAATCAATCTCCGACCACAAAGCTTCCTTCATGACAGTCAAGAACTGTTTGTGGAGTATTTCTTCAAGGAATATGCGTGAAAAATGAAATAGTCTGTAATTGTACAGGGTGATCCACTTCTAGCTATAACACGGTCACTGCTTTCAAAGTAGCAATACGTCGCATGCAGGAGCTTATCAAAGCAAAGATGGAGCTCTGCCCTGATGGGGCTGGTGCAGGTGGGTCACCGCTGCTTGCGGCGGGGGCTGTCCTGGCACCGAATTTTTATCTGTTGTAGGCCGTCATTGCACACGCCACCGCTGGTGGTGGACGACGGCTGTTGTTGCGGCGCGCGTCTTTCTTTCCTCTTGCTTTTCTTTCTTCTCTATATTCGCTTCTATCTGCACGAGGCAGCGGAGGTGGCTCAGCTACAGAGCCAGTAGCAGGCCCGTGCATTTCCTTTTCCTTCTTCCTACAGCCACAACAACAACAACAAAGCAAAGCGATATATGCACAGTAGGACGCGGCGTTTATGCTTCGCAGGACCTGCCGCCTAGTTGTATAGAATGGCCGGGTCGGACGCAATGATGCTTTGAAAGCAGTGACCATGTTATAGCTAGAAGTGGATCACCTGTACATACATGTCTTGCTCGAAATCTTTGCCTCTATCTACCGAAAAAAACTAAAACAGCTGATGAGCTGGATTCAAATTTCGCATTAGTAAGTAACTTAATCGTCGGCAAATTTTTTGCATGTTTGAATAAATCAATTTACATAAACCTGCATAAGATTGCACTGGAAATATGAGAAAATTAGAGGGTCTCAGATATTTCTTAAGACAATAATGGCGAAAGCCTACCCTTCCGATCCTACCATTTGCCTTTCATCGATTGCCTCTTATCGGCGTTCGTTGTAGCGTTACATATAACTGATTTACATGGAAAGAGAAGGCGACGTGTTTGTCACACTTTCTTCGGCAAGTGTGTTTGTATGGTACACCATCGCTCTTGTCGCGTGGCGTTCCTTGGCGCGCGCTAAAGTGTGGGATTGCAGATGGCAGGAACGCTCGACAAGAGCACGTCTCGTGGAATTTCGCGGAACATAACAGCGCACAAATCTCGCGCACGGGGTTTCGTTCTATGAACTTAGACTTTCGCCTTAAAACAAAACGGGTCTTATTTGCTTTGCGGTACTCGTTAGCCAAAACTTCGTGGCATCGAAATTCAAGAAGTATTTTGCTTTGGGCTAGTTGGTTCATGGTTGAAGTGGATTATGAAGACGGCGCGTCCCTTTCCCTTTCGCGCCGTCTTCATAATCCACTTCAATCATCGAAATTCAGGTTGTTTTCTTTAGCCGAAAACAGATGTCTAGCATGCGTGCTCTGAACTCACACGGAGCCCTCCGCACTGAGATCTTAAAGCTGGTCTCAATTGTGATAGACCAACACCGATCTGCGACGAAGGTAAGGTGCGGTCGCGCTGATATCAGTCATCCAGCTGCGCCGACTGGGAAAGTAAAATAGGCTAGCTAAATAAGAAATATATGAAGGCAAAACTACGCGCAAAGCTGCGTAACTTCGTCTACGCTCTTTGCTGGTAGTGGCGATTAGTATGGACTGTTGCTTTGTATTTGCCGAGAAGTTAAAAGGAACATTGCGGCAGTCGAGCATGAGGTCAACTGGCGTGACATCGAAGCTGTAATAATAGAAATTATCACTGGTCGCAAGGAAGAGCCTAGTCTCTTCATCTTAAACGTGTGCAGTACCCCCCAGCAGAGAAAGGTACGTTTCCGCGCCCTCTTCCGCAAAGCAATCAAAACAGCAGGAAACAATCCCCTTATAATAGTGGGAGACTTCAATGCCACCCACCAAGAATGGGGCTACAATAGACACGACCCCAAGGGTAGGCAACTGTGGGAGGACATACATGAGCTCGGTATCACCCTCCTGACAGGCCCTAGCTGTCCGTACAGGACCGGAAAAGGCGTCTGTGTAGACACCACCCCTGGCCTTACCCTTGGGAAAAACACGGGAGACACGATCTGGAAAAACACCGCTCAAAATTTTGGCAGCGACCACTTTGTTCTGGCTCCCGCCCTCAGCAAGGGCGTCAAAACGCGTCGCTTCAAAGAGCCCAAAATTACCGATTGGGACAGCTGTAGGCAAATAAAGGGAAACAGTGAATCGGGAGACGAAATTCAAAACATAGACAAATTGACGGAGACGCTTAAGAAATAGGTATAGAATTCAACCCCTACCCTACGAGAGGACGATGCGCCAGTGAAGGTTGACATCAATCTCCTTCATATGTGGGAAGCGAAATGCGGCATGGAGAGGCGTCTCCGGTCACAAAGATGGAACAGGAACCTTAGGCGAATGATAGCAAGATACAACAAAGAGATTAAAGATTACGCATTAAAACTTTGCGAACAAAACTGGTCTAGTAGGTGCGACGAGATGGAAGGGAACATGAGCCTTGCCAATACGTGGAGCATACTGAGACACCTACTCGATCCTGACAATTCAAAAACCCAATCGGGCATAAGGCTGACGAAAGACCGACACGCGTTCGAGAGCACGGGCGAGGAACTCATGACGAAACTAATTAACATGTACGTAGGTGACACACAAACCTTCCCCTTGCCGGATTATGAAGAACCCTCAAACGAGACGTACCAATCACGGAGATTCGCGCCGAAATATTAGGCATAAAAAGAAAATCGGCTCCCGGCCCAGACGGAATCACAAACAAGGTTCTCCGAAATTTGGACGATAACTACATCCACACGCTCCCGAAATACATGTGCGTCGTATGGGACAGAGGACACCTCCTACAACAGTGGAAGCCAGGCAAGCGTAATTTTGATACCGAAGCCAGGCAAACTCCCGAAACTAGAGAACTTACGACCAATCTCTCTAACATTATGTATAAGGAAATTGATGGAACGGGTAGTCCAAACACGACTAACGCGTTTTATGGAGCTTAACGACCTGTGGCCGCACGGAATGGTTGGGTTCCTGCTCGGCCTGTGCACACAGGACGTAATGCTCCGCTTGAGACACGACATAACAGAAAGCGAAACCAGGGACGCGAGGGTACTACTAGGTCTAGACCTGACAAAGGCGTTCGATAACGTAAAACACGCGGCGATTCTTTCTGGCTTCCAAGAATTAGGGGTCGGAAAGAAGACGTATGCCTACGTAAAAAACTTCCTGTCGGATAGAACGATAACGATAAAATTTCAAGACATTGAATCCTCCACCGTCAAACTAGGAAGCAGGGGTACGCCGCAAGATTTGGTGCTGTCCCCTTTCCTCTTTAATGTTGCCATGCGAAACCTCCCGGCTGAACTGAGGAAGGTGGAAAACTTAAAATTCAGCATATACGCGGACGACGTCAACCTGTAGGTCACCCAAGGGAGTGACGCGAGCTTCGAGGAGCGCTTGCAGGCGGCGGCGGATACCGCAGTGTCCTACGCGGCCAAAAGGGGCCTCTCGTGCTCTCCCCGAAAATCGGAATTGTTTATATACAACCCCAAGGCACTCAGGCGTAAACGCCAGATAAACATCAACATAACAGTAAACGGCCAAACATTGCCGAAAGTAGAACAAATTAGGATCCTGGGGCTGTTTCTACGAGCAACGATACAACGGTAAAGAAACTGAACGCGTACGCACGCAAGTCACGGGTCTGTTCAGGAGAATCGCACTCAAGGATCGGGGCTTAAGGAACGAAGCCTCCTGAAACTAATGCAGGCTTGCATCACTAGCCGCATATGTTACGCCACACCATTCTTAAACATCAGATCAGACGAAAAGCAGAGAATAGACGCACACATCAGACGATGCGCGAAGTGGGCTCTGGGACTACCTATCTCCACCGCGACTGAACGCCTCCTCGAAATGGGGGAGCACAACAGTTGGACGGAACTAGCGGAGGCTGTGCGCATGGTGCAACTAGAAAGATTGAGCAGAACCACCACGGTCAGATACATCCTGATATTACATCCTGATAATGAAGATATTACCCTTAAAGGCGGAGCTTGAATGTTCTCCCAACTGTTTATTTGAGATTCGAATTTTACCTCTGTCCGCTGGTATAGAGATTGCATAGGTTGTAAGTCCATCTTGCGGTACGCAGGGAATTTTAAATACACGAATATTCGTTTGGTTTGTGGAGTTTAACGTCTTAAAGCGACTCAGGCTATGAGTATATTATGATTTGTAAAGAAGAGGAAGACGTGGCTCCAGCGCGCCGACACGAGACGCGAGCATCACTCGTTCGAGCCAGCGCCTACCTTGCAAGCACCTACCTGCAAGCCTCGACTTAGCCCAAGCAAACGAGCTCGCGTTGCAATAAAGCTCGTTACAATCTTGGGGGAGTCTGCGAGGACAGATACTGGAGCTACGCAGCCGTACCCTCGCTACCTCAATGCCAGTTGAAGCCATCCAACCAACCGCTTTGCCACCCGCCACCTGTCCCGGTGCGCTTCGTCAACGGGTCCCGCCATTTTCAGTGGCACGGACGACCATGATGTGGAAGACTGGCTGTCCTCCAACGAACGGTTGAGCGCTCACAACCTGTGAGGCGACGGCATGAAGCAGACAAACGTAGTTTTCTACTTGACCAATGGGGCGAACCATTGGTTCAAAAACCACGAATCGGACTTCGCCACCAGGTCCGCTTTCAAGATATCTTTTATTCACATCTCCGGACGTCCGGACGTGCGCCAACTTCGCGCTGAACAGCGTCTTACCTCTCGCACCCAACAACTAGGTGAAAGCTTCACCAGTTATATTGAAGACATCCTCAATCTATGCAAGCGCGTCAGTGCATCAATGACAGAGACTGAGAACATCAAGCATGTAGCTCAAGGGCATTGAGCTAGACACCTTTCACTTGCCTGCAGCCAAAGGCCCCACCTCTGTCTGCGAGATCATCAATATCTGCCAGAGTATGACGGACTGCACCGAGGGCGAGTCTCCACTGGGCTGCCCTCAACACAGGCCGCGGCTCCAAATAACATCGACGTAATGAGAGAAGTCAGCAGTTCTCTCCTACTCCAGATCCAACCGTTCGTCTGTGAGGAGGTAGCCCGGCAGCTGCCGCTGCTTCCCTCTGTTCTGAACCCGCCATCAAATCCGGCACCAATACTTGAACATCTGATCCGGGACCAAGTGTCCGAGGCCATGCCGTCAGTTTGTCATCCACCTCCTGTTGCAGTCCCTGCAGTTGTAACGCCTCCCGTTGCAGCACCTCTCGCTGCAGCGCCTCCGGCTGCTGCGCATCCTGTTACAGCGCCGCTTACTTACACTAAAAAAACCCAACAGCCACCGCCAGTGTTTCCTCCTTTTTTCGATCTCCCCCTAGAGTCATCCCAGCTCCTGCTGTTCGCCCGCGCCCCCAACGCTTCCAACCATGACTACGCCTGGGGCATCGCTGGACATGTGATGCGTCACTGCCGCCGCCATGTCATGACCTCGTTTGGCGAAGCCGACCACCGAGAATACGCTTATGACCCGCCTCCACGGCATTTTACCAGAACCCCTACTTCCTAGCCCATCGACCCCGAATGCCATTCATCTGTTCGTCGCCGATCTGCATCTCCGTGTCGCCGCTTGGTGTCTCCCATGCATCGTCGTTCAACCGCGCCGCAGGAAAACTAGTGATCGCAATTCCAGAGGCAAGAACTGCGTTTTGATAACTGTTTCCGCGGAGGGCATCGATGTTCTTGCCCTTGTTGACGCCGATGCTGCTGTGTCAGTGCTAAGCTAAAAATGGTGCCGCCAGATGCGCAAAGTGACGACGCCGCTTATGGTTTTTCGCTTCGTGCCGCCGATTCCTAGCTCATATACCCTGCGGCAGCCTGTACAGTTAGAGTTCGTATTGAGGGCGAGCTGTACGTCATTGAATTCATCGTTCTTTCATCATGCTCTCACGACGTCATCTTAGGCTGGGACGTTTTATCCCAACATCAGGCCGCTAGCGGCTGCACTCGTGCTGAATTAGCGCTGTTTCACCCCTGCATTGCTACGACGACCAACACCGTTCCTACCTGCGACAAAGTCACTGTGGCTGACAACGTTTCAATCCCGCCATGTTCTGCCGTTCTTATGCCTGTTTTATACGACTCTCAATCCGACGGATATGTCATCTTGAAACCGTCCGACGGCTTCACGCGTCGCCACGGTCTGCCCCTGCCGTTTTCTGTGCTTACTGTTAAAGCTTTCCCTAGCGCCATGGCCGTCATCAAATCATTCCAATTATGGCAAAAAGACACGACAGTTTTATATTCCTTACTATTTCAACAAACAACCAGCACATGCGTTGGGTTGCGATTCTATGAAGGCTACTAAATCTGCACTGAAAGCGTGGATTGCAGGTCGCGAAGAAAGCTATTAAGCTTCTTTGTAATTTATGTTCGTTTTTTTTTGCCGATTTCATTACGTTTATTGACTATAGGTTTCAGTGTCATTTAGCTATTGATTGTACTGAGAAAACTATATATGCATTGTACCAGTTTTTGTGTTTTTCTTTTTTTGACTGACTGTGTACTATCAGCGTTTTTATATTGAATGCATACCGCTGTGACTGCCGTTGCCCGCCCACAAGCGCTTGCGCTTCTGCGGGCACCCGCTATTTTTTGCATTTATATTTCTCGCAATAAAGTTCATGTATGTATGTATGTATGTATGTATGTATGTATGTATGTATGTATGTATGTATGTATGTATGTATGTATGTATGTATGTATGTATGTATGTATGTATGTATGTATGTATGTATGTATGTATGTATGTATGTATGTATGTATGTATGTATGTATGTATGTATGTATGTATGTATGTATGTATGTATGTATGTATGTATGTATGTATGTATGTATGTATTCAACTGCCCATTCTCTCTTATTCGTGCTGAGTGTCTGGGACATGTCTAACCTATTGCCTCGATACTCGAATGTGACAACTGCGATGATACCCGTTGTCATATACCGGTTGCTGTGCTTACTGCTACTTCTGCTGATTCATCCCCAGTAGACATCTTCGCCAACTGTATCGACAATAAGCTCAAGCCGACTCAAAAGACTCAGCTTCTTGCCCAGCATGACCAGTTCCGTGCCTCCTTTGATTTGTCGCATCATAATTTAGGCCGCACATCGGTTGTTACAAATCGGATCGACACAAGTACCCATTAGCCTCTGCGCCAACGACCCACCGCGTTTCCGCGACCGAACGTCAAATCATCGACGAACAAGTGGCCGACATGCTTAAGCGTGGCGTCTTTCAACCTTCGCACAGTCCTTGAGCCTCTCCCATCATTCTTGTCACCAAAAAAGACGGCTCCATCCGCTTTTGTGTTGACTATCGGCGCTCGAACAAAATCACCCTTAAGGACGTCTATCCTTTGCAGCGTATCGACGACGCTCTTTTCTATTTACAAGGCACAGATTTTTCTCATTTTTGGACCTTCGTTCTGCATACTGGCAAATCCCGCTTGCCGATGCAGACCGTGCCAAGAAATCTTTTGTGACGCCAGATGGACTGTACGAATTCCACGTCATGCCGTTCGGACTGTGTAATGCACCTGCCACGTTGGAGCGCATGATGGCAAGCATATTGCGCTGCCTCAAGTGGAAGATCTGCGTGTGCTATTTGGATGACGTTGTTTTCTCGTTGGATTTTCCGACGCATCTAGCTCGATTGAGACATGTTTTGGAATGCATTACTGCTGCTCACCTCAACAATAAGAATGTTAGGTATGTGGGTTCAATCGAACCAACGCAGTAGTCACAATTTTACCATGCTCAAAACAACAACGCTACAAGTGACACGCATGATCACCCGCATCACCAACAGGCGGCATGGCATGCGCGAAGAGGACACACTAAAACTAGTTAGAAACCTGGTAGTGAGCCGAATTATGTACAGCCTGTCCTACCAGTGCCTCAACAAGAGTGAAATACAACAAGCGGATGCCCTGCTACGCAAAGCGTATAAGACGGCACTCTGATTACCGCGCAACACGTCTACAGAAAAGCTCATGGCGCTTGGATTGCAAAACACATTCGAAGAACTACGCGAAGCGCAGCTTGAGTCGCAAAAAATCAGGCTGCTGCAGACAACGACTGGAAGAGCGCTATTACAGAGACTCGGATACTGTGAGCAGATTCGAGAAATAGCGAGGACGGAAACGATCCCCGACGAACTTCGCAAGTCCCTCAAGGTAGCTCCAATCCCGAGAAACATGGACCCTAACCTCCACCAAGGTAGAAGAAAAGAAAGTGTCAATTTTATTAAAAAAAAAGCATACGCTCCTCAAGACACGACCGTGTATGCAGACGCGTCCTCGAGAGGAGGACACAACAAAGTTGCAGTGGCCACGGTGGTCGATTCGCCTCTACGTGAAGTGACCAGCGCCTCTATCCGACACCGCACAGTAGCAGAGGCTGAGGAAGTAGCCGTTGCTCTACCGGTGGCGGAGGGCTATAGAACTGGGCGGTCGCTAACGATACTCACAGACTCACAAACAGCCTGTCGAAATTTCATGAATGGTAGGATTGGTCGTCACGCGCTCCGTATACTCCTCGAAGCGAGCGACAGAGTTAAAAACCTCGAAGAAAACAGACCAGGCAAAAAATGAGGCCGCGGAAAGTCAGCGGCACTTCCATCCCGTCTAATTCTCCCACACGAGGGAGAAAGGAGGAAAGAAAAAGCTCGGCGGAGACAGTTCTTCCAGGAAGGAGAGCGTAAATTTTTAATCATGAATTTTGGTTAGGTATAGAACAGTGAAATGTGATTACTGGCATCAAATACCAACCACTAGGAAACTCGAACGCAGGTATTTGCTTCATGTTTCTACATTACATTAATGGTATGGAATGCGTAGAATGATTACGTGCATAATTTATTTGATTTCATATCAACTGTACACATGCGGACAGAAGCAGTGCCGGCAAACTGGGTTCTTTTGTAGTGATAAAGCAAGCATGCAAGATTACAATGTTAGCGCAGAACACAGAACACTACTGTAAACTTTGGCTATGTAAAGTGTGTGTGTCTGTTAGGGATACCTCGTCGCATCTTTTCATTTTCTGTTTCACGTGCAGTTAATAAAAATGGGAAACGATATCTGCTGTTCTCTGTGCTATTTCTTGCTGCGGTCGGGTACGCTTGCTCGCGAGCGCCTGGCCCTCGAGAGCGCTATGCTCGTGGTTTTTCTTTCAATCACACTGTTCCTGCCGCGAGCCGGTCGCGCCGCGGCAGCACGATGATGCGGTAGAACTCCACGGGCAGAGGGTTCTCTTGGGGGCGGGCGCACGTGAGCGCGCGACCCGCGCTGCTTGAAGCAACCTACCGACACCCCCTTCAGCGCACCGTTTTTTTTTTTTTGGACCGCTCTGCTATACGGCTTCCCCCGTCAAGTTCATTTTTTACGCGCACCCTCCCGCTATAATGGGGAGTTTGGCGCTAGCGTCTGTAATTCGTGGCCGCTGGGAGGTATAGGGAGTTTCACACCCCTGACAAAATTATGTGGATTCCGGGGCACATGGGGGTGGCAGGGAACCAAGAGTCCCACAGGATAGTTCAAACATACATTACTTTCCGAGCATCCGACGAGTCCGCGGAACTTTTGCCAGCACCCAAGCATACTCGGCCATGCTAGAAAGCTATAGAGGAAGAAGAATGCGATATCCCCCACTGCACAGTTCTCTCACCAGAGAGGAAGCTGTTATATGGAGACAATTACAGACGGGTTCATACCCAAACCTACACATACTAAATAAAATGCACCCTACCATTTACCGGATAGATGTCCGTGGTGCGATGAAAAACCAGCACTATATCACATCCCATGGGCGTGTCAAAACATAGATGTGGTCCCCAAAATTCGAACCCCGAGTGCGGAGCAATAGAAGACCGCTGTCCAGCGACCGCTGCGAAGACCAGCAAGGTCTGGTACAGCGAGCCCAACGGGCGGCAGTAGCCAGCGGAGCCCTGGACTGAGGGCTACCGACCACTGTGCATAAGTGGACGAGATCGACAGAGAAGACTCTTGTGGATTCAACAAGCAGACATCTCTGAAGACGACCCAAAAACCGCCAAATAATATAGGACTAAATAAAGGTTTTCCTTCCTTCCAACTAAATTTAAAGAAATGCCACTTTGCCGCACGCCAATTGACAATTTTGGGCCATGTTCTTTATAAGGACGGTGTGCTTCCCGATCCAGCTAAACTTTGTGCGGTCACAGCGTTCCCAAAACCATCCACGGTGAAGGACCTCCGAAGTTTGATAGGCCTCTGCCCTTATTTCCGACGGTTCATCCGCAATTTTGCTTCCATCATCGCGCCATCGACAACCCTCCTTCGTGGAAGCAATGACCTCTCCGGCTGGTGTTCTGCCTGTAACAAGGCGTTTAGTACACTGCGCCGATTGCTTACCTCGCCGCTCATATTGCCACATTTTGACCCTGATTCTTCTACTGAGATCCACACTAATGCAAGCGGCACAGGTATCGGTGCTATTCTAGCACAACGCAAACCCGGGTGTGCTGACTATGTCGTCGCCTACGCAAGCCGCACCTTGACGAAACCGGACCTAAACTACTCAGTTACGGAGAAGGAGTGCCTAGTCATAGTTAAGGCGATAGGGAAATTCTGCCCTTACGTGTACGGCCGACCCCTCGAAGTCGTTACGGACCACCATTCTCTATGCTGGCTGTCCTCCCTTAAGGATCCAACTAGCCGCCTCGATCGCTGGGCGTTACGTCTTCAAGATATGATATTCGTGTTTGTTTCAATCTGGAAGGAAGCATAACCACGCCGACGAACTGTCTCGTTCTCCGCTACCCCCTCAAAGTGCTTCCGATTCCTCCATTGGACTGCAGTTCCTTGTCGTTTACCAACATGGCAGTCGAGCAGCCCAGAGATCCACGGATCACCTCCCTTCTCGCTTTCCTTTCGGCCCCTTCGCCCACTTCTACGCCTCGTGCAATTTGCCGCCAAGCTGCTCATTTTACAATACGCGATGGCCTGTTATACCGCCGACATTATCTATCTTACTGCCGCAAATGGCTGCTCGTGATTCCTCGACACTTGCGCTCCGAAATCTGGGCTTCACCTAACACTGACTAGCAAGCCGCTCACGCTAGCGCATTCAAGTCTTAAACTCGGCTTCGCTTGCGTTTTTACTGGCGCGGATTGTACACTTACGTCTGCAAGTTTGTTGGCTCCTGCCTTGATTGCCAACGCCGGAAGGTCGCCCATCGCTATTCCACCGGCCCCATGCAGCCTCTTACTTGCCCATAAAGATATTTCGACCGAGAAGGCATTGACCTATACGGCCTGCTTCTCTACACTGCATCCGCAAACCGCTGGGTCATTTTAGTTATGCCGAAACCGCCGCTCTACCTGCTGTTACGGCATGCGATGTTGCCACCTTCATCTAAAACCACTTCATCTTTCGTCACGACGCGCCACGGGAACTATTGAGCGACCATGGTCGTGTATTCTTATATGAAGTGGTTTCCTGCAGCAATGTATCATTCATCGACACTACTACGGCCTACCACCCGCAGACTAATGGTTCGACTGAAAGATTCAACCGAACCCTAAGCGACATGTTGTCGATGTACGCAACTGTCGACCATTCCAACTGGGACACATTGGTACCTTTCGTCACGTATGCATATAACACCGCTACGCAGACCACTACGGGATTTTCGCCATTTTTCTTATTATTTGGACGTGAGTCATCTTCCCACTCGACATCATACTTCCTTACTGGCCCGATTCTTCTGAAGCCACCACTGTGTCTGAAGCCTTGAGATACGCTGAGGAGTGCTGGAAGCTCGCCCGTTCACTCACGTCTTCCGACCAGGGCCGACAGAAAAATCGTTTTGACTCAGCTAACGCCACCGATAGCTTTTTTCCGCATGCCCGTGTTTGGCTACGTGTGCCTTGTGCATCACCGAGCCTCTCCTCCAAGCTACTGCCGAGATACCAAGGACCCTACCGCAACCTTGAGCGCACCTCACCCGTCAATTACATTGTTAAGCCCGCCACGCCTTCGCCGGACCGTCAACGACGTGGGCGTGCAGACCGCCGATGTTTCTCATCTCAAACCGTACTACGACCCAGATGTGTTGTTGTCCTCTTGAGTCGCCAGGATGGCTCCCTCTTAACCTTGGGGGAGGGGGGGGGGGGTGATTGTAAAGAAGAAGAGGACCTGACGCCAGCGCGCCGGCACAAGACGCGAGCACCAGTCGTTCGAGCCAGAGCCTACCTTGCAAGCGCCTACCTGCAAGCCTCGACCTAGCCCTGGCAAACAAGCTCGCCTTGCAATAAAGCTCGTTACAGATTATTAATATTGTGAGCACTGTGTGGCGCTTCATCTTCCACACTGCTGAACGTGCTGCTTCATCTTCATCCTGCTCCCTCTTGTAGATACCCATCGTCATCGAGGAGTGTGTTTGGCTGCAGTGTGCGACCAAGGCTTCAGGTCTGTAATAAAGCCTGATTCCCCAAGTCCGACCTTCGCGTTGCCTTACACGTGGTGGAGGTGCGCCTTGATTTCCCCGCTGCTTCGTCACCTGCATCCACCTGGAGCTTCGTTCTGGCCGCCGTTTGATCCCGACCACCATCGTCATGACACAAGAGGGCCACTCCGCTATTCCGGCTGCTACCAACTCGACTCCAGCTCCCCTTGCCACTTGGACTGTCAGTAGCCGTCAGCGCGACCCTCAGATGTTCGCCGGTCTCCGCGGCGACGACGCTGATGACTGGCTCGACAGCTACGACCGGGTCAGTGCTTTCAACCGATGGGACGATTCTCTTAAATTAATTAATGTGTCCTTTTATTTGACGGATGTGGCCAAAACGTGGTTTCTAAATCATGAGTCGACGATTCCGGATTGGGCTACCTTTAAACAAAAGTTACGCCAGATTTTCTGCGCTCCTACTGTTCGCACGGAGTCCGCCAAAAAGAAGCTAGAAGCCCGACTTCAGCGGTCCAATGAGACCTATACCTCTTATATCGAAGACGTTCTCGCACTTTGTCGGCGCATAAATGCCACCATGCCAGAGGCCGAGCGGGTTCGGCACGTCCTTAAAGGTATTGGTCCACTCGCCTATAACGCCCTGGCCGTGCAGAACCCAACCACAATTGACGCCATCATATCGACTTGTCAACGCCTTGACGAACTACAGTCAATACGCCTGCAGCCTGATCCCACTTCATTTGGTTTCACTGCCGAAGCTGACCTCCGTGTGCTTATTCGCGAAATAATTCGTGAAGAGCTCTCGGCTCAAGGTAATTCGTGCCGCCCTGCATCTGAGCCACATAATTCAAGTGCCGGCCTGCGTAGCATTGTTAAAGAAGAGCTGGCCTCAATGACCCATTCCCCGCCAACATCGGTCGCTCCTACCATCCGTCAGGTGCCAACGTACGCCCAGATCACGTCCTTGCCGCCCGCAGTTGGAGCACCTACGCCACCGGCGCCTACCACTGCTCATGTCGCTGCATTGGCACCACTTGCCGCGGCGCCGACATACTACCCCAACTGGCGCCCAGCCCGCCCTGTGTGTTATTACTGCGGGTACCGAGGCCATATTTCCCGCTTCTGTCGTCGCAGGCTCCAGAATGAACGCCGCGGCTACGAATCATTTGAAGCAGACTACCCTCCTCGCTTTTCCGGCTCTAACCACCGTTCATTCCCTGATTATCCCCGACGTTCATCACCCCCGCCAGAAAGCCCCGCTCCGCCTGCTGGTTACAGGCCTTCAAGACGCCGTTCTCTTTCGCCTTTTCGCCGCTCCACCTCGCCTCTCCGTCAAGCTTCTCTGACGACCCCCCGCCTGTCGGAAAACTGACCACTGCAGTTTTAGGAGGGAAAACTGCACTCTTCGGCCATCCCAAAAATCCTCCGGAACGTCCCTGGAATATTATTTTAGTGCGGGTTGAAGGATTATCTGTTGAGGCTTTGGTTGACACGGGCGCCGCTGTTTCTGTGATACACACTGACTTGTGCTCCCGCTTGCGAAAAGTGAAAACGCCTTATGATGGACCTGAACTCCGCGGAGCTAATGGTGCAATAATTCGGCCTTCTGCAAAGTGTACTGTGCGAGTTTTTGTTGATGGTGTCCGCCACCATGTACAATTTGCCGTGATGTCACCGTGCGCTCACCCAATTATTTTAGGCTGGGATTTTCTGTCTGCCGCATCAGCCAGCATTTCGTGTCGCGACAGGGTCATTTACATGAACGAGAGCGATCCGTCTTCTGAACCTCCCGAGCCCCGTTATCGCCTGCTTGCCGCTACTAACTCAGTGTCGCCCCCTGGATGCGAACAACTTGTCGCGCTTACTTCTACTGACATTGATAACGGAGATGTGCTAATCGTGCCTTCTGATCGCCATCTGACCCGCGGAATCGCGCTACCACCAAGTCTTGTTCGGTTTGAGCATGGCACAGCGCTTGTCGCTGCTTCGAACACTTCCCCAGAGCCCATTGTGCTGACTAAAGGGACATGTTTTCCTTGTGTCCTGGACATTCACCCGGTGTCCCTCACCACCCTTACCGCCCCCTCTTCCTCACCAGCAGCTTCTTCCGATGCTTCTCTCTGTGTTCTCTTTGGCACCATCAATCCTGACCTTCCTGCGACTCACCGCCAAGCTTTGCAGGAATTACTTCGAAAACACCAAGCCTCCTTTGATGTCACTACTCCGACCTTGGGCCGAACGTCTTCTGCACAGCACCGCATTATTACAGAAGGTACTTCTATTGTTAGCCGCCGCCCTTACCGTGTTTCCTTATCAGAACGTAAAATCATAGAAGATAATGTGAATGATATGCTCCGGCGAGACATTATTCGGCCATCAGCTAGCCCCTGGTCATCTCCGGTCGTCTTGGTCAAAAAAAAGGATGGGTCCGTGCGTTTTTGCGTTGATTACCGCGCACTTAACAAAGTCACTCGAAAAGATGTTTACCCTATGCCACGAATTGACGACTCCCTCGACTGTCTTCAGGGCGCCGAATATTTCTCCACTTTGGATTTGCGTTCCGGTTACTGGCAGATACCGATGCACGAAGCCGACAAAGAAAAAATCGCATTCGCTACTCCCGATGGGCTTTACGAATTCAATGTCATGCCTTTTGGACTTTGTAATGCCCCCGCTACGTTTGAGCGCATGATTGACACTGTTCTTAGAGGACTTAAGTGGAAAACATGCTTGTGTTACCTGGACGACATAGTTATTTTCTCTGCAACTTTTTCTGATCGTTTATGCCGCCTTGATCAAGTACTAACGTGCCTGGCATCCGCCGGTCTCCAGCTGAACACAAAAAAGTGTAATTTCGCCAAGAAAGAAATCAAGATCCTGGGCCACCTCGTCAGCCGCGATGGCATTCGACCCGACCCTGACAAGCTTGCTGCAGTTTTGAACTTTGCACGGCCTCAGCGGACTAAGGAACTACGCAGTTTCCTTGGCCTGTCTTCGTACTTTCGCCGTTTCATTCGAAATTTCGCTACCATTGCTGCACCGCTCCACCGCCTCCTTACAGACCGTACTACTTTCAATTGGTCCGAAGAATGCGAAAAAGCTTTCCAAACCCTAAAGAATGCCCTCACTTCGGACCCTGTTCTCGCTCACTTCGACGACACTGCTGCCACCATTCTTCACACCGATGCCAGCAGCCTCGGTATCGGCGCCGTACTTCTGCAACGTGATACCGCTTCTCGGGAAAAGGTAATTGCGTTTGCCAGTCGAACTCTAACACTAGCGGAACGCAACTACAGCATCACTGAGCAAGAGTGCCTAGCCGTCGTTTGGGCAGTTCAGAAATTCCGCCCCTACCTTTACGGCCGCCATTTCACGATCGTTACCGATCACCACGCTCTGTGCTGGTTATCAACCCTCAAAAATTTGACTGGACGCCTGGGCCGTTGGATTCTGCGTTTGCAGGAGTACCACTTTGATGTCATATTCAAATCGGGACGCAAACATCGAGATGCCGATGCTCTTTCCCGCTGCCCGCTCTCAGAATCACCACCTAGTGCTTCATCGAGCCTTCCTGCGTGCACCCTCGACGTCCCAATGTCGTCCAGAGCCCCAACCTTAACCTGTGCTTCTCTTGCCGCTGCTCCAGATCGCTACGCCATTATTTCAAACCAGCGAGCAGATCCCTACTGTATTTCCCTAATCAACCTTCTCACCGGTGCTTCTCACCCTCCTACCGCTAGGATGCGCAGGCAACTCCAAAAGTTCAAACTTGACAACGGCGTGCTCTCCCGTTATATTTATTGCTCCGAAGGCACCCGTTGGGTCCCCGTTATTCCGAAAGCGCTTCGCACCCGTATCCTGGCGGCTTTCCACGATGATGCTACAGCCGGTCACTTAGGCTTTCATAAAACTTACCACCGCGTGAAAGCCCGTTCCTTCTGGCCAGGCCTCGCCTCAAGTGTGGCAAAATACGTCGCCTCTTGTCTGCCATGTCAGCGCCGCAAACGGCCCACTTCTCCTCCTGCTGGCCTACTACAGCCGCTACCTTGCCCTGCTACTCCCTTTGCCGTTGTTGGCGTAGACTTATACGGGCCACTTCCATTGTCCGCACGAGGTAATCGCTGGATCGTCACCGCCGTCGACCACCTAACACGCTACGCTGAGACCGCTTCCCTGCCTAATGGCTCAGCACATGAGGTCGCGACCTTCTTTTTGGAATCGCTCGTACTGCGCCATGGGGCCCCTCAAGTGCTTCTCAGCGATCGTGGTCGGACATTTCTGTCGAAGATTGTAGCCGAAGTTATTGAGGCCTCAACCACACATCACAAATTGACCTCCAGCTATCACCCGCAGACCAATGGGTTGACTGAGCGGTTCCACCGCACGCTTTCTGACATGTTGTCTATGTATGTCGACCAGGACCACCGAAACTGGGACGTAATACTTCCTTTTGTTACGTTCGCCTACAATACGGCTGTACAGCGGACCACAGGTTACACCCCGTTTTTCCTCGTCTACGGCCGTTCTCCCGCTACCTTTCTTGACGCCTCTTTTCTTTCTACACATGCCAGTTCCTCATCCTCTCTTCCTGACCAGTTCCTTTCCCGAGTGGCCAAATCACGCCGGCTTGCTCGCGTCAACACGGAAGCTAGCCAGGAAGACCGCAAGTACCGCTATGATGCAACCCATCGCCAAGTTTCGTTCCGTCCCGGCGACGAGGTGTTACTTTAGACCCCATTACGCACTCCTGGCCTTTGTGACAAGTTACAGCACCGTTACATTGGTCCTTACACAGTTCTTGCAAAAACCTCCCCAGTCAACTATCGCGTCTCCCCTGTTTACCCTCCTCCGGACTGTCGTTACCGCGGCACTGAAGTTGTCCACGTTTCACGTATGAAACCTTTTATTCGGCGCAATCCTGCGGACTAATTGCGGCCAGGCTGGCCGCTTGAACTGCGCGGGCGAAATAGTGTGAGCACTGTGTGGCGCTTCATCTTCCACACTGCTGAACGTGCTGCTTCATCTTCATCCTGCTCCCTCTTGTAGATACCCATCGTCATCGAGGAGTGTGTTTGGCTGCAGTGTGCGACCAAGGCTTCAGGTCTGTAATAAAGCCTGATTCCCCAAGTCCGACCTTCGCGTTGCTTTACAATATGTCCTTCTCCTTGCCTCCTTTCTCTATTTTTTTTCGCACACCTCAGGAGCATGTCACGAATCTGGTTCCTGGCGCGCGTGGTTTTTCTAATCCTGAAGTTCCTTTCCCCATTGTTTGGTATCCGTATGCAGAAAAGTCGTAAGTTCCCCTGTCTCATTTTTACAGCGCCAGCTCTACTGCATCATTCCTGAAGGTAAATGACGCCCCGAGTTGACATCTAATGATGGAATGCATTCGCTAGTCGCGCATGCTATCGCCGCGGCATGCTTGCCTCCTGGGACGTGTCGCCTTGTGTACAAAATATCACAGTGCAGCATAATTCGACTCTGGCGAACACAAATTTAGCCCTCCCTGGCCATTCCTAAACTTGGTGTGGGCCACAGTGAAATTTGATCTCGGCTGATGTGTACGAAAGTCGATGTCCAACCCTATTCTACTATGGTGAACGCGACGGTAATATCGAAATTTCGGCCGAGCACCCCAAATTTCACCCCGGGCGATTGATATTTAATTCTACTACATTGTGTGTAAACTCATCATTAATAAACAAATTGCTCAAATTTGCAACCAAAGCGTCGTCTATCATTGCTAAGTAACTTAAGCTAACGCTCAATATTCATGTTCCACCGCGTTCAACCACTACAGCTTTTGTAGATAAAGTTACACTAACCTACCCTTGAGCATTTCACCGGTGCCTGGGTACCTGAAAGAGCATCCCGTTATCTAGCAACTTGATTTGCTAACTAGGACCTCTACTTTCATTTGGAAGGGTATCATTAGAATCAGCCTGCCATGATATTTTAATTCACGATACCCCTATGCCACCCAAGTACATTCTAGCAGGCATAAAGTGGGTTATGTATAGAACACCGGTGAACTTTGGTGCTTTCAGCGGAACGCTGGCTGTATTCGATGCAACGCTCTGTCACCCGCGGCCAAACCCTTCGCTCCCCATTCGGTTCAGCAGTATTGAACCCCTCTAATTTTTTCTTTATTTTTAACTTTCAGTTTTTACTCTTAAATATTTCGGTTTTTCTCTGATGCCTTGCGTGCAGCCGTGTCGCTAAAGTCTCAGTAGAGATAAGAATCTCTCACAGTTTTTTCGTTTTCATTAGAGAATCCCGTGTTGGTCCCAACCGTAATGTCAACACCATGCAGGGCGTACTTCTTATTGCCCACCACATTCTGCACTTGATCGAAAATAGGAGCCATTAGATTGTGATCTATATTCAGAACGTTGAAACCACCCTGTCCGACACTTTTTTTCTCGTGTCCTCTCGCTTCAAAAAAATTATTTCCAATGAGAAATATCTCGGAAAACCCCATCAAACGTAGAATAAACGATATCTACAACATAAATTCAACGTTCCTATGCGACTGCAAAACATTTAGGCTCACGTGGGTGAAGTGGACCAGGTAGTCACCGGCAAATGATGTACACGGCTGCCCTGGAAGGAACCCGCCGTAATTGGGTGAACTAATGGGGTCCGGGTTCGCCGGTTTGTAGCGTCGTCCAAACAGTGCCACCGAAATTGCCAGCGCCGCTGTTTCATCTTTCAGCCTTTCCAGCATCTCGAGGGCATTTAGCTGTTGAAAATAAGCGCATTGTATACATGAACCAGATCCCATCAACAACTTAGCTGTTTGCAATTTATTTACGAAAAGAGAACAGAAGGCTGAAGTTACTGGGTTTGCCCCAACGGTTAGCAAACACTTGAAACTTCTTCGAATTAGCATTGCCCCTTTTTTATGCTCTTAGTCATCCAGATATTGATATCTTGAAGGTCGTAAAGACTATCAAGTGCTTTCTAAGGCCTAGTTTGCGCTCAAACATAAAGCGGCGCGAATGATAATGTTTTGGCCTCGTAGATGAAGTCAGTGTGTAGCACTTCGACCATTTGCCTTCTGGTCGACCATCTTGACTGATTCAGGTGTAAAGCTATCGTCATTCAGTTTAGCAGTGCGACCAGTGCACGTTTCGAGTTCTTTTTAAACCTGACTGCTTTTCTTCGAGTGCAATGTCTTTGGTGCTACCGTATTCAATACCTTCTAAAAGAGCACTCTCACAATTTTGAACCCTTTGTTTTACGTTCGTGTCTTCTTACCCGTCGCCATAAAACGGTCTCCTCACAATTATTTCTGTTGATGTTTATAAAATAATTTTTTTCACAGTCTCTATGCCTGTATATTGTGGCTTCGGATCCTGAAAGTGTGAAAATGAAGATCTCGAGGTTCGCTGACAAAAATGTGGATAACATTAGGCTTCAATCTGACTTAGATAGCATTTCTTGGTGCGACACATGGCAAATTAAACTAAATCATACCAAGTACAAGAAATTATGTCTTTCCCGTAAGACTACTGACTACGCATTCTAGCATTATAAGACACCATTCTAACCAAAGCAGCAGCATACAATTATTTCGGGTTGTGTAAACCTTAGATATTATCTTTCTTGGTAAAGCTGCATTGACTACATGACCGGCAGTCTCAATCGCACGCTACGTAATCAACGTCAAATGTTTTCTCGCGGCCCACCTGATTTTAAGGTGGTGATAGTCGCTCCAAAACTTGAATACGCATCAATGTGGGATCCACGCTTTAATACACGCACAAGAATGTAGAAGCCGTCCAAAATTGTTCATCGCGTTTTATACTGTTTGTTTATCAGCGTATAGCCAGTGTCTCAACAAATAAGTGTTACCTCAACCTCCCTCATACACCCCGTCAACGAAAAATATCAAGCCTCTGCTTATTGTATATAATTTAATATTGTAACTCTATTCTTAGCGCTTCCTTGTTTCAGATACTTCCGTATATTTCTTCCCGTGGCGACCACAAGTACGAAGTAGCAATGCCATTCAGCCGAGCTTTGATGAAATTCAATTCTTTTATCCCAAAGACTTGTTCAGAACGGAACCACCTTTCCGCCTTTGTTGCTGCTATTACTGACGCTAGTGTATTCACATTGCTAACATTATATAATGTGCTGCATTGTTAAGATAATATCTATTTCCCTGTCACTCTGTTCTTGTAATTGTTTGTGTTCTTTTTAAACTCACTCCTCTGTAATCCTCTGGTCTCGAGAGTAACTAACGAAATAAATGGTAAGGTTGTGAGATTTTTATTACAAGTATAAAACTGAATGCGTCATGTGATATATTAATCATTCCACGTGATAGGTTGATTGCTAATAGAGCATTTGTACGCCACTTGCATGATGGGTCGAGTGAATGGTTTTCCTAATAAATTCGTGAAATGCGCAGGACAACCCCGGGCTCTAATGGTATGCTGAAGTCGCATCCTGGGTATCACAACTGGCTGTGCGCGCTGAACATAATGTCTGCCTATGTTAGCTGCGATTGAACTCTGACGAAAATCCCAGCCCATGATTCCACCTATTTTTCAACGTTGTTTTTACCTGACTGCTTCTGTATTTCCCAACTGAATTAAGTGGCGTTGGGAGCACTATCTTGCAGTCCATCGCAAACCGTCGATCGTCGAAGCCAATGTGGCCATGAGCGATGATGAGGCTAGGTGTGAAAACAGTCCTGCGCATGAACAAAAATACGGGGAAACATCGGCGGTAATTCGTGATATTACGTATACAATTGTGTCGCAAACCCCCGTCTTTACGGTAAACACAGGCGTGGAATCCCCTTTACGGTTACCCGTCTACCCTCTATGGGGTTTGAGAACACACTTAAACGTTAGGCCGGTCAACCCGTGAAGTACGAGTGTCGGTGTGCGATTGAGGAATGAGTTCAAGAAGGTCACCTTGTTTTACAAAGGATTGAAATATTTATCGATAATAGTCCAAATTACACTGCATAATAATAGAGTACGAAACAAAACGCCACGATACGATAGTTATAAAAACGACTCGGAAAATGACAAGAGAAAAAGCCGACCATCAACAAAACACTGCGGTAAAAAATATACTATAAAGATAATACCGCAAGTGTTCCAGATATAATGAGAAGGGGCGAATGGGTTACATAGAAAGCACAGCGTAAAGATACTAAGTCGGATTAAGGTTTAAACATAGGCGAAAACAATGTTCGATTAAACGGACTGTGGCAAAAAGGAAATTCTCACAGCTTTCTTGTTAGTTGAGGCGTCGAAGGCTGAGTTGATCGGTAACGGCGGCAGTACAGATGAGGAGAACGATGCGCCGATTGCGGGCCCAGTGAAACACAAGACGCTTTGCCAAAGCAGCCGATTCTGAAACTTCCATATTTTGACAAGGAATTCGTCCTGCGAACGGATGCTTCTGATAGAGATGTTGGGGCCGTTCTGCTTCAATCGCATGACAAAATACTGCACACAGTTGGCTATGCAAGCCGCAATTGCTCTCTCGAGAGGTAGTCTATTCAACCATTGAGAAAGAGGCTTGAGCACTCGTTTCGGGAATCGAGAAATTTCAAGTCTTCCTTTACGGGAGAAGGTTTCTCGTTCAGACGGACCACCAGCCTCTGAAGCAACTTCCGTGTCGAGTATAATAAAGGCAGCGAGAACGTGGGAGCAGATTACATGAGCCGGCTGGAATAGTTGTTCAGCTTACTCTACTGCCTAGCTGCCTTGTGTTGATTGTGCAATGAAAATCGTACATGATGTGCCTGTATATTTCTGCTCGCTTGATTGTTATCAGTGATCCGTGACTTCTGACATGTGCTCAAGACATGACTGACGAACTAAAGTGTTGTGAAGGTGTGGGGGCTCTGATCAGTGCGTATATAGTGCGCGTCATGAACCGCAGTGAGGGACGAATGATCTTCAGTGCATCGGACGGACCCAGTCTTCGGCACCCCTCTGCGGGGCGCAATAATGTCGTTCTCGGCACTTGTGGATATCTAGAATATTCCGAGGCAATATCCTTCAGTGGGGGGCAGTGTCACAAGCTGCTTCACCTATACAGCGGAAGTTGCGGAATGTTCTGCCTCAGATATAGAGCGAAACTCACGGGACCTCGTCGCTCCTCTGAGCAGGCTTCGACATGACGTCGGGGCAGCGATCGCGCGTCCTTGACGCGGGCACTACGTAGCCAGCCAAGAGTATAAAAACGCATACCGCAGCACGCCCGCGGCAGTGCGCTCTACATTCAGTCTTTCGGGCCTCTCTCGCGACCGCTCTGGGAAAGCGTCGTTTCATCGGGCCCGCGATGGACGCATCGTTCTCCTCATCTGTACGGCAGCCGCTACCGATCAGATCTGCGACGTCGACACCTAATCTAACAAGAAAGCCGTGAGAAATAATTTTTCCCACAGACTGTTTAATCAAACATTGTTTTCGCCTTTGTTTAAACGTTAATCCAACTTAGTATCTTTACGCTGTAATTTCAATGTAACCCTTGGATTACATGGGTTATTATCTCTATAGCATTTTTTTACCGCAGTGTTTTGTTCATTATCCGGTTTTTCTCTCATCATTTTCGTAGTCGTTTTTTTCATCACATTCGTGTCGTGACCTTTATTGTTTTATTGTACTCTATTATTATGTAGTGTATTTGGACTACTATCTATAAATATTCAATTGTTTGTAAAAGACAGTAACTTTCTTGAACTTATTCCTCAATCCCACATCGACACACAAACTTCCCGGGTTGACCGGCCAAAGCTTTAACTTTGTTCTGGAGAAGCGAACAGAATGCCAGCGCATTCGCAATACATAATACTTAATGCATTCTAGATGACTTGCTAAGTGACGAACAGCACGGGAAGAACTGAAACTACTACTCGTTTCTCACAGTATAGCATGAAACCTCGTACAAGATATTCACTCCCCATTCAAGAGTAAGCCTGTCAGCGACTTTGTAAATGTCTCACTTCTCTGATGAATGAGATAAGCGTACTTGATTGTCGTTATCGCTTCGTTGAGATCTGCACCTTCAGCGTAAAAGCCGACGGCCAAATACGAAGCGTCTTCAGGTGACCTGCGTTGCTCCTGAAGCAGGTTGTCCAGAAACTATGCAGAAAAAGGAAAACATTCATTATTCAACCTAAGTAGTTGTGCAATGACGGGTTAACTTCTGACAAAGATAAATTGCGGTAAAACTCAACCACCCATTGCAGATGTGCACTGCACGCCAAGAGATGACGCATAACACACCTAATAAAATTACATGAGAGGACATTTTACCGCTGCGAAATACTTTAGCATGTGGAGCTACACTGGTTCTGGCGGGAACAATACGAAAATGGTCCTATCTGATGCCTGTTAGATTATATGAATAAGAAATCCTCACAGAAGTGGCGCCGTCATTTTTCCTTTTACGCACTCATCCAATGCACTGGAAAACGTGATATAAAATCGAGCGAGGTACTCATCGTAACGCAATATATTAAAAAAGTAATACTGTGCGCTCCATCCTACCGATGAATTTTGACAAGTAACCACCATCATGATCATCCTGACAGGCCCTGTCTTGGTCATGGGGTATGTCTCATGACCCACTAGGCACAACGTTTAGGCCATTACAATCATTTCCATCACGACTGTAGAGCAAAGGGAAGGCAGAGTAGTTTTGTCTGAAAATGAATACAATGTAACTCGTGTGCCTTTTTTTTCAACTCGCGATAGCAAGTTGCATGAAAACAGAGACAATTACCTTACTAGATGCGATATTGGTGAATATTAGCCATTTGTTGTTTGTTAGAAAGCTCTGTAAATGCTTGTTATATATTGGTGTTCTTTCAGCATTGATAATTGTAATTCTAGTTCAATTTCTGAATATATACATATATTTTTTTTTCGAAACGTACATCTCATTCCTGGTGCATTTTAGTTGCATTCGAAAGATGCCAGAAATCCACGACATTCACATATTATTCGCACACTTTCTGCTAGCATGTAAAAAAGAATGTCATGAGTACATTAGTAACACTACAAAAGTGCACTGTCGCTTGTTGGTGGAATATTTTTCACCCCAGCATAACAAGCCAAATTGAAAAAAGTACGTTGTTTTTACCAAGTTATAAATGTACTAAGCGACAAAATTATGTACATTTAACATGATTTGTTAGGGCAATCAGCCACTGTTAATCACTGTCATTATAACCTGAATTCAATGATTAGTTTGTTTCTGCGCTTGTTTCATTGTTTGCTCAATTGTTTATTGATATTGTACTGTATGATTACCTAACATTTTTTCTTTTCATTTTGACATTTCTTAAAACATGCACACCCCACCCCCCTCCTGCTATAGCTCCAGATGGAGCTGTAGTATGTGCAAATAAAAAAAAAAAGATTTTTGAAGAAGTATACAGTATTGTACTCCTAGCCAGTACATTTGAAATACATTTTTAGCAAAGCCTTTGTTCTCTACGGGTTCCGTCATATCTCTCCGATTAAGCCACTATTGTGCGATCTGCGTCCACTTGATCTGCAAAATTCGTTCCGTCATACAATATGGCGCGTGCTGTCCCGAATGAGTACCGTTAAAACCCAATGGTCGTCTTCCCTTCGCATTACATGTCTTACTCATGCCCATTTCTTCTTAATTTCAGCTAGAATATCATTGACTCTTCTTTCCTCCCCAATCAACAGTGCACGCTCTCTGGCTGTCAACTTCGACTACTGTTGGCCGTTTTATACCATCTGCGCTGTCTAAATGTTATTTAAACTAAGCTTGCAGCCCATAAGCGAGCACCGGCTAGATATAGCTGTTGTAGTTATATTTTCCTCTTCAGGTTTCTGGTAAGGTGACATTAATTATCTGAGATCGTTTGTCAAGCGGGTTGCACACCAAAATAAATAATATTCTAGTTCATTCGCCCTCCTAGTGGCGGCAGCTCTCCTAATAGACGCGTTCCTTATCGCTTCCACCACACGCTACTTATGGTAAACGGCTGTACTGAGTGAGGCCGCTGAACAAACATACCAATTTTAAGACAACAAAACCTTGATCTGGACAAATTCTTAACAGGTTTTAAAAAACATAGCTCAAATAAGTACGCGAACGAAGCCATTGTATATGGGACAGGCGCTAAATTGAAAACTTTAGGAAAACGCGTCCACGTCGAATATTAGGAGCCGATCATACTATTAATCGGTGAACATGCGCAAATAAGAGCACAAACAGGAGAATCACAATGAGTGCGTGGAAAAAAAGAAAAGGATGGTGCCGGGGCGCAAGCCATCGTAATGTTCTTTTTTGTAAAGAAGCGAATGCACTTACTGCTAGAACCTCAATCGCCTCGCGGAAGTCAGGTGCGTTGAATGCGATGGAGTTGATGGAGAGGAAGCCGTAGTGGCGTATGTTCTGCTGCCAGAGGTTCACAATTCTTGATTCACCCACTGCTCGTTCAATGTCACGCGCCACTTCTTGTCTCTTGCTACGAAGAAAAAACAGCGGTCAACACTGCAAACATTCCTTTTCTGCAAAGTAGAAAAATAAAGGGGTCGTAATTTTTCAAGCTTTTATTAGATACTTTTAACAGAGTATAGAAGCACTGAGGTACACGCATTTCGTTTTATCGCATCCCTCTCACGCAATCGCAGGAGACATTCTTGGAACAAGCTTCAGTTAAAAAAATTGCCGATGGTTACGTTATTTCCTAATGGGAAATTTGAGTGCAGCTCATCAGCTGTTTTACCTTTTCGGTAGACTGAGGCAGGGATTTAGAGCAAGACATGTACGTACAAATACAGAGAACTTTTATTTTTCACACACTTACCATCAAGAAACTCTCCATTAACAGTCCTTGACTGTCATGAACGAAGCTTTGTGGTCGGAGAAATAAAGAGAGCAATTAAGTTATCGGGAGGTTGCGGGAGGCAGCGCGTGATCCCATAGAAATGTTGCGCGGCGAAGAGATAGCAGCAGCTGACTGATGCCGCTGTCGCCGCTAGCGAGTCACGTCAACGTGGCTCTCTGTTTCAGCTTGGGATGCAGGCACCATGATCCGCTGATAGCGAGCCGGCGTTTCGGCAACCGGAGAACACCATCGCCGCCACGCAGGAAGAGGGGGGGGTGGGGGGGGGTGCAGGACTGGTGGCTGCAGGAGTTGCGCGGTACGAAGAACACGCGCGGAGGAGAGAGGGGGGGGGGGGGGGGAGCGCGCGCTGTCCTCCTGGCTGCTGAGCTGTGTACGAGGAACTACGCCGACGGCGAAGGCTACGACCACGCGAAACGCAGAAGCTGGCGCCAAAGGGCTGCGCTCTAAAACTCCGAAGCATCGCGTACGTAACTGCTGTTTTGCACGGCGAATGTCGGTGCAGTGGAGCCTAGCTCCTCCGGACATATGATGAATTTAATATTATAATTTCAAATCTTGCTGAGTTAAGTAACAGTTAAGTAATAGGCGGCCTGGTGTGCAGAGTTTCCACTGCACCTAATAACTGCAGCAAGAGGGTAGGAAACGAACCACTTTGTTATCCCTACCCGCGAGTTCAGTTTGAAAGCGTGCGCATGTCCATGTGTAAGCGGAGTCGTTTTCGTGTTTGAAGTTCCCTCTCCGTGAAACTAATGACAGTCAGTCAATGGACGACTACATCGCGCGCTCAAAGGTCCGATCCACGCCGATCTGGTCCGTTCCTTATCGAAAATTCTGAACAATAAAAGGTTTGAGTGATGTGAACAACTTAGCGCGACAACTTTAGAAAAAAAGAAAGCGTACGCAGCTCGCTCGTCTACATCTGACCACGCTTCTATCCCTCTCACTGTTGCCACGCTTTTACAGCAAAATGCAACACCAACTTGCCTGGCAGCATGTGTAGAGCAATTAGTGCAGTGCAATCGTACTCGATACAAGCTCTCCAAAGAAACATGATTTGGTGCTTTAGCATAAACTTTGTATTTAGTCACAATTACCTAATTACGATAATCAATAGAGAGGTGCAGTTATATTAGTAATAAACTGTCCAACGGTACCGTTATATTAAATTTCGAATCACGGATATATAATTAATGACAATTAAATCAGTTCTGCAGTTAGTCTATTGCAGGTATACCTTACATAAACAATCTAACAATATAGATATTTAGCATAAAGTTCAAGACAATCACAATTAACTAATTTACAGTTAACAACAGAGAGATACAATTAGTGCAGTTCAATCATATCGACATAAGCTACACAGCCACTGTGCACGGAGACATTCCGTACACACATTCTGTACACGTCGGGCAAGGAACCAGTAATGCCACGCATTACAATTGCACGTCGATCAGAATGCATGTATGCTCATTTAATTTCAGATTTAGCAATAAGCAACAAATGCAAAGTGCCCCTAATAATTCTGCCAAATTGAACGATCGGCAGTTCCTCTTGCGCTGTAATGATCCTTCAATATTCCAATTGCCAAGTCCGGCGGGTAAATTGTGATTGAATTGCAAAGCCTGCTCTCGCAGCTTTTGAACATGTATGTCCAACTTGCTTTAATTAAAACATATTCATAAAGCCAGTTCCTCAAGATCAGGCGGCTGGCGTTTGACTGTTCGCTCAAATGTTTCAAAATATATGAGAAAATTATCATCTTCTCTGTTGGCGAAAACCACTCAAACATCCCGCGCGCGCTGCTGCTGCATCTTAAGAATGGTTGCTTTCAAGTTTTTGCCTTACTCCCTAACCGTTTCTTGACTACCGAGGACGCGGCTGCTGAAAAATAAAAAATCAACTCTCGCATTATTCCTTCAGACAAATAATACTTCGGAAATGCTGTCTTTCAACCATCGCGCGTCAGGTTTCGCTGCCGCCCCACGACAGAGCCGGGACCCCGTTTCGACCGCCGCGCCACCGATGTAGAGCGGAGAAGGCGAGTTTTCAAACTGAAGCTGGTTCTAGTACCGTTGGGCGCACTGACCATGATGGCCTCCACACCTTTCAATGTACGTGCGCAGGAGGCAAACCGGCATACCTACGCTACCATGTCTCCGGCTATCTAAATCCCTCTCTTATACACACATTTACCAAGCTTTTCACGGCCGTCTTTCTTGCTTGTGGCCCGACATAAATCGTAGACTGATATGCCTAACAAACTCAGTTCAATTAGCATTACAATGTATTTATCATTAAAGAGTAGTACGTCCAAAATTCCCACCTGTCGAATTATCCCTCAGCATTTTGAGGGAATGCGTAGTTCCTCTTTCCATTATCATTCAACATCATCATCATCAGATTATTGTACCCCACAGAGTACCGCTCTATAAAGGAATCCTATGGTGTTTTAAATTTTTCAGAACATTCTTGCGGGCTTGTTGGTGCATGGATTTTGCTGGAGGCTAAGCGCGGGAATACAGGACAACAGAAACACTTAAAACAAGACAGGACACAGCGCTTTACACAGTTTTCATGTCTGTTTTGCTCGTAATAAGACTACTATATAATTGGGCAACAAGTCTCCTACGTGGCTTTCATATTTGTCAACGTCAACCAGGACGATTTCGTAAAGATAGGTTACACGGATGGGCAAGGAGGACCACGTTAATTATAAAAAGAATGAGACAGCCAAATAACATTATAAATATTATTTATATTCTTTCTAATAAAAGCAACTCACGTGACTCTGCCTTACACAGGTTTAATGGTGCTTCAATGTTCAATCGAGAGAACTATTAAATTTCGTTTTTAGAAAATATATTTCGAAATGGGGGGGAGGGGGGGGGGGCTTTCCGTCTAGATTCTCGTTGCCCAAGCACTTTTTCATGATTCCAATCTTAAGCATCTTACTATACCATACAAAAATGTGAAGATATCGAGTGAAAACGAATCTATAGGCAATGTTAACGCTACCTTGCAAGAACGAAATGTATTGGATCAGACCCTAATCTATCAGGTATCCTTCAAGAGAAACCTCATGTCGCGAACAACCTTTTCCCTGATGTTCGTCTCCGTTGTGAGTTTTCCCCGTCCGTAACATTAGCGTCAGTAACTCTGCGATATTGGAGAAGATGAACCATTTTAAGTCATTGCCCCAATTATTTCCAAGTGACTCCTTCATTTATATGGCAAAATATTCATTCAATCGTTAGGGTCAAACAAACAATAACATATTCCGTGTTAATGAGGGTAATGAACAGATACATATCTGTTAAATGTACTTCGTTACGGTGTCTCTGAAAATACATCTGACTTAGCAAAAGTTCTAACTATTCAAGTGGTTGAATTTAGTCTTGCACAATCAAGTGACTTCAAAACACGGTTGGCCGAGAGGCTGCGACGGATGGCGATGAACCAGGGCAATTTGTCCGGGCGGGCATTTTTTTCTACTGAGAAATATGTAGAGTATTTCCTTGTAGTCATTAGGCAGCGCTTGGGTGGATTATAATGTCTACTGTGTGGTATAACAGGAATGTTGAACACTTGCCGCAAATTGCTTTCTTGACATTTGTGAGTGGTAACAGGGGCATATTTAGGCAAGGACTGTCGTGCAGTTCTGATTTCTCTTTTCGTATAATGACAACTTATTTCAATGCGAGAGCATTTATTTGCTCGTGAATTGTGTGGAGAGAGTATGTCATACGAGAGTGTGCTCACAAGTTAACACTTGCGAAAAACAAACTCGTGTCATCACCAGGAATCAAGTTACCATTCAACAGACCAGATTACTTGGCTCAGGAACGAGAGCACAATACTATCGCCGATCTCGGCTGCGGTGGTACAGAAACACATGCCCGAGTTGCGCAGTAATCATCGCCGTCTTTATGAAGTTGCATCGACTAATATGCTGAAGAACTGCCGCGATGCTCTTCGCATTACTGCCCCTAGGCAGACTTATGTGCAACTCTGGAATTTTCCCTAATGTATACAGTCCAAAACGAAATGTGTACACCTGCCTGTAGTCGAAGGATAGTCCATATTTTGTGGCAGAGTGTTTCAGTGCGAATCCCACCACGTGTTCGACTGCCGGCCGGAATTCCTGGCTGGTAAGCGTGTCATCCGGGTAGGTGTAGAGGCTGTCGTAGAAGGTGAAGTCGCACACGCCGTCCGCTGGCATCAACACCGACTCGTTCGTTGCAGAACCCAAAACGCACACCATCGGAAAGCGCTTCATGGGCGGCTCTGCATGTTGGTAGTACAATGTAGAGAATGCAAACTAGTAAACCACGTTTGCCATACTACAGCCGAATTCCTTAGAAATCTCAATTTGCATTTGGGACACTGGCCGCATACACAAGTTGCACGTAATGAACGCTTTATTGTTTTTGCGAATTCAACAGACGTGGCTGGTTTGAAGCGGCTCGTATTATGTTGTATCTCCTCAGAAATATCTGCAGTCATGCAAATCCGTAATAATCGGTCCGGGCACGGTAATCCTGTTCGGTCACTCCATCTGACCGTTTATCCGCATTAGTTTCGAAAACAAAATATATTGACTTTGGTGTTGCGATGTGTTGTCGCACTTCTACAGCGTAACACAAGAAGGTGGAGAATGGATATCTCAAGATCTGTCGATTTTATGTTGGTATGCTCTACATAGCATTGTACATATCAGGGGCTGTTGCTGGCGTAGACTCACATAACCTTACCGTAATGCAAATACGGTAAGACAAAATGCTATGTTCGCACGAAAGGTCGAAAGTTCACAATGAAACCCGGGAAATGAATGGCTGTCTAAAGGATGTCCTCTTTTTTATAAAATTTTTTTTAGGATGAGAGTCAGAAATATTTTCCTTTCTAGTTGCTTAGAGCATGAAACACACATTCCATGTGTATACCTATGCGTGGCGGCCGTAAGACAAAGCTTGTTATGAACAATAAAGAGACTCTCAAAGAAAGAATTACCAAGATTACCGATTCAAAAGTCACAGGTACGAAGTACACTAGAACGCCTTCGTTTCCATTCAAACAAGTAGTATATTTCTTTCTTTTCCTCATAGGTTTCTCGTTTGCTGCCTCCAATGCGTCAATTTTTGTCTCCTGTCAGTAATCCCTCTACTGCTAAGCATAATTCACATAGACTAATAGAAAGAAGAAACATAGATTTGAATTGTCTGAGCTATCTCGAAATTGCAGGTGTTACTATAAAATCAAATGTTGGGGAAACTGGAATACTTTCATGGCGCGCACTATATCGTTATTAGGATGTACAATATTTATTACATACAATGTCATTCGTTTTTTGCAATTGCACGCTACTACATTTTTTAATGAAAATATCTACAGCGCTTAAAGAACTTACTTAAGTGCACCAAACTGTGATGAACTATCATCTTAGAAGAGGAAAAAAAAAGAACGTGACCAGACAAAAGCATCCTTACAAAACAAGTGTTCAGGTACCAGTTAAGCGTATTTTTTAACATTTACTGGATAGGGGGAACGAAAACGTGCTTTCATTTCCAAATTTATTTTCTCTCTTTTAGGTCTATCCACAATTCCAGGCGAAGGAACTGTCAATAGATAAAACACCGCAGCGACTAGAGTTTGAACATATAGACCAGAAGAAACGATCGCTTTAATGGCCCACGCATGAAAGCACTATACTATCGCCGCAGCCGACTACGCCTCGTATAAACCTGCACCATAATCTCGCGTTGTGCCGTGCATTGTCGTCTTTGTCATGTTCCAAATGATGTACTCTCGCTCTGTGGTGCGAACATCGTCGAGTTCATGAAGTTCCATATGTATCGCCCTTTATGCCGTACACATTGTGTCCGCGAGCTTGATGCCGAGTGAATCCAGGCGCCTGACAAAGCTTGCAATGCATAGGCATTTTCCCAAGAAAAATGAACAAAGTGCACCCCAGTAATTTTTTAAGCCCACTTTCTGCCACCTGGTCCAGTTCTAGGAGGGGAGTCCCCGTCGCTTTAATACTCTTGAGTTAAGGGTGCACAGACGACCCCTATGGATTACGTCTCCAACATGACGTATAGAGGTAAAAAGCATTCAGTTGTGATTTTTGGAAATACCTCATATGCACTAAGTTTAGGTGTCAGATTCAGTAACAATAAAGTTGAGCGTAGCATGGACCTGAGAGGTAGTCTCGCTAAAATTTAGCTTTGTTCAGCAGCGCGTAACTACGGCGCTTTAGAAAAGCCTGTTGACTTCTGTACCACGTACGCTTATAATGCATACGCTGCATGTGCGCGTTTCGTGCATTGTGTCTGCCTTACGTGAAATGAATTGCTAATAGAGGATCAAAGAAACAGAGCCCAGTTTATATGCGCGAGCCAATTGCCAGAGATGAGTGTACTGAGTCCATCACATATTTGTCTAGAGTGTTACAGCTGTGCTGTGTGGCGAGAGTAGAGTGAAATTCTCAAGGAAGTACTGATTTCAATGATCAGACTTGTGCTAAAGCGCAGCGGCATAGTCTTAAAAACGGCACAGACCCAAACGACGCGCCCCCAACAAAGCCGCTGCATTATTATTGACGCTATTTTCAACACAGCACACCGCTCAAGTACTATAGAGGAGCGTTATTGACTCTGTACTCATTCAGGTTGCGACAGTTATGCTCCTGTTTTCTTTGACATTCATGCTCTCTCTTATCCGCTGGAAAGCATTAAGACGCTGATGAGACTTTGAGATGATGCAGGCAAAATCGAAACGCAGTTCGCAAGTGCTCGCATCCAACACGCGAGCAACAGCGGCTATGGCAAAACCAAATGACGCAGTTTGAAATCGGTGGTCAGTATGAAGGCGACGCTCGAGTGAAAACCTCACAACACAAATATGAAAAAATCTCCCGGGTTATACTGCATTTAAACGTAGTAGAATTAGTGGACGCTAATATGTACTGATAGACGTTAATGGAGACGACGAGGTGCAGTACACATCGCGAGAGCGTGTTGCATTCAGAAAGCGGGGGCAGGGGGAGGGGGGGGGGGGAGGGTGATCAGCTGTTGCGATTGATGCGACACTCTGCTCGCTTTCCACGAGAAATAAAAAGGTGCGAATCCGGCTAATAGTCTTCTTTTGTTTGTTTTTTTTTTGGCCCGAGATCGCCGAGTGCAAGCGACAGAGTTTTTTTATTTGGTTTGATCGCGTGAATAAGGGCTTCAGCACTACAATTTACAAGCTTTAACCTGGTTATAATGATGATACTACCGCGATCAATTTTAACCTTTGTACCCTGCGTCAGTCAGCATGCGGCATTATCACGTAGCTTATGGTAAGATGAACTATATTTTGCTCACTGTTTGTAGACTATCAGGGCTCCCAAAAGGAGGGTTTATCAATTTCATTATTGCGAAATATGTGGCGAGATCTACCTCAAATTATTGGCGGCAGGCAGGACTGCTTCTACATTGTTTAGGCTTTTCTAAGTTTTTTCGGCCATTTTATCTAGCTTATGCTTCTTTGCGGCCTTTAAATTGAGCAGCCAGCTACCGTTTATCCCGGTTTCTTCTGTTACTTCAGGCGAGTTGCTTAATACCTTTTGTAGGCGCAAGTCCACCCAATAAAGAGCTCATTTCACTGCAAGCCGTCTCTTCTTCTATGGCCTTCAACACTGTCATCATCACTTGACATTAACGTGAGAACTCATGGTTTGAATTACTCGTTCCAGGACATGTGCACTGTGACGCCATGATCTGCCCTGCCCGGCCAGCAAGGAGCCAAGCGCAACGACGGTTGATAAAATTCTTCCTCCACTGTGGTACTCGTACAAGCGTTCTTTCACTAAATAGTACACCAAACACTATCGCAAAGGAGATTACCACAACTGACTGGGATGATGACCAGTATACGGCGTACACTATAACCTTGGCCGCGAAGTCCCCTATTTGTATTTACGCCGATTGTACACCCTTTCATTTTTTTTTATTATCACGCGAAGCTCAACCGTTCACCTGATCTGTGCCCTGTGACGAAGCTAACCGGACAACTGGGCTAGAGGTGCCGCACGCGCACGAAACATAGGCCAGGACGATCGTTGTCTGCCAAGCTGCGCCGGAAGCAACGTGAAGCATCCTCTGATTCTTAAAATCGCTTATCGCGCGACCTGACCCGCTCAAAATGCGCCCAATGTCAGTGCCACTAGACAAGACAATAAATAATTATGTTCCGTGAGCGGGCAACAACTATTATGTTATCTTTTGGCCAGAACAAGAAAGGCAGTATGTCGGTGGCGAGATTAGTTCGTGAAACGTTGCTAGGAGCAGCGTCTCCTGACGACGGACAAGAAAGAACACACAAGGCGCTGACATCATCAACTGAATTTTATTGAGAAAATACATTTTTTTTAAGTTTCGCTCTGTGTATAGTGTAATATATGTCGAATGTGTACATAGACGTTGCTTGCAGCATACCGCTGAAGTGCGGAAGAACGTACTACATAACCCAAACGGTGAGATTACGGGAGCATTTTCGTTTCCTCTCTAATCGGCCCTTCAAAAACCTCGCCGAGCATTATAATTCATACCAAAGATACTCGTCGTTTCTTGACAGGACAGTGGTATCGAGGCGCAGAGACAGAATAACTGGAGAGCTGGTAGAAGCGTATCAGATACAAAATGCCCGGGTCTCAGCAGCCCATTCTGTTCATGAAAACGAATTCAGGTTTATTGAGCGTTTATTTTGGTTTTTGATTGACTGTAACTTGTGACTTGTAGCACAGCAAAACTCTAAAAAGAGATGCATTTTCAAAATGAAATTCACTTGGTGTAGTGTCAACGCCTTCTGTGTCCTTTCTTATCTGTCGTCAGCGTGCGCTGCTTCGTAGCAACGAATCTATAGCCCAACTGCCTATCCTAGCACAATTCGTCAGACGCGTAGAATGAGGTTAAGAGTTGGTGTCATGGTACGGCAAGCAATGAGAAAAGAAATAAACAATATCTCTCACTACGGGCACCTTCTGTAGGAGCCTAGCATGCGGTGGTCGCCTTGCCGCATTATACGAACATGGTAACGGCTGCAAAATTTTCCGATAGCTGAAGTCATGCCGTACTGATAAAACTAAGGGTCGGCGATCGAAAGATATTCATCTAAAACTGACAGGAGCTACAGGGACTTTAGGGCATAGTATTGTTAGTCTTCCAGCCTAAATCAAACACGCATTTATTGTACCTTCAAATCACGAGATTCGTACAGCGAGGTTCTCTTTCCCCCAAATGCACGCTTGCAAGATGGTAAAATTTGCATGTGTTTAACATTTCTTAACCGATGAAGCTTAAGAGAACTTCTTGTTGGGCTAGTTGGTGTCTATTCATTGTACATAGGCGGGTGTGTACAATGTGTGTGTGTGTGTGCGTGTTGTTTTGGCGCCTTTAACTTATAATGAACTTAACCGATGAGTATGAGTATAACCATAATATAACACCTCCCCGTTTGTAGCGTTTTCGGTTTGCTTTAAAATCTTTTCGTTTTACAAAGAAACCATAGAATAGTTTATATTATTCGTCCCTTGAACTGCTTAGGTATCAATTTGTGCGACAACTGGCTACTAATTTTGTTTGCCAATGTTTTTCCTGTATTTTATGTATAAATGCTTCCACGCACATTTGCGTACTTTTAATGCTGTTTCGTTTTATGCCCACGTTTTTGTACACACTCCTGCGATATTCCAATGCCAGTATTTTATATAGAAATGATTTATCGGTGCGAAAGCACTGTGTAAAATAGTTAAAAAAAGTAATGACTTTTCATTTTGTGCATGCCAGAATCCCCTAGCATTTCAGAAGTGTTTGACAGGTCACATTATGAAATAAAAAATGAATTGCCATAGTCAGGTATGAAGCTAAACCATGTAAGGCATACGTTATGGTTGGCATCACAGTTGCTACCGAATCAGGGTGAGTCATAACGACGATTGATAAGGTCTTCCGTCGGCTGGTATCCGCGTTACTGAATTCGCAGTAAAAGCTGGTGTTTCGCTCCGATTGTCTGCCTTGAAAAAGATGCCAAGCAGGCCCTAAAACGTCCGTTGCATTTTATGAGTTCGACTCGGACTATAACATTATTTTCACTCAAATTTGCCTCCCAAGCTAGGGGATCTCTGCGAATATGTCCGCTGAAAACAGTGTTTGAAATTATCGCCACTTTTCTAACGCAACGTATTCTTTCGTTTGCTAGTTATTCGCTAAGTTCTAAGGCATCAAACACCCTAAATTTGCTCTGAATTTATTACAGGCGTAAAGAATAGACATGCAAGGAAGCTTGTGCGTACATTTACAACGGCTTCGAGCGAAGTATGCCAGATAGCCTGAAATACTGCAATTTGGAATCTGCCTGTCAAAACGAGGATGTTTGAACAAACACAACGACTTTGATACGCTACGGTTTCCTCTCCGTGCAATAACCGTCAAACCTGTGCTCAGACACAGCCGCTGCACTTACGAATTGGGAGGGGAACGTGCCGGCTAGGCGCTGTTGGAGGCAGTGTGGGCATTGTCGTTCGGTCAGGAACTACTCTCGGCACTGCAGGCGTATCTGGCGTCGTCACGGTAGCATCGGTGGCTACAGGCACACTTGCAAGCTCTAAAAGGTCAATGGCAAATGAACACGACACAATTAATGAAACCTTCTTTTTCTGATTTCTTCAACAGCCGCTGAGCCGATGGACACAAAGCCAGAACACTAACCGGGTGAGCGCCTGGCTGTAGAAGCAGACGCAGGCACCTGCAGCCTCACGATTGGATGTACAAGAAAGACAGACAACGTCGCATCGGTAGCGTCGGTTGTCGGCGCCTCCTCTGCGGCGAATAAAGGACGAAGAACACATAGCCAAAATTTTGGAACGTCTTCAGGAGAACAGTTTGTTAGGCACTATTTATCAATGTTTTAAAACATCGCGATAGCAGTTTTTAGTTTTGTTAGTGGGTTGCGTCCCAAATCTGTGGTGTTCCAAATCGACTCAGGCTATGAAAGATGCGATAGAAAGCATATCCGCTCATCTTTCTTCAGCAGGCCTCCAGCTTCTTTGGTTTTCACTGCAACCCACACTTATTATTTATGAGCGCAGGACAATCTTCGGGAGCAAACGTTTGCTGCGCATCTGACCATCAGACAGTTTTTATCAATACGTCCATTACCTAATCTTCCATTCGACGCTCTGCAAGCTTACACCACCTGCCAATATTTTAACAGGTCTTAGTATATCTTGCAGTCGCCCCACAATTAAGATGTGTCCCAAATTCGTGGATTTCAATTACCTCAATGCCTCCCTCAGAAGCTTTTTCTAACCTTATCTAAGATTGTTTTCTTTAGTTACCGAAGTACATTGCTCATAGACAAGTCCGACTAACCCATGGCTGGTGGGGTCTAACCTGAGAAGAACTTCAGCCAGGCTCAAAGACTATTCAGTAAGGCTAAAAGAAACGGGTAGAGTGAACCTTCAACTAAAACGGAATGAATTTTAAAAAGTAAGGAACAATTTAATGAGTTGACGGAGTTTTGCAACGCCCCCGTGAAACACCGAAATATCGCTGCTTCGTTAGGAATATGCTTAATATGATATGGGCTCTGACAACTCGTACACCCCGCACGCATACCACATCAGATCCCCAGAGAATACATGCCTTGTGTATTGATAGCTCAGATCTACGAGCGTTGTACGGAGAACAATCATATCTACCCATGATGCACATAGTTGCCGGCCAGAAGACTGTGATAAAACGCTAGCGCAGTGTCTCCAAGGTAAATTCGCTACATTAGCGTCCGCTAAAGGAGCTACTTGCATCTCCAAGTACCGCAGACTTCAGGGCTAGGCAGCAGTAGGTGACTCAGGGGCGTCAGCGTTTTAATGCTTCGGTTCAGGTCAATATAGCGACTTGTAGTTATAAGCTGCCAATATTAGGCACCATCGCAGCACCTTTTGAGAAAGAATGGCCGGAATTTGAAGATCGGTCCCGTTATATACCCAGAACTGCCTTGTCGTCTGTGTAAATGACAACCTTCCGTCCAGCGACATAATGATAGAAGTAGGTCATAGCGTGAGCTATTCCAAGTCCCTCCTTGTCTAGTTGCGATTCATTCCACTGTCACTTGTCCGAAGTTTTGGATGCATGAACTATTGAAATCTCTTTCGCATGAACATCTGACTGCACTATGTCTGCATGGTGGTGCATCAAAGGAGAGGAAAATGTGCTTATTGTCGTCGTAGTGCTCTAGAATCGCAGCAGCGATAAGCACATGTTAAGTTTGTCAAAAGCTAAGTGGTTCTCCGACGTTCACGCTCAACTGACACCTTTATCGAGTAGCCGACGCAGACTCGGCAGCTGTAGCATAGTGCTCAATAAACCGGCAGTAGAACTCGAGCAATCCCTTGAAAGCTCGCAGCTCATTCTTGTTAGTTGGCAAAGATGCTTCAGCCATATCTCGTGCCTTCTCTTCGGTGGTTTCACAACCCTGGCGGATATGCAGAGATACTAATACTCAAGCATAGGTATATACCGAACAAGTACATCCCTTCATTGATTATCAAACCAGTCTGTTGTAGAAGCTTCGGTACGCAGCAAGAAGACGAAAAAGTCCAGTTTCAGACGACGCTGTAATGAGAACATCGTCTAAGTACACAATATGCGCAGAGACCGTTTTTCTCACGAACGACCACCACCGGCGTTGCCCAACAGGTCGCCAGCACTACTTAAAGCATGGCTTGATACTTTTTTCAGCGCCACCAGAATAGATCCTCACAGTAAGACTTCAAAAACTTGGGACGTGCATCCAGCTAGAGTTTCTTTGGACTTCTGTGCCGTCATGACCATCCCGAGTGGACTCGAGGACAGCCGCGTAGATCTGCAGAATTTCCCTCATCAATATTGAATACACACCTCCTGTATGCCACAGATCGCAATACCTAATGGTAAGAGCAAGCCATGTCAAAAGGCTCGACTGGCTCCTTTAAGAAAGCTTAATGCCAGTTTGGCTGTCTTTGCTGCAGTTGCAAACTTTACCAGGATCAACCCCAGAAACAGCAAACTCTGATCCGACCAAGTTGGCAACGTCACCTTTCATTCGGGTGAAGCGGCGGCTTAACACGTCACAAACTGGTACGTTTCATCGGTGAGGAGCGAGAATTCTGCGCTGGTGTCCGCGGTCATCGCATGGGAAACGCCGTTCAAGCCAAGCTGCTAGGCGAATGTCGGTACAAAGTTTATAGACACGTTTTTCAGTGCGTACAGAAGTCAGAAGCCCCTCAGAAGCGGACGGATTGTCGTGAGGCTGCACTTTTCGTTCGTGCGGCTTGAGAGCGTTCCGTTTTGTTATGCAAGCTTCTTTAAATTTTCTCTTCTAGCAGCAAATAGATGCGACGCTCTTCATACGACATGTACGTACAATCGTCATGCTTCTGGGAAAGCCAAAGCTAAGACAATTTGGACGCGGCCTGCTAGCATTGCTTTGATTTCGACAAATTGCATGGCTGGTCGTCTTGGAAACTTGTACGGAGTCTTATGGGGTACAGATTTCAACCTTCTGATGCAGTGCTGCCTAGTCTGCTAGCATAAAGTCAGATGTCATCTGTAACGTAATATCATCATCGCTCAGAAGCCGCTGCTTCATGATCAAGTGTAGAATATCACGCAACAGTTGGTCGCGAAGCACACTTCGAGTGGCAGCGGGATTTAGGTCGAGCTTGAACGACGCGCAGCGGTGGAAGTGGATAAGGATATATAGGCCGCCGCATGAGCAGAGCTCGTGCTTCACACAAAGTTGCATTTCTTGGTGATTCGCTTCAGCTCCGTGATGACATGTGAAATAATATAGGAGTGCAGCCGATCCCGTTTGGTAAATTCGTGGCATCCGAGAACTTCTGACGGCTTGTTGTTAATGTGGGGTTCAGTAGATGAACCAACTCCTCGTAGCTCGCCTCTGCTGGGCGTTTGGGGTGTAGGAAACCACGTATGGTTCAGTATGTGCGCTCACCATATTACCTTAACAGCGGCACATGGTTTTTCGGTGGAGTAGCAATGACAGTGGCTTCAAATTGAACTCGCGATGTTCGAGTTAGAATCACGAGTCGGAGCCTTCTTCCAACTCCTCACTCATGATGTTACTTATGCTGCATGAAAAGTCGCAGGGTGGGTTGACTCTTTCTCAGTAATGGTGACTGTACTGAAGACCAGGGCGATATTGAAGTATCTGGGTGAAATAATGGCCTTCAACGAAAGTGTGATCGTTTGTAGCTTTTCGCTTCCTTTGAACTTGACCTTTTTGACGGCGCGTGCATTTCACTGTGTATAATTTTCACGTTCTCAGGCGGCTATTGGCTTGAATCGCAGTAACTTCTACCATACAGACCTCGTATATGCCTCTACACAGCTTCTGTTTTTTTTTTTAAGCATTCCATCTTTAGTTTGGTTTGTGGGGTTTAATGCCACAAGGTGACTCAGGCTATGAGAGACCCTGTAGTCGAGAGCTTCGGAAATTTCAAGCACCTAGGGTCCTTTACCCTGCACTGTGCACTGGCGCCTTGCTTTCCGCCTCCTCGAAAAAGTAGCCGCCGCGGCCGGGATTCGATCCCGCAGCCTTAGGTACCATAGTCGAGCGCTTTTACCACTGCACCACCACGGCGGGTTCAATACACCTTCGTTCAATGGAATCACTCCAGCTGTATTCTATCCACTCGTCCCCCTCATTAAAGCGAAAGGCTTGAGTAGCACATAGCTGGCATGAACACAAAGTGCTTGAAATCTGGGGAAAAATTCCCACGTGCCTCACTGCTGACTTCACATTTTTCCTGCCCCGTTTTGATCACACTATCAAAGCTGTAACGCAGCTGCTTTTTTGAGCGTTCGGGATGATTTCACAACATTTCTATGCTTAACTGGGATGCATCTGCTAGTCTCGTTTCAAAGAATGTTTCAAACCGACATGTTCTCCTCTACATGTATCTCTTAATCACCTACTACACGTGGCAGGGGTACAAAGGGCATCGTGCTGCAGGTCGCGTGGTGGCGCGCGTCACAAGGAGAAGCGCGAAAATCGGGCGTCACTGCGAAAGCGAGCTTTCGTCTTAATATCTAAACGGTCGTAACTGTCGCTACTGAGAATTTTTGTTTTTAAGAAGTGGCAGGTTTTCTAGCTGAGCAGATGTTAGTAGCCACTGGACGGCTGAGTTTTGCAACAACATATTGTGTTAAAAACTGAAATAGTAGCTCACTACAGTGGCTACGAACTAGATTGGTTCCGTCGAGATTCGCAGGGTGTCTCAGCAACCTAGGTAAAAACCTGCCGCGTTTTTCAATATATTTTCAATCAGCCATAGGTGAAAAATTGAGTTCTTTTTTTTTTCATTACTATATGGCTGTAGTAGTATGCCCGTCAGTAACGATTCCGAATGAGAAAAAATGGTGTCGAGCAAGCTGAGCGAATCGTTTGTTGCCTACGCGGAGCACTACCACATGGCTCAAACAATTCTATTTTGAGCCTCACAAAGTACCTCAGAGGGGCGACGTGTCCGTCAAATCGTTGCGGTCACCAAAGAAAATCGTGATAAAATCAGCTCCTCTGAACTTTTGTCGCTTCGTATGCAATTTGTATTCATCAGTTCCCCTCCCAGAATGCACACTTTATCATAAGGTACGGACTTGTCAAGAAACCAAGCCAGTCCCCGTAACGAAACCCAAACGCGGACGGATCTGGAGGCGCAGCTGTGCAGCTCGTATTACGCGGCACAAAATATTACTACGACGCGGCAAGCCGATGAAGAAAGGCAGCGGAGCATGACCGATGACGATGTTTATTGAATGTTGGTGGGCCCACCGCGAGCGCACTTGCCCACGCCAGTGCCCACTTCCTCCTCGTCCATAACAATATTTGGTTGAGTGAGCTCTGGCCACGGATTCAGTCAACGGATTCTCGGATGGATGCCACGACCAATGCTGTGCCTAACCTATATAACAATTTTAATTTAAAATGTTTTTCACTGCTAATATCCAGCAATAACTTCTATGATATCATGGCTATGGCCGGTCACGTGTAGTTGTACCAGGTAGCGTAACGTCAAGAAAGGTAAAAAAAAAAAATTGCTTCGCGCAGGCCTGCTTCTAACTGACTTACGCGGGGTACGCGCCTAAGCACTCGACGACGAGGACGACAGCTCAAAGAGGCGTCCCTACTGCTACCAATGGAAACTTTTAACTTTTTTTCCTTTTAAGACTATGCACTCTGCATCTGACAGTTTTAGCCATGTAGTCCCTTTCACCCTGATATGCTTTGTACTAAATGCCCTTTCTGTTAAAATCCCCAGTGGATTGACAGTATGAATAAATAAATAATTAAATAAATAAATAAATAAATAAATAAGCTCGACGTCCTGATAGGCACAAAAAAGACGTATTGTCTGCGAACAGCACAGAGACTAACTCACCCACGCGCATGACGACAAAGGTCAGCCCGATGACGATAACCATCGTGGCCAGGCAGATTGCCGCAGCCGTGAAGGCGGCGCGCAACAGCATGTCTCTGCAAAGATTTAAGTACATGTCTTTGCACAGCGAAACAATATGTGGGGACGTCATGTGCTCTCGATGCCTGTTATGCTGGCAGAACTGTGATTTGAAGGTAACGAAATATATTGTAACCGAAGAATTAAAGTCCTAAGGAATAGACGAAGACAGCTGTATTTTCATCTGTATTCTGTATTAGCCGTATTCGAGCGCTCGAAACACTTTTTCACAACGGCGAAGCTTGTTCATAATAATAGGTGAGGCAGGAACTTCAGAGGTGAGAAAGATGGAAAACCTGTGGAGGCCGCTATATTGCCTGCCACATTGTCATGTCGTTGTCTCTTTTAGTGGCCGGAGAATTATATTCGTGCTGGTTATGAAGGGACGTTTGGTACGGTAGCGGTGATTATATGTGGTAGAATGAGTAATCGTGTGGCTGACAAAGATCATGAATCGCCCTTGTCACATCGATGTGGCAGATTTACGCAAAGGCTTGGTTCTGACTACTTATTGCACGGCAAGTTTCTTGAAATAGTGTGAGCAGATAAGGACGGCGGAAGGGCACACGTGTGGAAAAAACAGGTGGTGATATTCGTCATCAGGTGCCTGAAATAAATACTTGGCCATATGGCCATGTGTACTTGACCATGATTTTAGCATCATTTTGTAAGGAAGAGGCATTCTCCACATAATATTCAAAGAAAAGATGCAGGTATACAATAAATGGAGGCATGCCCCAACTTTTAGTTTTGTCTGCCCGAATTGCTTGCGCCTCAACTTCTAAATTTAAATGACACCTAGCATACAGCGGTGCTGCAACAATTTTTGCCTTTTTGTTAGTGCATTCAGAGTATGTTTACTGCGTGTGAATAACGAACCATGCACCCTAGGAATCAAGGAAGTCGTGCTTTGCGGACGTTTTCACAAAACGAAGGGCAAAGCAGCAGAAATGTTTTGTAACATCATGTGACATATTTTTTGTATAAGAATCCACTTTCTTCCTAATAAAACATTAGTTGCGAGTCAGCGCTCGTCTGTTGTGCGTCTCTTCTTGTGTTTCGTCTTTTGTTGGCGAGGCGATGTTTATGTACAGAAAAAGGGCATTTGTATTGGATCAAAGGTAGCGCCTGTGTTGAGCAATATTTTTTGGGGTGAAGTTGATAGACAAATTAGTAAACATATCGATGGTTTGGTGATACGCATCTTCCGATATGTTGACGATTTTTTAGTGCTAATGGAAAAAGACAACTTCAACAGGAGAATGGTGGACGTCTTAAAGCTGTTTCGGGAGTGGCAAAAGGTTTGTCTTTTATTTTTGAAGTACCGTCGAACGATATCCTCCAGTTTCTGAGCATAAAACTGTTTTTCAAACGTGACCACTTATATTTCATGTACTCCCCGAGGTCCCAAAAGAAGGCAATAGGCTATTTATCTTGAAACTCAAAATTTGTAAAAAATGGAATTGCTAGTAATTGCATTCGTTCAAGCTTGCTGAGCTCATGTCATCATTGCATTCATGATAGTGTATTGCTACACGTTCGTAGGCTAAAAACTGCAGGATTCCCGGATTTGGTTATTTTGGCAACATGTGAAAAGCTTTTGCGGATGGTTAGGAAGGATTTTCCAGTTAGAATAACGGGACAGCGCACAGAAGAAGAAAAAACTAGCAGGGATTCCCTACATGCTTAAGATTGCACATAACCTAAAAAAATGTAGCTGGGCGATTCGAAGTTAATGTTGTTTTTTCGGCGACGCATAAGTTGGGCGGGTTCTGCCGCGCTATCACGAACCGCCAGGAAAAGCTAAAGAAGAGTAACCCGTTTGAATGCCAGGTTTCGCATAGGTCGAGATTAGTAGATTGCGCCTGCGCTGTCGTGTACGAAATTCCACTGTCATGCAATACGGTATACATAGGTCAAACGAGTCGGTACATAAATATTTGTCTGCGTGAACACCTCAATTAGCTGTCGGACACACGATACTCTCACTTGAAAGATCATTGTAGGCCTTGTGGGAAAGAAGGAAAGCAAAATAACAAAAGTTGTCGGCCCTTGGTTTCAAAAACAAAGATTTTGTTTCGCCATAGGGACAAAACTACGAGGGAAATTACTGAGGCATATTACATCAGCAAGAAGCAGTCGCAGTGTGTCAGCCAGCCTTCATTGGTGATTATCGAAAAAGAGGTTTCTTTTCTGGATAATGTTTGGTGATAATTTATAATTTGTGAAACGGGCCGTTGGGGAGGAGGGGGAGGGAGGGCTTGTATGTTTGGTCTTGCTTGATAGGGTTTTCCACGTGGCTGTTGAAGGAAGACGATATCTCTTGAATTTTGTCTGGTCAAGGGTTTCGTTCTTTGTAGCATCATGTGACATATGTTTTGTATAAAAATCCGCTTTCTTCCTATTAAAACATTAGTTGCGAGTCAGCGCTCGTCTGTTGCGCGTCTCTTCTTGTGTTTCGTCTTTTCGCGCTGTTCCACCCACTACGAAATAATCAAGTGTTGTATTAAGTATTCTAATTCGTAAGGACTTAACCGGAAGAAACGGTCTTTTTCTCTTTAAAAAACAAAAAAGAACAACCTATTGTTACTTTTTCAGCGTTTGTTCGCGGGAAGTCCTCTCACTACAGTTTTTCAGGAAGCATACCTGTGACTGTTGTAGTACTGTGTCAACTGACCACCTGTTAAATAAATTTGTAGCTTTTCTTTAAGCAGACAGCAAGCAAAGCAAGCAGGTTGATCCGCTATCATGCTCATATTCTTTTATTCATCTAAATATGGTGAGTTTTTAGCCCTAAGCACAAGCGTAGTTAAAGTCCAGCTGCACACAAAAGGAAGCATCTCCGCGTATACTGCGAAGAAATAGGATGACTGCTGCTTACATTTTTCATGGCAAAGCAACAAACACTTTTTCGGATGAAGCATTACTTGGGAAACCTACATATTGCGCATCTACCACTGAAAGGAGTTTCCTTCAAGTAAAAATGAAGAACCATTTAAATGACTATGCGGCTTAGAGATTCTGATTCCTTTGAAAATAGAACAGAGCGCCTCTTATAGTTTGCAATCGGTAGCATATTAAACATTGAAACATTATATACTATGGTTCGTAATATTGCACCATGAAAATGTTTAGCCCTAAAATATGCTGGTATTATGTCACATATGGCAATTTTTATTGAATCGGAAAGCTATATATGAAACAAGTTTATATTGCTGAGGTAAACTCGCAGGCGTGTGGCATGAAGATATTTCCATCTTTGATGTGATAGTCGGGTTTAAACTTCCAGGCTACTAATTTACCAAAGCGTAGCTGTCTCTAATCTAGCTGGTACTGCAGATTTCTTAACCGTTGCAGCATTCCGTTTGAAACAGAAAAGTTCACTTTTTATCAAGACGAGCCAATAGCATTGGCGCAGTTATGAATGCCACTGCAGAAAAACACATTTCTCTTGAAAAAGCTTACTTCTCCGCTGGGTGGGCTGAAATCAGAGAAAAAGATAACCCAAACCCGATTTTTAATTTTAAAATAAGCCAACGCAATTAGAGACAAAATATACGTAAAGAGCACTGGTTTCAAGTGAACGCTTGCCGTCAGATCTTCTGTTGTAATTATTTTCTGACTCCTTTAAAGCTGAGGTATGCTACTTTTTAACCTTACCATTTGTTGATAATACCCTCCCTCAAATGGTGCGCCTCGCCGGTAGTAGAGGATACAACATTGAGTTTCACAGCATCAATCTAGGTGCCTGACTGGCAGTGCGAAACAACTGGCAGTTACATTTAGTTGCAGCAAATACTGCAGAAAATGCCAAGCGACTCTGAATAGCCGTTAGCTTGTTTTTATGCGTTAGTGTTCACTGTAATTTTAATAACCTTGGTTAAATTCAGCTGGGTCGCCTGATGTAACATCACATCTATTGCGGAATATCACATCAGTTTTGTTAAGACATTGTTAGGAGTGATGATGCTTGAAGCGTAGAAGATTTTTCAGCACTGCGTGTTTTCTTTCCTGTTTTCACAAAAAATCGCATGCACTGGTACCATTCTATACATTTTATATTTTACAGTAAACAGAGTGGTGAATGCTTCTGCATAAGCAGAGGTGATCTGATGCCTTGGTGCTAGCCGAATCTCCTACGTGGAACTAAAAACATACCACGAATAGTGCGACGTTAGGCTGTTCAAGACTACATCCTAAAAACCAGTAGTTTGGCATAGCGCATTTCCCTATGGGATGTGTAGTGTATGAATACCATCTTTACGCATATCGAAAGACTGTACCGCAATCATAGCCACGTTCGAACGACAAGGGCAGATGTTTTGCATTTGTTTTTCTTTCCCGAAACATGTGGCGCGGTGGCGTAGAGGTAGAACATCCACCTCGCATGAATCGAATCGTGGTGCCGCGTAGGCCTCCACCGCAATAAAAATATCCGCGGGTCAATAGAATTGCATAAACAGGTTTGGGTGAAGACTCTATGCCGATGACCACATCACCACATCCGGAAACGTACTGCCTCATCGCAACATGATTTGGCCAACCTGGTGTAGTTGGCCGCAACCTCCTATGAATATCCTAATATAACCATTTCCTGCATGTCCCAGTGGCTACGGAGCAAGTGGCCACGGCGGTAGTCAGACCTGTCACGCAGCGGAGGATACGAATAATTTCTTGCTCCCGACAGGCTGCCATTGTAAACTGACGCTGGCAAAGTTTAATGCTAGAACCATAGCTATTGGGGCTACTTTAGCAATGCTCTTCGAGTAACTAGCAAGCATAAAGTGGGATATCATAGGGCTCAATGAGGTTAGGAAGCCAAATGAGGCATACACTGTTCTGAAGGATGGCATGCATATTGTGTTATCGAGGTTTGCCTTCTCTACCACATACCACATGCAGTGACATTATCCCTGTCTGAGTCTGCACTGGCTCCCTCGGATCCATTGAAGAACGTCTTCGAGAAGCAGTCGCCACCCTTCAGGAGTACGCCTGTCTTGGAGGGTTAACTTGCTCCCCTACTAAGTCTGAACTGCTAGCGGTTACCACGGAAGCCAAAAGACAGCATAAACTTTCTACCTCTATCTACATCAATGGACAACCCATACCTCGTTGCTCTGATGTGCGAGTGTCAAGGTTCACTCTACTTTCTAATGAGGCCACTACAACACTTCAAGCTCATACCAGCCAATACAATCAGATTCTTAATATGATAAGCCAGGTTACCAATCGCAGGTATGGTTTAGGTTATGCAGATGCTCTCGATCTTCTGTAAGCGCTTATCCACTGGCGACTACTTTATCACCTACCTTATCACAATCTCACTTGCACCGAGATGGCACGCATGTCCACTCTCCTGCGCAGGGCTCAGAAACTAGCCCTTGTACTTCCCCTTCACATGGAAACAACACAGCTTGAAGCGTTTGGGATGGCCAATTCTCTGGGGGAGGTGCTGGAAGCCCATCGTGTGATTCAAATAGTCGGTCTTAGGTCCCAGAGTCAAACCTTGCCTATTCTACGAAAGCTAGCGGGTACTGAACGTCATTGACAATACGCACCACAACCATGTCTTCGCCCACTCGCCCTCAGCCTATCAGCGGTCACTCCAATTCCGGACAGAGATTGCCCACTCGCCACCAAGGGCGCCAAGATCGCGGCTTCCGTTATCTGCGTCACACCTATCTAATCGCCTGTGAGAATGCATCGCTGCTCTACATGGATGTAAATCTAGCCATTGAACGGGGGGGGGGGGGGGGGGGTAACAGTAATAAGCCCTTACCCTCACCACGCCTTTGAACTTGGACTTTACGATGCCACCCATTTAGAAGAACAGGAGATAGCCCGTGTTATTTTACCTACGCAGCACCGCAACCACTCTCACGCAGTCATATTGTCACAGACACACAGTCGGTTTGTTGCAACTATGCTCTCAACACTTCACATTTTCATACTACAATAATCCTAAATCCTGCCTTCTACGATACTACGAATGCGCACAACTTTATTCGGGTGCCTGCTTATGTAGGCATTCCCGGTAACGAGCTCACTTCTGCTTTGGACAGAGAAATCCCTGACAGCATCTCCGGGGATGATTCAGACAAAGCCGCCTCCACGTCCTTCATTTGTCGCATGTTCCCATGTACCTCTCTCGGTGCCTCTGAATGTCCGCACTGCGGGAACCGCCGAATCCTATTGCACATCGTATGACAATGTCAAATCATTCCATCTATTCCCATTATTCCTAACTCTACTAAAACCTCTTGGACGGAGCGGATAACTGACCCCACGGCTGCTGGTCAGAAATGGCTGGTGGCACGAGCGGAGTTGGCGGCCGGGATCTAGAGGGCCACTGAGGGGCTCCACCTGGGAGGCCCATATATATCGACAATAAATTTATTTATTTCTTCTCCTCCTCGAGATTTACCGGAGAGGCGGGAAATAGAAGCAGGGTTCCCTGTCAATAAGCTTATAGCTGGCACCTTAATTAGGTTCAATAAGCTGTATACATTGAAGGTTGTAATGGTATACACGCCTAGTAATGATGAACAGGCAGTTGAAAGCGTCTACGAAGATTTCAAATCGGCAATGGAGAAAGTAAAAATAAGTATACTGTTCTGATAAGTGACTTGAATTCCGAAGCAGGCCAAAAGCAGGCTGAAGACCAAAGGCAGTGGGTGACTTTGACATTGGCTGTAGGAATCGCAGAGGGGATTTATTAGATGAGTTTGTTGAATACCGTAGCTTAAAAATGATCAATACTTTCTTAAACAAACGGAAGAACCGAAAGTGGATATCGAAAAGCCCTAACTGGGAGTCAAAAATGAAATACGCTGTATACACCCGGGCATTATACAGGATGTAGAGGCTATCCCAAAATGGTTATGCAATTCAAGGTGAATATTTAGCCTAGGTTGGCAGAGGAAACAAAACAGATTAGTAAGGAAGAATTCCATCAATGAACTAGCAGTGAAAGGGAAAGTAGAATAATATCGGATGTCCCTACAGTAAAGATGCTCAGCATTAACCGAAGAAAATGACCTTGGTGTGGAAGCAATGAATGACACCTTCAGAGGTAGCATTACTGAGTGTGCGGTAGAAGTAGGCAGTTGTATAGTTATAGATGATACCGGTAAATTATCTGAGCAGACGGAAGATTTTATTCACAAACGCCAAAGAACGAGCACCTTCAACCCAACAGACATAACAGAACATGCATAGCTATCGAAGCTAATCAATAGGTGCACAATTAGTGCCAAAGGAAGTATAAAATGAAGAAAATCTCCAGTTGAGTTCAGTCCTTCAGTCATGTCCGACTCTTCGTGACCCTATGGACCATATCACGCCACACTTTCCGGTCTCTCACTATCTTCCTAACATCACGTAACTTCATCTGCAGCGCCTCGAGGATGGCATCTAACCATCGCGTTCGCTGCCTACCCTTTCTCCGGTGACCCTCAACCTTTCCCAACATCAAATCTTTCTCCAGCGACTGCTCTCTTCTCATCAGATAACCAAAGTAGCTTAGCTTTAACTTTAGAATTTGACCCTCCAATGAGCAGTCAGGGTTTATGGTCGACAATATCGACTGGTTTGATCTTCTGGCAGTCCAAGAAACTCTCAAGCGTCTCCGCTAGCACCACAATTCAAACGCGTCAATTCTTAGGCGGTCAGCCTTCTTCACAGTCCAACTCTCGCATCCATACACCATAACTGGAAGGACCATAGCACGAGTTATACAGATAGACTAACGTCTCTGCTCTTTACTAGGCGGTCAAGGCTAGCCCTGGCTCTCTTTCCCAAAAGCAGACGTCTCATAATTTCATGGCTGCAGTCTCCTTCCAGGGTAATCTTGAGCCCAAGGAGAGAAAATCTGTCACAGCTTCCAGTTCATGTCCCTTGATTCTCCAGGACTTGATAGGCCAAGACGCCATGATTTTTGTCTTTTTAATGTTAAGTTGAAGCCCAAACTTCTCACTCTCTTCTTGTACGCGCATCAGAAGTCTCTTGAGTTGCACTTCACTTTCTGCTATTAAAGTGGTATCATCCGCATATCTAAGGTTGTTGATACGTTTTCCAGCAATCTTCCCTCCAGCTGAAGGCTCGTACAGACCGGCCTTCCTCATCATGCACTCAGCATATAGGTTAGGCAGGGCGACAGTATGTAGCCTTGTCTCACTCCTCTCTCAATCGGAAACCAATCAGTAAGACCATGCCCAGTTCTGACTGTGACCTCTTGCCCTTCATACAGTTTCCTGAGGAGACAGATGAGGTGAATTGGAACTCTCATCTCTTGGAGAGCTTGCCACAATCTGCATTCATCTACGCAGTCAAACACTTTCGCATAATCAATAAAGCAGAAGTACATGGGTTTCTGGAACTCTCTTGCTTTTTCCATGATCCAGCGAAGGTTGGCAATCTGGTCTCTAGTTCCTCTGCCACTGCGAAACCCAGCTTGCACGTCCGGAAGCTCCCGATTCACATACTGCTGCAGCCTACCTTGGAGGATTTTCAACATCACCTTGCTAGCATGCAAAATAAGCGCGATCGTGCGGTAGTTAGAACAATCTTTGGCACTGCCTTTCTTTGGAATGGGGATGTAAACTGACTTCCTCCAATCCTGTGGCCACTGCAGGGTTGCCCAAATTTGCTGACATAATGTATACAGAACGTTAACAGCGTCATGGTTGAGGTTTTGAAGCAACTTAGCTGGAATGCCATCAATTCCGCTAGCTTCGCTCTTAGCAAAGCTGGCTAAGGCCCATTCAACTTCACTAGCTCTTCAGGATGCCCGGCTCGAGATCAGTAATCACAACCGTCTTATGTTGGGTTTGCACATCCGGGTCCTTCTTGTACACTTCTGTGTATTCTTGCCACTTCTTTATCTCTGAGGCTTCAGTGAAGTACCTGCATAATTTGTCCTTTATCACGCCCAACTTAGCACAGAAGCTTCCTTTGATATTATTGATTGTCTTATACAGAGCTCTTGTGTTTCTCAGTTGGCTGTTGTCCTCAACTGCTTGGCACTGTATGCTCAGGAAGGCATTCTTATCTCTCCTTGCTATTTTCTGAAAATCCGCATTGAGAACCTTGCATCTTTCTCTTTCCCCCATAACTTTTGCCATTCTCCTAGAATGCTAAATAACAGTGGCAGCCATAAAGAGGTGAAGAGAAAATTAGGCATAGACAAAAATCAGAGGTATGCACTAACGGGTTAGGGCGGGTAATGTCATCAGTAATATAGGCAAGATAATCAAATTATCTGGGAAGTTTTCTACTGATCTACACAGTAGCCAAAGTGATCATGACAATAAAAAGTTTGACAGTAACGGAGTGCAATCACGCGTTCCGTTGGTAACGATGGATGAGGTTAGGAAATATCTTGGAACTGTGAAATTGCGGAAAGCAGCTGGGCAGGATCAGGTAACTGCTGATTTGCTGAAGGACGGGAGTGTATCGAGCTACAAAATCTGGCCATCCTGTTTATGCAATTCCTGGTGACATTGACAGTACCGGATTTATAGAAGAAGGCTAACATTAAATTAATTCCTCAGAAAGAAGATGTAAAGCATTCGAAAAATTGAGACTTGTAATGGGAGCAGCTAAGGATGAGATTTAATAGAGAATACCTCAGTAATCTGCGATCCGCTGATGACGTTGCCTTGCTGAGTAACTCAGGGGACTAATTGCAAAGAATGATTGATATCCTATCAAAAAAAAAAAGCAGAAAGGTATGTTTGCAATTAATATCCACAAGACTAATGTAATGTACAACTGCCTCGGGAAGAAACAATTTCCAGTATAGTAGCAAAGCTCTGAAAGTGGCAGGCAAATATGTCTAGTTAGTACAGGTAGCAAACGTAAATCCCAAACTTGAAAAGGAAATAACTAGGGCAATGAGATTAGGATGAAGCGAATTTGGTTGTGGCTAATGAAGAGGGTTCTAATCAGGTTGAGGACAACACGGAGTGCTTTGGAACGTAAAATGGTAGGCGCAACGTTAAGAGATAAGCGTGCAGAGTGATAACTCGAGTTACTGATATTCTAGTCGAAATTAAGAAAAGAAATGGACATAGCGGGACACGTAGTGCGAAGAAAAGATAAGCGATGGTCGACGAAAGCGTAGCAAAGGACGGCAAAAGTTAGGTGGGCGGATAAGGTTAAGATGTTTGCAGGAGTTATGTGAATGCAGCTAGCATAGGACCAGGTAAATTGGAGCTACGTAGAAAAGGCCGTGGCCCTTTTCTGGGCACACTCCGTCTGATGATGTCTCATGATAATTATCAAAACCCAGCCTATTAATTTTAAATGGCTGTGTTAACTACTTGATGCAAACATGAATTAACTTTAGAAGCATGATGGCATCGGAAGGTTAAGTTTATAACTGTCATCAGGAGACTAAAAACAACAGCATATAATATTCAGCGCGCATATCACAATTCATAGTGATTTCCAAGCAAGTCGCACTTGAAGAGCCGAGATCATGCTTGCTACTCCAAACACGCTCACGGCCCCGTCTTAATAAAAAAAAAATGTCAGGCCTGATTCTCGTATCTCAGCACTGATATGTATAGCGTGTTGAGTTTGATGCGCTTCTCTGTATTTGATTCAAGGTTTTTCAGTTATAAAAGTTTTCATGTAACTTGGAACAAAGATATCAGAAACATTCGTCCCAGCAGACTTCAACCAGACATGCCATCTCATGGATTTTGGAGCTTCTCAGCGTATCTTTAATTTCCACTCATTTAGATAGTTAGCACAAGTTGATAAGGGTTTCGTTGACATTCATACATGGTCAAGTGTTTCAAACATGTTGTGAAAGCCTGCGAATAATAAAAAAGAAAAACTTAACGCCATTGCTCTCTCGCCATGCCCTTATTTACAAATGTCTTACAGCTTGGAAGCGCATTGCGAACATAAGCGTTCGCGCTCCCTGCCTAGGTATTAGCGGCTTACATCTCGTTCAGAGTATGGTCGCTAAATTTCGTTAGCATAATCAGCCGAAACATCGAACCCATGTCCTGTGATTTGCGATACGTAATGACAAGGCAACAGACGTCGAATAGCTATCACAATAAAAAAATGTGGGAATGATATGAATTCGCGTAGGTTGACACAGCCTGTGTTTTATCACGCGATAGCGTTTATAGCCCTCTGAGTCGAAAACGCATCTCCTACCCAGTAACCGACAGTTGACAAACACGTGTGACAAAAATACGCGTCAAGAAAATAAATCTCTCTTTATTGAGGTTCGAAACGAGGCCTCGTGCAATAACAGGAGGCCGCACAACATATGTGATATGAAGTGGGTTTTCGGTTTATTTACTTTCGAGAATGCGTGAATTGGTTTCTTGCCATCCGAATATTGCCCACGGGATCTCCCGAGTGGCCTTAAAAGTTGAAGCACTTGCGGCTTTACGGGGATCGCTTGCGGCATTGCGCGCTGACTTCGCCTACGAAAGCATCCGTATCTACACTCGTTACCAAATGTGGTATAGAATACGCAGCCGGTGGCGGAGCTCAGGAAAATAGCACTGCAATACATCTAGCGACAGCTATTTGGGATCGAGACAATACTGGCGGTGCCCCATTTTATTGACACATGTCGCTGTCCATGTCGCTTTCGCTAGATAGCGTTTCTATGCCGTTTTTCCGAGCTTCGCTATAGGCCGTGTAAATAATATATAAAGAAAAAGAAGAACCGACAATCCCGTAGCTCGACTTCAGAAACGAAAAAGGGCCATTAATCTGAGCACAAAGCAGAGAAGAAATGCCGAGCTCTTGCTCCCGAAAGAGCAGCCAGCAAAAGTCATCGCGTTCCTAGGTTTCAAGCTACAAACCGAAGACGGCATGGTCCACTTTCCCGGAACGACCGGGGAACGCGCGATTGGAAACAAGGGTCGGCGTGGCACCCCGCTGAGGAAAAGGAGGGGCCTGGGCCGGCGACGAGGAGGCTGTGCGCACGTGCGGGGTGCGAGTGCTGCTGGGAACGACTGGCCGAGAGAGAGGAGGGGACGAGACACTGTGGAACGCACCCTTCGTCGGAGAAAGACGCGTGTAAACTTTGCTGAATATATCCAGTGCTTTTGTTACCGTTAAAGAGTTTTTGTCCGCGTGTGATTTCTTCACTTTTATTCGAATCCCCTAAAGTTCAAAGTTGTAGTAACAAAGTTCAGTCTAATATCAAATCAACAACTACTACATGGTGCCGAAACCCGGGAAGAGAAGATAGTGGCGAAATCCGAAAAGACCACGACGGACCAAAATGGAAAAGCTCAAAGCGAAGAGGCGAAGTCGACAAGGGCAGAACACGATATTCATCAACGAGGCCACAACAGCACTGCCGACAGCCAACGTCCAACAGTTGACAGCTCTGCTTCACAGACTGGAAGTCAGCAATGATGAGCTGCGGAAGATCAACGACGAGTTGGAGAACTATCTACCGGAGGAAGCGTTCGAGACCGAGTTTACAGAAAGCGTCGAATACGACGACCGGGCCATAAACCTCATCGGCCAACTGAGGGCTCGAATCGCAGCTTCACAACAGACTGCGTCTGAACAGAACGCCGAATCGACGTAAACGTCCGTGCCGACGCCCAGACTCACTGCAATCAGGCTTCCGAAGCTGCAGCTTCAGTCTCAATGGTGAGCTTGCCAACTGCCAGTCGTTTTGGGAATGTTTCCGCGAATCGGTGCATGATAATCAGGCCCTGTCTAAAGCGGAGAAATTTCGTTACTTAAAGAGCCTCCTCACCGGGCCTGCCGCGTCGGCAGTTAAAGGGTTACAAGCGACTGAGGCCTGCTATGAAGACGCTATACAGGTACTGCAGCGCCGTTTCGGAGACAAGGGGCTAATCGAACAAGAACACCTTGCCGAATTAAGGACGCTACCGCCAGTGTCGTCATCAGGAGATGTCAGAGGACTCCGCCGGCTCTACGATCATGTTCAAGCCCACATTTGCGGGCTAACGGCTCTCGGATTGACCAAGAATGCCTATTGCGCCATGATTTGCGACATTATTCTAACGGCGCTGCCGCGAGACATGGTGGTGGAGTTTCACCGCCGGGCAAGCCGAGCGACCAAGACAGATGTATTGTCGCCGCCCGATAGTAGTCCCGCGTCACCAGCGCAGCAGTCCTCCGCCTCAACGCAGGCAGCAGACAGATCAGAGAGAAGGCTAGAGGAGGTGCTACATTTCCTGCTAGTAGAAACAAAGTGTCGAGAGCGATGTAGGCAAGGTCCCGCCTTTGAGAAGCCTTCTTACAAGGAAATCTTCGGCAAACGCGCCAGGCTGCCGACTCCGAGTGCCGTTGTTATTTATGCGCAAGCAGGCAAAACAGAGAAATGCGCATTTTGCGATTTGAACAGGCACGACACAGAGATCTGCAAGGCTGCACTGACGAGCGAAGAAAAAACCGAAAAACTTGCGAGGGCGAAAAGGTGCTTTCGATGCACAAAGTGGGGACACCGAGCAAAAGACTGCAGGCGAAAGATAAAATGCAGGAATTGCGAGAAAAGGCACGCTACCTCAATGTGTAACCCCAATTGGGCAGCGATCAAAACTGACGTGACAACAGAGGTCACCGCCACTAATGTGCATGCAGAAGCCAAAACAGAAGAAACGCAAGAGACGGCACTGCAGACTTTCCGTGCCTTTGCTTTGTTTGTTTTGTTTTGTGGGGTTTAACGTCCGAAAGCGACTAAGGCTATGAGAGACGCCGTAGTGAAGGGCTCCGGAAATTTCGACCTCCTGGGGTTCTTTAACGTGCGCTGACATCGCACAGCACACGGACGCCACTCCGTTTCGCCTCCATCGAAACGCAGCCGCCGAGGTCGGGTTCGAACCCGGGTACTCCGGCACAGTAGTCGGGCATCTTACCACTGTACCACCCCGGCGGGGCCCGTGCCTTTGCTTTGGGGAGCACCAAATACGGCTACATCCGGGGCGTCATGGACGGTGGAAGTCAAAAAACATTCATTCGAGCAGATATCTCAAAAACACTTGATTTGAAGGCTTTAGGAAAGGCCGACTTCCACCTAAACACCTTTGGTGCTGCGGCCGCGCAAGTCCAAAGCTGCCGGCCGGTAGAAGTTTGCCTTCGGAGCCAATACGGAGATCACGAAATAGCAATAGGGGCTATTGAGGTGTCCTTCATATGCAAGGACGTCAGGCAGGTGCCCACAGATCACAGTTTTGTGCAAAAGATGGAATTTTGGGGAGCACTGCTCGCAGACAGACTGATCCATCCGGGCATGTCTTCAGTGCCACGTATTGGATTACTAATTGGAGCCGACCACCTTTGGAAATTTCAAACGGGAGAGGTGCAAAGATGCAACGAAAATGAAGGATTAGCAGCAGTGAATACAAAGTTTGGTTGGACGATTCAGGGACCGTTCAGTGTGACTTCAAGCCTCGCAATCACAAACAATGTTTGCATACTAAGAATAGGCTTGGAGACTGCAGACCAGGTCCACACTACGCTTCAGAATATTTGGGAACTAGACGCCATCGACATAAAAGATTCCCCAGAGACACACGACGAAAGAGCACTGAGCAAGGTAAAGTTGGAACAGAAAGGTCAGCGCTATGAAGTTTCCTTGCCATGGAAAGACGCATCCAAAGAACTCAACGACAACACAAATATGGCAATTCGGCGACTCGACAACCTGACAAAGCGACTATGCCTCAATCCAGAACTCGCTGAGCAATACGACGACGCCATCAAGGCAGGGCATGCGGAGCAGGTGACCGAAGAAGTAGTGTCTGGGAAAGTATATTACATGCCACATCAGCCAGTCGTACGTAGTGAGGCAACTACAACGAAGCTGCGTGTCGTGTTCGAAGCATCATCACACCCTCCGGGGAAACGGTCACTCAACGACCACTTGGAAAAAGGACCTAACCTCGTCAGTGATTTGGAGCAGATTCTCTTGCGGTTCCACCTACACAAGGTCGCTCTCGTAGCAGACATCGAGAAAGCATTTCTGCAGATAAGCGTTCGGCCTGAGGATAGAGACGCCCTGCGGTTCTTCTGGTACAGTAGCCCGCCACTTGACCCGTCAGCATTGCCGGATATCGAAGAATGGAGAATGGCTCGGGTACCGTTCGGTACGACAGCCAGCCCGTATATGCGGACCGCTACCCACCTCCACCACCTTGAATGCACGACAAAGGAAGTTTCGAAAACGGCTAGCCTCATGAAGGACTCCTTTTACATGGACGATCTGGTGACGGGGGCGGCTACAGTAAACGAGGCGTTGAGAATAGCCACTGAAGCCACCTACATAATGAGCGACGCCGGCATACGCTTAAAGAAATGGTCCTCGAATTCCGATACAGTGCGCGCGGTGCTTGGGGACGACGAAACTACACCTTCGAACGGTGAACAGAAGATCCTGGGAATGAAATGGAACGCAGCTGGCGACAAGATCCCTGGCCAGTGTGATCAGCTCATTAACTAGCGGAGCTGCGTCGAAGCGCGCGGTGCTGCAGGCGTCTGCAAGAATATTCGACCCCTTGGGCCACGTCGCACCGTTCGTGGTGCGGGCAAAGATACTTTTTTAAAGGCTATGGGAGAGAGGTATCGAGTGCGATGGCCAATTACCGAGCGACTTGGAGGCGGAATGGAGAAGTTGGTGTTTAGACCTCGCCAATCTGAGACAACTCTCCTTCCCACGTTGTATCCTACAGAACGACCACGTTTCCGGGCCGTTCCACATTTTTTGCGACGCAAGTCCGACGGCCTACGGGTGCTGTGCCTATCTCCGCATTGGCGAAGACAACGAAACGGTGAGCGTCAGCCTCATCCTTGCCAAGTCACGCGTGGCGCCTCTGAAGGCCTTGTCGCTGCCTCGGTTGGAGCTGATGGCGGCTGTAATTGGATCACGCATGGCCACCTATACATTCAAGGAGCAATTGATCACCAAATGAATGCATTCTATTGGACTGACTCGATGATTACGCTCCTCTATCCCATGAAAACGCGCATAAAATGAGTTGCACTCATGTTGGGGGGGAGGATGTAAAGAATATATAATGAAAAAGAAGAACCGACAATCCCGTAGCTCGACTTCAGAAACGAAAAAGGGCCATTAATCTGAGCACAAAGCAGAGAAGAAATGCCGAGCTCTTGCTCCCGAAAGAGCAGCCAGCAAAAGTCAGCGCGTTCCTAGGTTTCAAGCTACAAACCGAAGACGGTTTGGTCCACTTTCCCGGAACGACCGGGGAACGCGCGATTGGAAACAAGGGTCGGCGTGGCACCCCGCTGAGGAGAAGGAGGGGGCCTGGGCCGGCGACGAGGAGGCTGTGCGCACGTGCGGGGTGCGAGTGCTGCTGGGAACGACTGGCCGAGAGAGAGAAGAGGGGACGAGACAGTGTGGAACGCACCCTTCGTCGGAGAAAGAGGCGTGTAAACTTTGCTGAATATATCCAGTGTTTTTGTTACCGTTAAAGAGTTTTTGTCCGCATGTGATTTCTTCACTTTTATTCGAATCCCCTAAAGTTCAAAGTTGTAGTAACAAAGTTCAGTCTAATATCAAATCAACAACTACTACAGGCCGCATGTGATGTACCACTTTTTCTAAGCGCTGTGTAGAGCGCGTATTCATTATACCTTTCGTGGATAATTATAAGGCGAAACTTTTTTAGGCTAACGAAACGAAATCCCTCGAACTCTCGCGAGCAGGATATGTGCATCGGAACTGTGCATGGGATCTGTGCGCTGATGTGACACTTGCTAATTACTAACGTATGGAAAAGAAAATTAGGAATCGAACGATTTATGGTGATTGGCAATGAATAAAAGGTATAAGATAAATATTGATAGAGGCAATTATTAATGCTAGTGACTAATAATATGATCGTAAAAAGCTAACGTTACTATGCAACGACCAATATGTCAAAAGACGGCTTGTAACGGCCGGAACTGACTGGAAATTAGTAAACATGCTAAGCTATGAGTGATGACTAGGCATGACTGAGCATAACTACCGAACGACTAGTAAGTCAAACGACGACTTGTGATGGCCGCGACTGGAAATGAGTGAATATGCTTAGCTATGAGTGGTGGTGACTACAATGATTAGGTACCACTCAGCATGACTTAGAATGACTACGGAATAACCAATATGTCAAACGACGCTTTGTAATGGTTGCAACGGACTGGAAATGAGTAGGTATGCTATTAATGGCATTGGCAATAACTAGGCATCACTCAGAATGACTACGAAACGAACAATGTGTCAAGCGACAGTTTGAATAAACGCAACTGTGTGGAAATGAGGGGAAAAGGCAAACAATAACGAGCAGACCATGAGGGGCAAATTATAGTAGAGGGAGCGTTGCTTTTCGGCGTTCTCCTCTCAAGAGACATTTAGAGACCGTCTAATTTTATTGTGATTGTTGCGTTTGCTCAACCTTTGTGCAAGAGCCAGGTAATAATAACAATGGTCGCGGAGGTTGATTGGTGTCGAGCATATTAGAAGGCACCTAGTGAACGCCTTGTGTTGCGTAGGATCTAATAACGTCTGTTTGGGATGCTGATTATACTCAGTAAAACTTGCGGGTGCGCTAGTTAGTGGTATGATTATTTGTGCTGCCGCAGGTGCATAGTTCATCACCTGCACAATAGAGAACACACAAAAGGCAGTAAAACGCTGCATAAGGAACGCTTTCTCAGCTGCTGCTAGGGAGTGGTGTACAAGATACCGCTTACATTTGGAAAGGATTGCGCAGACGTGTCGTTGCCTCAGTGAGAGATTAAGGGAGCATCGAAAAGGACGCATTCTCGGCTAACCTTGGCAAACTATTAATCCCGCTGTGCTAACAATAGCACAAAAAATTCCAACCGGGAAGCTCCGTGCGGCCCCGTTCAGGGAAGCAACTCTCCTGGTAAAATCGAAAGATGTTTTCAAAAGCGAGATAATCAAAGCCTTCAGAATAATTTCCGGTCAGCAGGGAGAATGTGTGTGAGTGCCGTCGATAGCCTTCAACAGCAAAGAACTGTTCAGGTCAGTAGGAGAAATTGGGATTGTTTTTCATAGTTAAATTTTGTCTTCATTTTCTTTTTTCTTCTCAATGTCTTGATTCCGCTTTTCGCTTCCTTCTATCTTTTCTCTTCCTCAAGGTTTTTAATTCTGCTTCCTGTGTCTTTCTGTATCCATGGGACGTTTCCTTCTTCATACTAGAAATAAACCCACCATTTGGTAGTATGGGCGCTTCACCGGTGTAGGTGTCGTTTTTCTTTTGTTCTCTATTGTGTATGTGATGAACTCATCATCATCATCATCAGCCTGATTATACCCACTGCAGGGCGAAGGCCTCTCCCATACTTCTCCACTTAACCCGGTCCTGTGCTAGCTGCATCCACTTGACCCCTGCGAACTTCTTAATCTCATCCGCCCACCTAACTTTCTGCCGCCCCCTGCTACGCTTTCCTTCCCTTGGAATCCAGTTTGTTACCCTAAGCGACCATCGGTTATCCTCTCTTCGCACTACATGTCCTGCCCATGTCCATTTCTTCTTCTTAATTTCCACTAGAATGTCGGTAACTTGAGTTATTTCTCTGACCCACTCTGCACGCTTTCTATCTTTTAATGTTACCCCTACCATTTTTCGTTCCATAGCCCTCTGGGTTGTCCTCAACTTAAGTAGAACTCTCTTGGTTAGCCTCCACGTTTCAGCCCCATAAGTGAGTACAGGCAAGATGCAACTGTTGTATACTTTCCTCTTGAGCGATACCGGTAAGCTGCTAGTCATAATCTGCGAGTGCTTGCCAAATGCGCTCCATCCCAATCTTATTCTTCTTGTTACTTCCTTTTCATGGTCCGGATCTGCGATTACTACCTGTCCTAAGTAGACATATTCGCCTACTACTTCCAGTATTTCGCTACCTAATGTAAACTGCTGTTCCTTCCCGAGGTTGTTGAACATTAGTTTAGTCTTCTGCATATTGATTTTCAAGCCTACCTTTCTACTTTTTCTGTCTAGGTCATCAATCATTATTTGCAGTTCATCCCCCGAGTTGCTTAGCAAGGCAATGTCATCAGCAAATCGCAGATTACTGAGGTATTCTCCATCTACCCTTATCCCTAACTGCTCCCATTCCAAGTCTCTGAATACCTCCTCTAAGCAAGCTGTGAATAGTACTGGGGAGATTGTGTCTCCTTGCCTAACACCTTTCTTTATGGGAATTTTGTTACTTTCCTTATGCAGAACTATGGTTGCTGTGCAGCCACTATATATATCTTCCAGCACTTTCACGTACGGCTCGTCTACCCCCTGATTTCGCAATGCCTGCATCACCGCCGAGGTTTCAACTGAGTGAAATGCTTTTTCGTAATCAATGAATGCTTTGTATAAGGGCTGGTTATATTCCGAGCATTTTTCTATCACCTGATTGATGGTATGGATATGATCGATAGTAGAGTACCGTTTCCGAAACCCTGCTTGATCCTTTGCTTGATTGCAGTCTAAGGTTGCCCTGATTCTGATTTCTTGTGATGAACTATGCAGCGCAAACAGTTCAGAGTATAGGATACTGATGTCACAGTAATAATAAGAATATTTCCATTTTTAACATTTCCGCAGCAAGAATCTTATCTTGCATTACTCTATGGAGTATCATGTAGTACACAGTGTACTTAAATTAATACTTGATCCAGTATCGTGAAATCCATGAGCATTATTTTCTGACCGTAGATAGAGAACTGGCCCTAAGAGGTTCACCGCTGTTTAGCCACAAAACATGTTGTTATTAGGCGCGGCAATAAACTTAGCTCTTTGCTAAAATACTTCAGTCACTTAAAAAGAGGGTCGATATTTTGCCACCATTTACCCACTTCTCGTAAATCAATAAATGTAACCACTAATTTGTGAATTAAAAGTAATATCCACTTTGCTCTGCAAAACAAATGTTCTTCGAAGCTTCTGCCAGTGAAGAAAAAAATCATGCATGTACACGCTAATGAAGCATGAGGAAATTTCTCTCTTGCCCTGAAAAACGATGACTATGCGAATAACGACACAAGTGCTAATGTTCGCCGATAATCAGGCCTTATCGGGGCTGCGCTCTTACCACGACCCGTTGACACAAGCTCCGATGCTGAAAAAAGATAAGCAGACGTACACCAACTGTCAGATAATCGAAATGAAGAGGCGTGATGTAAAAGATGCTTTCGCGTCTGCTTTTTATGCTTGGGCGTATTCGCGTATTCATAATATTTATTTCTAATTATTATGCAGCCCGTCAAATTGAGCGTCTAGCGCTCACTTGATCACGGTCATCGCTTAGGTTCCTTAAGTTCCAAACATGCCTGTGAAGGCTGCACTACGCAAAGCATGAGCGCGTTCACTTGATTTTTTTTTCTCCAGGTTTTGCTGTCTTTCTTTCAGCGCCTGAGTAACTGACTCTTCTGGAGGTACTTTGGCAGAAAATATAATATCGATTGTTTTTTAACCTCCGTACAGCCTGACGAAACGCACTTAGTGCTAAAGACTACAAAATGCACAATAAATATCAGGTATTAGCTAGAGAATAATAATATTATTAATTTGAGGAGCTACGCTACATGGTGGCGACAAATCAGTCTTTTTGCCTTGCTTTTTCAAGTCTTCCTTTCTTTTGCAAGTTTTATGAAACGTTCTGTAACACCTGCACGAAATCCGCTCCTCCCAATGAAAGACAGCTTTACAGCTAATAGAACCATCTTGGTGCACTGGCCTTCTTCTCCTTTGTCTTGTGCGTGCTTGATTAATTAATTAATTTATTTATTTATTTATTTGTGGAATACTGTCAACTGCATCTTGGTAGTCAGAGCAGAAGTAGATACATTGTTCTTGAAGCGTTGCTCAGTTGCATTTAAACACTCGCCGAGAAAAAACATGTGATTGACAATCATCCGTGAGAGAGCGTACCAGTCCACTAAAAATGACAAATTCATTCGAAAGGCGTCTAAATATTGGATAAAAATAACGTGTTTTGATAACGTATTTTGATAACGTGAAATACTGTCACGGCCGTTACAAAACATTTAACTAATGGAATATAAACCTCGCTACGTAAAGCTTACAGACTCTCTGCACACTATTTTATTTTTGTGTGAACAAACTTGGCGACTTGTGCAGACTCCAAAGTAATTTCATGTCTCAGCAATCAAATTCAACGCAATATATATGCCCAGCCGCTAAATCGTTTCCGCATCTTTAGTATCAGCTAATACGCCAAGACCTAACGCTAACACGCACATACAAAGTTACTCTTAGGCCTTCGATGTCATTTTTGTTCCAAATATCTTTTTTATTGCGTTCACGGTTCCGAAAAATACAAGCTGCACTCATTATCTGAATTTCGGTACGTTCTCTTTCCACCATTTACTGTTTTGTTTTGAAAACTGTCGTAGCTCTGCAGCAAAGTATACGAAAGAAATAAAATGAGCTGGGCCTTTGTCCTTTCCCATTCCCTTTTCTTTTTTTGAATGGTGGTCTATCTTAGCACTAACGATACCGCACAATCCTTAAATTTCCCCTCTGCACAATACCATACCGCTAAGCTAAACAATCCACTCCTGATAGGACGAGAACAAAGACCTGCCTCCTTCCCTTCCCGGCGTAGCCTACATTGCAGCGACATAGAAAGCTCTGCGGACGTACAGAAACCTTTTTACTGTCCTTTAGCATACCTCTTTATCAAGCATTGAAGTTTTCCCGCTTATGCAGACATCTTCATTATTTATGCACTAACCGAAGAGTGCCCGGTTGAGGTCCAAGACAAAGCAAAGTAGACGCTCTTGTCACAAAGCACAATGCTTTCATGCAAGTGTCTGATAACCAATGCGCGACTAAACTTCGATGAGCACAGCGCACTCGGCTCAGTGGTCCACGTATAGGCACTTATTTCTTTTCGAATATTAAGAACACATCGCATTTCCTGCCGCCTACGAACAACCACTAGCTTGGGATCTGTTAGACTCCATAACAGCTGGTATCAATGTTATCAATGGAATCAATGGTATCAATATGTGATTTTGAGGCGACTTTTGCATATTTAGGCATTCCAGGTACTGTATCGGATGGGTTCTCGTATAATCATTGTACCAGAGCGAATGTAAGCAAGCTCGTGCTGTATATTTACTATTTTGAAGGCTTATCTTGATTTACTCTAAGGAGTGAGTGTCATTTAGTATACAGTGTACTTAACGGAATACTTCATCCAGTATCGTGAAATCCATGAGCATTATTTTCTAATCGTAGATAGAGAACTGGCCCTAAGAGGTTCACCACTGTGCAGCCACAATAAATGTTGTCATTAGGCGCGGGAATAAACTTAACTATTTATTTCAGTCACTTAAAAAGAGGGTCGTTATTTTGGCTCTATTTACCCACTTCTCGTAAATCAATAAACGAACCACTAATTTGTGAGATAAAAGTAATATCCACTTTGCTCTGCAAAACAAATGTTCTTCGGAGCTTCTGCCAGTGAAGAAAAAAATCATGAATGTAGACGCTACTGAAGTATTAGGAAATTTCTCTCTTGCCCTGAAAAACGATGACTATGCGAGTAACGACACAAGTACTAATGTTCGCCGATAATCAGGCCGTATCGTGGCTGCGCTCTTACCACGACCCGTTGACGCAAACTCCGATGCTGAAAAAAGATAAGCAATAATTCACAAAAAAAAGAAACTAGACTTACACCAACTGTCTCTGCTTCAGCATGAGCAGACGCAGATACCTGAAGCAGTGGCAAGTACTTACGCGTGGCATACTGCACGGTTTGCTCTAAGAAAATTAAGCCCGAAGGTATGCACAAGATACGTTGATTGTGCAAATAGGCTGCCTCAGTGATGGTTTTTTTTCTTACCAGAATACGGTTGCTGCCCTGTAAGAGATTATGTCAGTGAATAGTCAATGCATATAGATTGTTCACTTTTACCGTCGGAAATCGAAGAGGACATTAGCATGTCGGCATGAAAACATTTACATTCCATCAAGGCGGTACAGCGTGAGCGTTACTGTTCTAAAACAGGCTACATTATTACGGTATCCCTTAGATAAAGAAATGAGAGAGAGCTAAGGATCGTTTCTGCATTACGCATTGTGCAGTGAGAAGGTTTTTTTGAGCAAACATCTCTGCGATCAAACACTGTCCGGCCATGTGGGACATGCCGTCTACCACCTGCCAGGGGAATCCTCGTAATTTTCGACGATGCGAAGCTTCAAAAGGAGGGTGGAAGGCTCTTGGTCTTCTCGACTCGCACCTCACGCTTCTAAGTGGAAAGAGTTGCTAACTCGGCAGCTCTTTCCAACTTGATCATGCCGTATGTTAGAATATTTATTTTCACGAAACTTTTACAATGGTACTGGTAAGCCATCTGAATCCTTAGCCGCTACAGATTGTGAAAGATATATTAAAAAAAACATCGTTAATAATGAAACGAACACATCAGGAGCAACATTATTAGCATATGAACAAAAAGAAGCCTTTAGTTTGGTACTTTCTTTGCCGAGGTAGTATCTTTAGTAGTGAGAACATAATATAGGCTGATTGTTTAAAGTTACCTGGAAAGCTATTCCATATTTTCGCATCAATGAAAGATATTGAGCCTCGTCCGTATATGTTACGAGCTATTGGTAAGTAACGATTATTATGCTAGTTCTGTCTAGTGTCGCATTTGGGAGCAATGAATATAGTAGGAGGGTGCGGAGTGTGTGGGCTAAAATTCGGTGGACTAATATGGCTTTTTTATAAACATGAAAAATGTTTAAAAATATTATATATATTTCCTTTAATAACGGTTTGGAGGGTGTTGCTTTGAAAACAGACAATATTACTTTGATAGCCCTTCTCTAAACGATGCTGAATGCTATTAGGTATGATGCAAAGTTGAAACGTCAGCATTCAATAATTTGGAAACATGCGGAAATGTATAATTCGTAATATGTTTTTGTCGTAATGCTTTTGAGCTTTAATTATTGCGCAGAAGCTAAAAGTTAACTTTTTGCGAAGGTGTTCTATGTGAGGCGCCTATTTTAATTTTTCACCAAGACTTACCCCTAAGTATTTGGGGCTTGCAACCCTTTAAATTCGCATTCCATCTAGATATGACACAATCCGCCAGCCAATCAATCTCCAACCATTTTTCCTGCCAGCCACCAACGACGAGATGCATGCTAATGATTTGTATAGACTGTAAGACACCGACGCTGCTCGATATTTTTGCCAGGATCAGTGAGACAACGCTTTGCAGTTAGTAGCCCGCAGAATGTCCGTTATATAGTAGGGCGGTTTCAATGAGAGACAGTGCCGATGGACAATATGTCTAGACATGAGGGTACTACTACTCTCTCTCTAGGAAAGCGTCTTTCATAAAGCCTTAAATAGCTGATCTCAAACTATACACTCAATTTCCTCTGAACATCTAGCAGCATGAAGGTACTAAACATCACGAAAGGGACCACTAATAGTATTGTTATGGTTGTAGGCTTCTTAACCCTAACCTTATTCCTAATTATTCTTCCCCCGTGGGGTTGTAGCCCTAAAAAGAAAAACAGAAACCTAACTTTGAGTAATTTCATCTTTAAGCGCGATCTGAGTGACCACTAACGTTAGAAGTAGGCCTTCGAGTAATGGGAGAAAAATGAACACTTTCGCAAACCGTTACACCAAGTCACCGAGGAGTACCTTAAATGAAGCTATATTATGAATGCTATTCTGGCTCATAATGCTCCTGAAGGAAATTGAACGAAGAATGTCGTTATATGAGCTTTACCAAACCTGCCACCTTTAGAGTTTGCGAGAGCTTCATTGCAGCATGACCATCGTATTATTCCTCTGCGAAAACTTCAGAGGAATTATGGCTCCCGGTGGATTGCAGGACCCCTTTAGTAGTTTCTGGATTGTTGTTCTTCAGAGGAATAATATAAGGGTCATACAAAAATGGTTCATGTTAAAAAATATGCAAACTAGCTTACACATTGCACGGTCAGTAGCGAAGAACCCGAAGATCGTCAGCCGGTTAAGGACAGCGTGAATCCTCTTCTTTTACAGAGGAGCAATGATACGAGCGCACGATCTGATGGGCCCGGTAAAGAAGCTGAAATGCGCGATTCAACAAATATCCTAATTTATTTGACATATAAGGAACCCAAAACGTTACCACCAACGCAAAACATGAACATAATTAAACAACAATGGCACCAGTAAGAAGATATTCTAAGCGAAATTCTCCGGTTCACCCGGGGTCTCCCAGAAGATAGTGCTCTAGGATTTCTTGATTTGCGCTTCGAATTCATGGCTGACATCTATGTTGAAGCTATTAGCCCAGAGCTAAGCAGCAATTCCTTCCATATACGTCAAATTGTTCAAAGACAGTGTAAAGAAGCACAGCGAAGGCGGCTTTGCTTTCTTCTCTAACAAAATCGTGTCATCACTGTATGAGGCAGAGTTTCTTAAACGAAAGTGAGAGGCTTCTAGAAGCAGGATTTCCTGTTTAATTTATATGCAACATAGCTGAAAGCTTGTTCACGCAGACTAAGCGACAAAGGATAGCGAATTGACATCTGGTTCAGCGTAAGGAACTTTGGTGCCCTATATCGATGGCTTTATGGATAAAGATAAAGATTGGTAAAAAACATGACGTTCATGTTATTGCTACAGCTCACAACGAAGCAAAAGGTATGTGTGCGCGAGTGAATGGGAACGGCAACCAATCAAGATGTAAAACAGCACAGCGTACAAGACATTCTGAATGCTTGCAAGGGATAGTTAATCATATTCTCTTGTCCTGTGGTAAGAAATACATCGACGAGACTGGGAGATGCATCAATGACAGGAAACGAGAGCACGCCTCTGCAATTTTGGATAAGTATAGAACTAACCTGGGGTCGCACTGCAAAGACTGTACATTATGTAAAAAAGAAATGTCCCCAGCAGGCCTTGATAACGTAGAAGTCTTAAGGAGGAATAAGAAAAGGTTGGCGAGAGAGATTTTGGAAGCCTGGGCTATATCTCTGGCTGATGAGGATTGTGTGAGCACGCCTTCTGTTCTCTTATCGAAAAAAGATATATTTTTTTAGTTTACTGGGAGGACAGTGAAATATGAAGTGGTCTGTACTTGGAAGTTGAGACGAAGGAAAGTGTTGATGTACAAATAATTAGTTGTCAGGGCTGCGTCGTCCTTGTGTGTGTGTGTGTGTGTGTGTGTGTGTGTGTGTGTGTGTGTGTGTGTGTGTGTGTGTGTGTGTGTGTGTGTGTGTGTGTGTGTGTGTGTGTGTGTGTGTGTGTGTGTGTGTGTGTGTGTGTGTGTGTGTGTGTGTGTGTGTGTGTGTGTGTGTGTGTGTGTGTGTGTGTGTGTGTGTGTGTGTGTGTGTGTGTGTGTGTGTGTGTGTGTGTGTGTGTGTGTGTGTGTGTGTGTGTGTGTGTGTGTGTGTGTGTGTGTGTGTGTGTGTGTGTGTGTGTGTGTGTGTGTGTGTGTGTGTGTGTGTGTGTGTGTGTGTGTGTGTGTGTGTGTGTGTGTGTGTGTGTGTGTGTGTGTGTGTGTGTGTGTGTGTGTGTGTGTGTGTGTGTGTGTGTGTGTGTGTGTGTGTGTGTGTGTGTGTGTGTGTGTGTGTGTGTGTGTGTGTGTGTGTGTGTGTGTGTGTGTGTGTGTGTGTGTGTGTGTGTGTGTGTGTGTGTGTGTGTGTGTGTGTGTGTGTGTGTGTGTGTGTGTGTGTGTGTGTGTGTGTGTGTGTGTGTGTGTGTGTGTGTGTGTGTGTGTGTGTGTGTGTGTGTGTGTGTGTGTGTGCGTGCGTGCGTGTGTGTGTGTGTGTGTGTGTGTGTGTGTGTGTGTGTGTGTGTGTGTGTGTGTGTGTGTGCGTGCGTGCGTGCGTGCGTGCGTGCGTGCGTGCGTGCGCGCGCCTATTCTATGTGTTGTCACTTATTGTGCGGCTTGTTTAATCATGTCTGACCACCTTGCTCGGCGTTCTACTGTATTACTGAATACGAGTTTCGTTTTTTTTAAGCTGGTGACAATGGCCGAAGAAGCAAAAAACGATTATAGTATAGGCCTAGAATATACTGTAAATGGTGTATAGAATATACTGCAATAGGTGTTGCTCTCCCCTGTGCTTTTTAAGCTTTTACTGAATTCTATTCCGATCGCTGCTAATACCTGCATGTGTATGAGGAGACAGCTTTCTTGGAAGCTGCAGATGACTTATATTCCATATATATAGTGTTACAGTCATATACTTAGATGCCGATGGTTATTAGATATGCACGTATGCCTATTGTCACGTAGTGGTGACAAGGCCGTGCACGCCAAAAGAAAACACACGCCTGGTGGTACTGAAATAACTCTTTATTAAGGCTGACTTGCGCCTGCAAAAGAACTAAGCAGCTCGGCGGCGGCGATAGCAACAAACGTGCTCGTCGGTCGTCGAACAAAGAATGCCCGTCACACTCATCAACGCTCAATTTAAAGGCTGCTCAGAACAATCTAGATAACGTCGCAAACAGCTACCAGCACAAGCTGGAACATTGTAGAAAGACACACGAGTGGCCGGAATCTTCGGGACAGATCTCGGTGCAGCTTGCGCTCCAACGAAACTGATAAAGGTGTGACTCGCGACATCGAGCATTACCAAATAATACCGAACTGATACGCGATCCAGAATCAGAGTGATAAGGCCGTGTGGCGGCGGCTGTTAAAAAACAACAAATACAGTTTTGAAGGTTTCGAGGCATTCATCATTATCATCATCATCAGCCTCACTATACCCACTGCAGGGCGAAGGCCTCTCCAAATTTCTCCACTTAACCCGGTTCTGTGCTCGCTGCATCCACTTGAACCCTGCGAACTTCTTAACCTCATCCGCCCACCTAACTTTCTGCCGCCCCCTGCTACGCTTTCCTTCCCTTGGAATCCAGTTTGTTACCCTAAGCGACCATCACTTATCCTCTCTTCGCACTACATGTCCTGCTTCTGCCCATTTCTTCTTAATTTCCACTAGAATGTCGGTTACCTGAGTTAGTTCTCTGACCCAATCTGCACGCTTCTTATCTCTTAATGTTACCCCTACCATTTTCGTTCCATAGCCCTCTGAGTTGTCCTCAACTTAAGTAGAACTCCCTTAGTTAGCCTCCACGTTTCAGCCCCATAGGGGAGTACAGGTAAGATGCAACTGTTATATACTTTCCTCTATAGCGATACCGGTAAGCTGCTAGTCATAATCTGTGCGTGCTTTCCAAATGCGCTCCATCCCAATCTTATTCTTCTTGTTATTTCCTTTTCATGGTCCGGATCTGCGGTTACTACCTGTCCTAAGTAGACATGTTCGCCTACTACTTCCCGGCATTACTCCCCCCTTAAAAAAACATTGCCTCGATGTTCCAAAATAAAGCAACTTAAACATAAACACTGCAAAGTTTAAACACCACAGATTCTTTAACGCGTGTAATATAGCTTCATTCGTACAACATGTACAATTTCTGGGCGTGCGCATTGCCGTTGTGATGCTGACGTTCCGTTGGGAATGACTTCATAGTCCAGTGGTCCGAAGCAGCGAAGGATTTTGTATGGCCCAACGTATCGAAGCAACAACTTTTCACTTAGTCCGCAACGGCGAATTGGTGTCCAACTCCACACTTGGTCTCTTGGGTTGTACTCTGCGTGGCGTCGTCGTAAGTTGTATCGTCGGCTGTCGGTGCGCTGTTGGTCTTTAATACGCAGACGTGCGAGTCGTCGGGCTTCCTCTGCAGACTGCAGGTAGGCGGCGGCGTCAAGGTCGTCCTCGTTGGTTACGTGCGGCAGCATTGCGTCGAGCGTCGTCGTGGGCTCCCTGCCGTACACAAGCTTGAACGGGGTCGCTCTGGTCGTCGCCTGGACTGCCGTGTTATACGCAAAGATCACGTACGGCAAGATGGCGTCGCAGGTCTTGTGTTCAGCGTCGACGTACATGGCGATTATGTCCGCTATCGTTTTGTTCAGGCGCTCCGTAAGGCCATTGGTCTGGGGATGGTACGCAGTTGTTCGTCGATGGCTTGTATGACTGTATTCCAGGATAGCTTGCGTCAACTTTGGCGTAAACGCCGTTCCCCTGTCCGTGATGAGCACTTCTGGGGCGCCGTGTCGCAAAAGAGTTTGTTCGACAAAAAACTTGGCGACTTCTGCCGCGGTACCATTTGGTAGTGCTTTTGCTTCGGCGTAACGGGTAAGGTAGTCAGTGGCCACGATGATCCACTTGTTACCCATAGACGAAGCTGGAAAGGGGCCGAGGAGATCCATCCCAATTTGTTGAAAGGGCAGGTCTGGGGGCGGAATCGGGTTTAGTAGTCCTGCTGGTCTGATAGACGGCGTCTTGCGTTGTTGGCACTCACGACATGTCTTCACGTAGTGGGCGACTTCGGCAGGCAGTCGCGGCCAGTAGTACTTCTCCTGGATTAGACTCAACGTGTGTGCAAATCCGAGATGGCCTGCTGTGAGCTCATCAAGGTCTCTGCAGACAAAGCCATTCCTGCTACGACGACTTCGACGCAACACATCGCTCTAAACGTCCTCGATGGAGGATTGACCGTGCCGCCCCGATCAAGCGTCGCAGTCTGCGTAGGTAGCGCAAATATAGAAACCGCTGAAGGAATCGTCGAAGGAAATATCCAGTTGCTCTTAGAACGAGGTGTCGGCATCTCAAGAGGCATCGCGAAATTTCGGAGAGGTGTCAGGAGCTGGTAACCAACTTCACCGACCAATATCGGCACCTCAACAAGGGCACGACGATCGCTTTTCTCGACGAATTAGCGGACCTCAAAGATGTATTCACTCTCCACGACCAAACGCTGGAAGACGCACCGGACCAATTCCGTCAGCCCACACATGACATCAACCCGGCACTGACCCAGACAGCAGGAAAGATCAGATTCTCAGTCTTCTTCGAAGCTACGGGTAGAGCTTCTCGTCATCATCGAAGGTACGGCAAACACCACTGGCCAAGCACCGCATTATAACGGACGAACACACCCGACCTCTGCGCCAAAGCCCCTATCGTGTATCACCGCGAGAACGCCAGGCCATACGCGATCAAGTTGAGGAAATGTTGTGTGATGACGTAATTCAGCGATCGGAGAGCCCCTGGGCGGCACCAGTCGTTTTGGTAAAGAAGAAAGACGGCACACTTCGCTTCGGCGTTGATTACCGCCGCTTGAATAGCATTACTAAGAAGGATGTCTACCCGCTTCCCCGCATCGACGACACTCTCGACCGGCTCTGCAATGCAAGGTACTTCTCATCGGTGGACCTGAAGAGCGGATATTGGCAAATTGAGGTCGACGAAAGAGATCGAGAGAAGATCGCCTTCGTCACACCGGACGGTCTTTTTGAGTTCAAGGTGATGCCATTTGGCCTCTGCTCCGCAGCAGCCACATTTCAACGATTAATGGACACATCCTGGCAGGCTTGAAGTGGCAAATTTGTTTGGTATATTTGGACGACGTTGTCTTGTAGTCAAACTTTGAAGATCAGCTAAAACGACTGCAGACAGTGCTGGAAGCCATCACGTCATCGAGGCTAACGCTAAAAGCACAGTAGTGTCACTTCGCCTACGGAGAACTGCGTTTCCTAGGTCACATCGTTAGTAAGGATGGTGTTCGCCCAGATCCGGAGAAAACAGCCGCAATCGCACAATTCCCACCGTCTGTCGACAAGAAAGCTGTGCGCCGATTCCTAGGGTTGTGCGCTTATTATCGACGATTTGTCAGAAACTTTTCGCGCATCGCCGAACCGTTGACGCAGCTGACAAAGGCTGACGTACCTTTTAAATGGGAAGCGCCGCAAGAAGAAGCCTTCGACGAACTTAAGCGCCGCCTGCAATGCCCTCCTGTACTTCGCCACTTTGATGAAATCGCAGAGACCGAAATTCACACCGATGCGAGCAGTGTGGGCCTGCCGTTCTCGTCCATAAAGGAGAAAGTGATCGCCTACGCAAGCAGGCCCCTCACAAAAGCCGAAGTCAATTACTCGACGACCGAGAAGGAATGCCTCGCGATCATCTGGGCCACCTCTAAGTTTCGTCCATACCTATACGGCCGACCATTCAAGGTGGTAAGCGACCATCACGCGCTCTGCTGGCGAATTTGAAAGATCCCTTCGGGCGCCTTGCCAGATGGAGCCTACGACTTCAAGAATTCGACTTGACTGTAGTCTATAAGATGGGCCGGAAGCATTACGCGCAGACTGCTTATCACGCGCTTCCGTCGACGCCCCCCCCCCCCCCCCCCCCCCCAAAGGACGATGACGACGATCCCTTTTTGGGACCGGTAAGCGCCAGCAGTTTCGCAGAACAACAGCGATCAGACCCTATTCGCAGACCGCGTTCAGGTTATAGGCCTTACAGTCGGCGGCTGGCTCGGCGGCCTGTAGGCTGGTCGTCCAGGGCGATAGGAACAGGGCTTGGGTCTTCGCTTGAAGGATCAAAGGCAGCGCCTCCACCAGATGTCACGTAGTGGTGACAAGGCCATACACGCCAAAAGAAAACACAGGCTGAAATAACTCTTTATTGGGGCTGACTTGCGCCAGCACAAGAACTAAGCAACTCGGCGGCGGCGATAGCAACAAACGTGCTCGTCGGTCGTCGAACAAAAAATGCCCGTCACACTCGTCAATGCTCAATTTATAGGCTGCTCAGAACAATCTAGATAACGTCGCAAACAGCTACCAGCACAAGCTGGAACATTGTAGAAAGACACACGAGTGTCCGGAATCTTCGGGACAGATCTGGGTGCATCTTGCGCTACAACGAAACTGATAAAGGTATGACTCGCGACATCGAGCATTAACAAACAAACAATACAGAACTGATACGCGATCCAGAATCAAAGTGATAAGGCCGTGTGGCGGCGGCTGCTAAAAAACAACAAATGCAGTTTTGAAGGTTTCGCGGCACTATTAAGGCATAGGTGCATATACCGTCTTTTCCAAAAGTACCCAGGCTGCCTGCCGCTGCTCAGTCGGGTATCAAGGGATCCGTACCACTTCTGAATCTGTAAATCTGTGCAAAGAAAAGGCGGACACTTGTACGTACTTATAAACATGTTGTGATCCTCTGGGGATCCAATACAATCAAGAATCAAAACATGTAGCCTGGTTACTTTTGGCAAAGACGGTACAAAAGTTTCCAATGCTAGTTTTCCCTAGTTCTTATTATGCTTTGCAAATTGGCATCTCATCTATTGGAAACGTGATACTACAAATTGGCATTACAAGCTATCGAGGGGTTATTTAAGACGCCCCTCTTCCCATGGCATACTCACCTAAACAAGTTGCCGCGAAAGGAGCCCGGTAGGTTGTACTGCTGCGTTGGTTAAGCAGCCCCCGATGCGGTATGCTCACACGCTCTTCTGATGTTTTATATAATGAATATTCGTCCAGTATAGAATTTGGCTGTGACTTATTCTCTGGAGCGGATGCATTTAAACTGCGCCCGGTCCTTCACTTCTTCACAAGTTTATATCATGAAGCGCAGTTGCATAGCCTCCTTTATGCTCTGTGCCTGTCAACGCGCCGCGCGAACAATAGAGCGGCGCCGTCTGGCAAAGTTGCGCGGCGCTGCCGCTCCACTCGCTGAGAGCGCCACTGACGTAGGGGTCCAGGCGCACGGGTACGAACATCGGCGCGGGACGGGAGCGCTGTTATTTGCTAGCTTGGTAACTGTTCCTAAGCATGAATCGTGCATATTCAGCATATTTGCTTCTAAGACCGAGATCCACTAAGCATGACAAGTGATCATGATACTTGTTAGACAATAACACCAGCACTATATAACATTTTATGTCAGGCAGTTTCAAGAAATCGCGCATGGATCGAAAAACATTATGACTGCTCCGCTAGCGCCGATGGTAATAGAAAAATTACAATGCTAGTCTATGCTTCAATAAAACAAAATTGAAGAAAAAAGGCACCAGCTTTTATTTACACATTTCACAAAAGCAATTGTGCTACAACAGTACCATATGTAGAAGTGGTGTGATCAATAGTTGCCACAAGTAGGGAAAAATGTTCGCGGTGACTGCTGTCACTGATAGCACTTCAGAAGCCAGCTTAATTTACAGATTATTGGAACACCTGCATCGCAGTATGCCATTGAGATCTGTAAGGAGAACAATTTTGGTATCAGCTGTTACTTTCAGTGATTCAGCGCGTCGTACAGATGTTTTTTTTTTTTTAACTTGAAAAACAAGGAAAGACAAATATACGCCTTCCGTCTTTCTGTTTCGATCACTTCAAAATAATCGTAACAATAGGCAAAGCTTGTGTTTTTATTTTTTCACACAATTGCGCAGTTAGCGAAACAAAAAATACTGCGCTGGAGCTCATGTAACATACCACACAGACGAGCTAACCAGGGAGGAAGTTAGCATCGCAGTCCAGAAAATACACGTGTACATTAATTATTATTATTACCTCACTGACGCGTAATAAAGACACTTCTAGTGCTGTCATTATTTTTCACAGGCCTTGATGCGGTTGAGTACGAGTTTTGCGGTTTCCGATGCTAGAGAGGGACAGTGATTTAGTTGACAAGGAAAACTAATATAGGCTTTGCACGATTCGGTTTAACTCACTTCAAAAGTAGTCAACTTCACAATCGGTAAATCTTGTGTTTCTATTTTATCACAAAATTTCGTAGTTAGCGTATACTGCAAAAAAAAAAAATCGCAGGAGCACATTTAACACACTACGCAGACGAGCTAGGCAGGGAAGAAATTAGCATTTCAGTCCAGAAAGCACAGGTCACTACTAACATTACTATTGCAGTATTGACACTTAATAAACACTGTGTTGGGAGCTGTCACTATTTTTTACAAGCCTCAAAACAGCTGAACACTTCGCAGCGATCGCCGGAAAGACAAAGCAAAACTGGCACTTATCAGTTGGTGCAATGCTGTATTCCTGCAGCACCCGAACGCAGAGAAAAATAAAAGCATGACCTAGCACACTGCAAAACAGTCTACGAAACAGCGAGAAAGCGGCAGCTCTTGGCTATGCGGACCGCTTTGCAACACGGCGCACCCGGCCCTCGCCTGGCGAGGGTGACCCTACGTCGCTGTCGCCATCTCTCGGCAGCCAGCGGCGTAACTTGTCAACGAAGGAGAAGCGGCGGCGACTGCCGCGGAGCGTGGAGATGCCAGGCACAGAGTGTATAAAGGAGGCTATGGTAGTTGTCATCTTTTCCTATAGTTATGCGATTCGGTGCAGAATATGTCTGAGTTGGTTTACTTGGTCATCCATGAGAATGCTTTTCTGCCACATGATCCCACTTTCAGGGTGCCCCACTATTTTTGGTCGAATCATAGCAGAAGCCACTAAATGTGCGAACACCTGAAATTGTTCCGGTGCGGCCATATTCATGCCATTCCCTTTGATAAATGCCCAGCCGCGGCGCTGCAGCGGTTAATATGCCGACTACTGTGCCAGTGTACCTAACCCGAACGTCGATGTCTGCGTTTTGATAGAGGCGAAACGGAGCGGCCTATATGTGCTGTACGATATCAGTGCACAGTGAAGGATCCAAAGAAGCGCAAGCGCCAATTGCCCGACCAGCCACAGTCTCCCAAGGCTGCAGACATTACTCTATCACCCCATCGCGAACCCAACTTGATTCTACAGCAGCCGCCACCTCATATGCTCGCTCACTTTCCACCTCTCGTACTTGCGGAACCGGAAGTGAGTACTCGAAGTAGGGTCTCCCGGGTCTCTACCTTCTCCTCCTCCTCCTGTTTCCCCCGAACTTGAGCTGCGTCGACAGCCTAGACTTACCAAACGCATTCAGGAATTATAACCACCTGCTCCGCCGGTACCGGCCCCACTGGAGTTAGAAGCGTGCCCGTCACCGCCTCCAGCGCCTATGGGGGCCGCGGTGGTGACACAGCTGGTCGCGTAGCCATCCGCGTTAGAGGTACACGTTCAAGCCATAGAAGCTTGGTGCGAGGAGTTCACTGATCAGCTCGCGGCTCTTTCAGCTCAACGCGAAGCTGCTGTTCAGGAAACGCTGGCCCTGCTAGTGGCCAAAATCTCACGAACAGTCCTCCCATGGTGGAGTGCTGGCTCAGGCCCCAACTCGATAAGTTCTATCAACGTCGTAAACTTCTCAGTCGCGACGTCTGATGGTCTAATCAGGCTCAGGAAAGTGCGACCACCTCCATCGCTTTGTCCCCACCTGTGGCTGTCTTCGACAACGACAAATTCACCTCTGCATCATCTACCGATATCCATTGCTACTTCCAACACGCAATCGTTTACCCACAAAACAAAGCCCTTAGATATCTTACGCGCAAAAGTAGGAGTTTTCTACGGGGTGGCTGCCGGGCTTCGTTGCAGACCTTTCTAACCACTCTGGAAGCACCTTTGGCTGTACTCGCGCTTCAGGAAGCAGGCCTCGATGTCCGTCTGTAGGGTTACTGCATGTTTAAGACAACTACCGAGCATGCACTCTACTTCACCAATAGCACACAGCACGCTTCGAAACCAACGACGACTACACCAAATACTCAATGGCCCAAATCCTTTCGTTGCGCCGCCAAAACCTTTCCCTGTTTGTGATCTATCTGCACGTCCAGCCCCGACGGCCCCGGGTTACCTTTGACTTGACGCTCCCCAAACGAATACGGGTGGCAGGCAAAGATCCAATCGTTATTGTTGGCGATTTCTATGCTCACGGTCTCCAGTGGGGCTACCGCGAGGACGACGGAAGAAGCCAGCGCCTGGCCGAATTAACTTCCCGCTAGCAACTCATGCTCCTTACGGTCCCCGCCTCCCCCCCACACGCGCAGGTACGTCCATAACATGTGACAGATGCCCGACCCCACGCTCACTAAAACCATTGCACATGTCACCTGGGAGAATCTTAACAATACCATGGGCAGCAAACCTTGCATCTTCTTGCCACAGTTAACACACACGCTTCCCGCTAACGTTGGAGCCAGGCGAGGCTAATGCGTAGCACTACGTCCGCACGGCTCCGTTCCCAAATGCCCTGCTAACGGACGTGTGCGATATTTGGTCTTTATACAGCGGTGCACTGCAGTGCGAGGCCACTCTGACCCTTCCTCTGACAGATCGCAGGTCTGCGGTGGACAACAACCTTCTTCATCCGTGGAACGCCCACCGCCATCTCGTTCGCACACAACACTCAAGATACGTATTGCCTACTCACTACACAGGTCTAGGAATGTGCATATATATGCTTTCTCTTTGGTTGATTCCAAGTGGACCGAGCGCTGTAACCGATTGCCGGACAGATAAGCTTCAAGAGCTTCTGGGATTTCTTTCCGGCTCCGCTCGACCCGTCCAACACTCGCGGCGGAACACAACGCAACCTAATGCGGGCTCTACACAAATACTTGGGCATTACCGGCAGCTAGCCGAGGACCTATATGTGCGCGACCGATGCTACACAGATGACCAACAAGGTCTGGAGTTCCAGTATGCTCGGCAAGCCAGGACGCTGCTTTCGCGCTCCATGATTTGAAAGCAGCCATAGCCAGAACTGGGGCGGGGTATGGCTCCAGCTGGCGACCGCATTACAGTTACGCTCGTTGCAAACATGCTCGACCAGGGTATACCCTGCTCCTCGAATAAATCGGATAGGGTACGGGCTTCTTCTTTTTAGCGAATGGAAGACCTCCCTCGCAACTTTCATTCCTAAGCCCGGAAAGGCAGCACATTTTGATAATTTAAGATGTATTTCACTAACTGCATGAGGCTAGGGAACTTAGAGACTATGAATCGAGACTGGTTGTGTCCTTTTCTGGAATCCAAGTACCTGTTTATAGACATCACCTACGGGTTCCGCTCGCACCTGTCAGCCCGAGACGTATTCTTACAACTCCGCGAGGACATCATCTGTCCTAGAGTGAATAGCACAGATCATGCTATTCTGGCACTATACCCAAGGGCCCTCCCAATAACGTAAAACACGGCAGCCTACAGTCCAAACTCAGCCGTACCAATTGCGGAGAAATGGCATTCAGCTGTGTCCGGGACGTCCTCTCCCAGCAGCAATCCCTATTCTCGACTGACGATGAGGGGTACGGACCTCACGGTGTGGAGAACAGGGGTGCTCCGCAAAGCGCTGTGCTCTCGCCTTTATCGTTCGACATCGCAATGATGAAGCATCCTTCTCTCTTGCAGCATGTACGCTGCAATGTATGCTGACGACGTACCAATCTGGGCTAACAAAGCAGTGTGAGGGAGATTCCACTGGACAAATTGGCATAATATTTCTCGCTCTTTCTAAAGCTTCCGATCTCGTATCTCACCCTAAATTGTAATATAAACTTGATAACATCCCAGGAAATAATAATATAACAAAGTGGATAAAATCATACCTATCTTGCCGATGCCAATTTGTCCTGTACGAAGGGCAGTCCTCCAACCACGTCGAAGTTTCCTCCTGTGTACACCAGGGTACTGTACTCGCATCTCTTCTTTTCCTCTTGTACATAAACAATATATCCCATTACATAGATGCCACAGTTCGCATGTTGCTGATGACTCAGTTATTTACAAAGACATTAGTGACCATAACGACCATATTCTTCTAAACAACGCATTAATTAATAGCAAACCTGTGAAAAAATTGGCAGATGATCATTAATTCAGAGAAAACTGTATGTATGTCAGTGACGAGGAAGAAAAACCCGTCTAATTTAACTTATACAATTAATGACACAGAACTAAAATCAGTGGATGATTTCAAATACCCTGGTGTCGTTCTTTGATCTGACCTAAAGTGGAGCGAGCACGTTTCATAGATAGGAAATAAAGCTCTCAGTGCACTTTTCTCCCTGAAATAATCAATTCCGTCGGCTTCGCCCCTACAAAGTTACTGGCTTGCACATCCTTAGTTCGCTGTATACTTGAATACAATATTATTTGCTGGCTCTCACACACGAAGCAACTAGTCGCAAAACTGGAGAGTGTCCAGAGAAGGGCCGTCCGATTTATATATAACAAGTATCGCAGACGCGACTACCCTACGGACTTCCTTAATAAAGTTAGTCTTCCCACCCTAAGTACCCGAGCCCATTTCTTATGCCTGAAGTTCCTTTACCAACTATTGAGTCGAGATCTGAAAGTGGACGTTGATCAGTACCTGTCCCACTCATCAACAAGAAACACGCGTTCAAAACACTCTAGGCATTTAACAGATATTAGGTTTCATTGTGACATGTTTAGATACATCTTATTTCCACAGTCAATTCGGGAGTAGAGCGCACTACGAAATGATACAGTTAGCAGCCCGTCACTTCCTGTATTTCTATCGAAACTGAAAACTGATCATGTGTTTTGACAATTACCGTGCATATCTCTCTTACAACCTTCCGGAGTGAATTTGTTTTTTAATTTTGAATATTTGCCTTGTGTAATCGTGTCCCAACATATTATTCGTTTATACATTACTCTTTCCTTAAATAGGCTGCCACACGAACACTATAAATGATGACCTGTTTTGTGGCCGAAGTGACTTGTATTTAGCGTGAAATTCCTGTGCCTGTTTTTAGTGTTCTGTATAGCTATGTGCTCAGTTCTGCCTATTCCTGTAACAGCCTCTAAAGAGGCTAACAGCATTACCAAAATAGGTAAATAAATAAAACCTCCAGCAAGCTGCGATCATATTAAAGATTTACACCAACTCATGCGGGCTCTCTTATTTATTTGTTTATTATCAATACCTCAAATTCCCCAGGAATGGGGTATTACATGAGGGATGGGCTGCTATTTTATTTTAAGATAGATTCGATGATGGACAGTAATGTATATTGCGCAAAAACACGAGACAAAGAGGAGAAGTGGACAACGACGGCGCAGAACTGACAACTGAATTTATTCGAAGAACGGAAGAGTATATAAGTACACACACTTGTTGTACCCACATGCGCATAGTCAAAAAATGCATAAAAATGTATATCAACACAGTAAAACTCCCCCCATCACACGCACGTGGTGAAAACTGCCACCGCACTATCGATTGTGCAGCATGGTCATCTCTTTTTCTGTCAAAGCGACGGACGTTTTACTAACACAAACATTTTGCTTTCGGTTAATATGGAACGCCTCGGCGATTTCTCGAGTAGTCTGGTCTTTATGGAGAAACAATATATTAGTATCAACAAAGAAAGGTACACACTCACACGCGTTACAATGTTTTGCTAAGTTTGTTTCATTCTTTTTTAAGGACTGCGCATGCTCCATCAGCCTAATGTTGATGCAACGGCCTGTCTGCCCAATATACGTACGGCCACAGGACAATGGTATTTGGTATACTACACCCATCCTACAACTAATGAAACTCTTGGCGTGATTGACCTGGCATCTGTTCTTACTTCTTGTGCCCCCCAGCTTTCTTTGAACCACTGCACCTACCTTGCCAATCTTATTAGGGGCTGAAAACAACACCTGTACGCCATATTTTGCGCCTACTTTTTTAAACCGATGTGATAATGCATGTATATAAGGCACAACTGCAATTTTATTTCTTTCATTTTTTCTTTCCATCTGTCCGGAACACTTCAGAGAACGCAGAACCTTATCAGCACTAGCTACAAGCACTGAGTCTGGATAACCAGCCTCTCTACATCTATTAGCTTGGATTTCAAGGCTATTATACATTTGATGTGCACAAGACTTATTGACAGCCATCCTAAAACAAGCTGTTACTATTCCAGATTTAACAAGTTTGGAGTGACATGACTTGTAGTTTAAAAGAGGCTTTACACTCCTAGGAGAATACTGCCAACACACATGATTCATATTAAAAGTCAACTTTAAATCTAAAAATTGCAAAACATTTTTCTGAGGAACCTCAAAGGTGAACTTCAGTCCTGTACCATTCCGAGCAAAAATGTCAAGGATTTCAGGCAGATATACAGCATCCAAGGATCTAACTAAAACAAGAAAATCATCTACGTATCGGAATATACGAATGATCTTCCCTGTTAGGTCGCTCTCTATTTTTCGGTCGACATAACTAAGATAAATGTTACTGAGAACGGGGGCTACTTTAGCGCCTATGCACACGCCAGACTTCTGCAAGAATAATTTATCGTCCCACATTACATAGGTGTTCTGAAGATAAAATGACAAAAGTTCCAGGAAGGATCCAACAGTTATACCGCACTCATTTCGAAATAAACACTCATCATTATCCTCTGTGATGCAATTCTTCACACATTGTAGAAGTTGAATATGAGGAAGAGAATAAAACAAGTCAACCACATCTATGCTAAAGCCAGAGCAAGAAGCCATATTCTCGTTCAAAAGATGCTTTACAACGGTCTCTGAGTTAGGCACAAGAAACGGGTCAATAACGGAAAGTGCTGACAAATGATTGTTAAGGTAAGACGATACGACTACTTGCCAAGTCTGGCGCTCAGAAACTATTGCCCGGAAAGGGATGCCAGGCTTATGCGTTTTTGCTGAAAAGAAAATTTCAAGAACTGGAAGTTCAGCTTTCTTTACTTTGCTTGCCAAATTCTCTAGTCCAAATCTACTTCTACTTCCGCTTCAACTTCTACTTCAAAGTCAACTTCTACAATGTGTGAAGAATTGCATCACAGAGGATAATGATGAGTGTTTATTTCGAAATGAGTGCGGTATAACTGTTGGATCCTTCCTGGAACTTTTGTCATTTTATCTTCAGAACACCTATGTAATGTGGGACGATAAATTATTCATGCAGAAGTCTGGCGTGTGCATAGGCGCTAAAGTAGCCCCCGTTCTCAGTAACATTTATCTTAGTTATGTCGACCGAAAAATAGAGAGCGACCTAACAGGGAAGATCATTCGTATATTCCGATACGTAGATGATTTTCTTGTTTTAGTTATATCCTTGGATGCTGTATATGTGCCTCAAATCCTTGACATTTTTGCTCGGAATGGTACAGGACTGAAGTTCACCTTTGAGGTTCCTCAGAAAAATGTTTTGCAATTTTTAGATTTAAAGTTGACTTTTAATATGAATCATGTGTGTTGGCAGTATTCTCCTAGGAGTGTAAAGCCTCTTTTAAACTACAAGTCATGTCACTCCAAACTTGTTAAATCTGGAATAGTAACAGCTTGTTTTAGGATGGCTGTCAATAAGTCTTGTGCACATCAAATGTATAATAGCCTTGAAATCCAAGCTAATAGATGTAGAGAGGCTGGTTATCCAGACTCAGTGCTTGTAGCTAGTGCTGATAAGGTTCTGCGTTCTCTGAAGTGTTCCGGACAGCTGGAAAGAAAAAATGAAAGAAATAAAATTGCAGTTGTGCCTTATATACATGCATTATCACATCGGTTTAAAAAAGTAGGCGCAAAATATGGCGTACAGGTGTTGTTTTCAGCCCCTAATAAGATTGGCAAGGTAGGTGCAGTGGTTCAAAGAAAGCTGGGGGGCACAAGAAGTAAGAACAGATGCCAGGTCAATCACGCCAAGAGTTTCATTAGTTGTAGGATGGGTGTAGTATACCAAATACCATTGTCCTGTGGCCGTACGTATATTGGGCAGACAGGCCGTTGCATCAACATTAGGCTGATGGAGCATGCGCAGTCCTTAAAAAAGAATGAAACAAATTTAGCAAAACATTGTAACGCGTGTGAGTGTGTACCTTTCTTTGTTGATACTAATATATTGGTTCTTCATAAAGACCAGACTACTCGAGAAATCGCCGAGGCGTTCCATATTAACCGAAAGCAAAATGTTTGTGTTAGTAAAACGTCCGTCGCTTTGACAGAAAAAGAGATGACCATGCTGCACAATCGATAGTGCGTCGGCAGTTTTCACCACGTGCGTGTGATGGGGGGAGTTTTACTGTGTTGATATACATTTTTATGCATTTTTTGACTATGCGCATGTGGGTACAACAAGTGTGTGTACTTATATACTCTTCCGTTCTTCGAATAAATTCAGTTGTCAGTTCTGCGCCGTCGTTGTCCACTTCTCCTCTTTGTCTCGTCTTTTTGCGCAATATACATTACTGTCCATCATGGTTCACCAACTCGCCCAATCAGCCGTTCTTCTAAAGATAGATTCGATGGCTGCCTTGAATTGAGATGGATTGGAGTGGTGCACGAAGTCGACTGGAAGATTGTTCCAGTCCCAAGCAGTTTTGACGAAGAACGAGCAAATATGAGCTGTAGTCTGCGCTGGGGGAGGGTAGGCAACTTTTGTATGGCTGGCGCGGTTTGAGAAGCGATGAGCTGGTAATATCACTGAAACATCAAGTGGTGCGCGATAAAATTTATGAAAAAGACAAAGCCTAAAGATGCAACGTCTCAACTTGAGATTAGTAAGGTGAGCCTTAGATTTAAGAGCAGTTACGCTTGAGTGATAAGAGTTTTCTGAAAAAATAAATCTTGCTACGTGATTTTAAACTGATTCGAGGATGGTACAAAAGTTAGTTTGATGAGGGTCCCAGATCGAGCATGCGTATTCTAGCTTAGGTCGAACGAACGTGAGGTAAGTTAGTGATTTAATCGAGACAGGGGCGAGGCGCAAGTTTCGACGCAGGTAACCAAGAGTGCGATTGACTTTGTTAGCAATGTTCATTACATGTGCATACTAATTAAGTGTGTTAGAAATTGTGACGCCAAGGTATTTGTATGATTGGACAGGTGAAATTTCGGAGCCACAGATACCTGGAGGATTGATAGTGCTGCCGTCAATGAAAAGAGAGTAATGAAGTTTTATTAGTGTTATTAGACGTTATTAGTAGTGCTTGGTCATCGTCATGGCGCCCGATGCGGACGCATGTGCACGCTGCTCCCAGCCAATTCGTGGTAGGCAGCAATTTTTGCCGTGCGCGTCTTGCAAACAGCGTTTTCACTGCAAATGCATCAACATACAGGCCGAGGAATACAACATCCGGAATCCGGGGCCAGCAAGTACAAATGTGTCCATTGCGTGAAGCGGCGTGATCCTTCGGCGGCTGAGCTTATCTGCGGAACTAGCGACACGGAAACGCCCGCCGAAGCGCAACGCTCTTCCCTGGATTATCAAGACTCAGATTCCGTCAGAGCTTCCACGAGTGTTATTTTAATGCTACGGGAAATGGCTAGTCGAATGGATGCGTTGACGGATGAGGTGCGACGGCTTCGTGCGGAAAACGCGCTCCTACGTGAATCTTTGAGTGGCCTGAGTGCATCTGTTCGTACCGCCAGCCAGTGTGAGTGTTCGAATTCTGACTGCTCGGAATCTCGCAACTACGCTTCAGCTGTGGCGGTAAATCTTCCCGCTGGAATGTCGGCACCTCCTCCGAAGCCTCCTGCTCAGGACCGGAGTACTCATCTGCCACGCCCGTCGAAAGCGGTGAGCCAACCACCTCGGCCTCGAGCAATGTTTGGCACAGCTAAGCAATGCATGCTTGAAGTAGCGTCCAAACTACCGGCGAAGAAAACCTTATTTGTTTCTCGCCTGGACCCGACAACAACGGCGTCGGATATACAGGAACTTTTGGCGGATACAATATAGTGGCAAGGTTGTTACTTGCACGAAACTGAAAACTAAGTACGATACATATTGCTCATTCCACGTTTCGCTGGATGAGCATTTATTTGAACTTGTGAACAATCCAGAAGTGTGGCCTGATGGTTGCGTATTTCGCCCTTTTTATGGAAAGCTGTGGTCCTCACGGCGCTTTGATGACCCTAACGGTGCTCTAGCTACATCCGAAAATGGCCCAGGAAATTAAGCTGTATTACCAAAACACGAGAGGGCTGCGAACTAAAACGGAAGCTCTCTTTGCGAATGCATACGAAGGTATGACATTATGTGCCTGACGGAAACTTGGCTAAACTCATCGTGTTCAAGTGCGTCTTATTTCTCAGATAAGTATGCTGTCTTCAGGGCCGACAGGGTCTATTATGACAAGATTAAATACGGGGGCGGAGTTCTGATAGCCTGCCGTTTTGCGCTAAATGCATTTAGGAGACCAGACCTGGAGACATACGAAGAATGTGTGTGGTTGGAAATTCCAACATGTGACAAATCGCACTATCTAGTCGGCTGTTACTACTTTCCACCAAATTCTGCTCCTAACGTTTTTACCGATCATTTCTTGGATATTGGGAAAAAAATTGGTTTTTCGAAATACAAGGTTCACATCTACGGGGACTTTAATCTTCCTAAGGTTGATTGGTCTACTGGTTTGGTCACTAGTGACTACACAGCAACTCGAGAAAAAGCCGAACGTTTAATTGATTTTGGTAATTTCCATGGTTTACATTAATATAATGCAATGAAGAACTGCGTTGGAAGCATTTTAGACCTAATTCTATCTAATGTGCCTCTTTTTGGCGTGCAAGCGGTGCGCGATCCTCTTGTTGTGATAGACAAATATCATTGCCCGTTTACCTTGTCGTTCTTTTTGTCTTTTCATCCAGTGCGTGAGATGGTGCCAGAAAAATTTAGATACGCGTATGGTGATTACCCTAGGCTGTACAATGATCTTCAGGCCCACGACTGGTCAGAATTGCTTGAGATTGAGGATGTAAACCCAGACGTCGAGCTACTTACATCAGTTGTACAGGGTATAATGAAAAAAAAAATGTAAACCACGCCGTAAATCGAAGAAGTGTAGATTTCCTTGCTGGTTCTTTCGAGATTTGAGACATTACTTGAAGAAAAAACAGAAGCATCATAAACTTTACGTGAAATCAGAAAGTGAATATTGGTACCAAAGATATTCATTGCGCAGAAAAATTGTGAAAAAAACTGATTGCACGTGATGAAGCCGAGTACCACGAACCCCTTGAACAGAACTTTAAAAAGGAACCCAACAGTTTTTGGGATTTTGTGCGCAAGCAACGAAATGATAAAGTTAGTGCTCTGTGATAAAAACGCGCGATGGTATTTGTTTTAAACCTCAAGATATGTCCAAGCTTTTGCTGATCACTTCAGCTCTTGTTTTGTGCGCCATGATAACGCAACTGCTGTTATCACTTCTGAAGACAGCGCTGACTGTTTGGCTTATGATAATGTTACCGAGCATGAGGTTCTTTTGGCGATTCAGAAACTTAAGCCAAAACGTTCAACAGGAGTTGATGAAGTACCCAGCTTCATAATCAAAGGATGCGCCGACATTTTTGGCCCTGTTTTAGTGCATTTGTTCAACTTATTGTTGCGAACTGTGTTTTTTCTTGTCAATGGAAATTGTCAGTAGTTGTTCCTGTATTCAAGTCTGGCGATGCTTGTGATGTGAGCAACTTTGGACCTCTGTCACTGATTTGTCCTTTTGCGAAAGTTTTTGAAATGGTTATGTAAGAACGCATGGGCTCATACTTCAAGCAGAAGACCTGAATTCTTCAGCACGGTTTTTTAAAAGGTCGATCTGTGGAAACGAATTTATGCAGCTTTCTTGATTACACTGGCCCACATGTATTTAATCGCGGTCAGGTAGATGCACTCTACTTTGACGTTTCCCATAAGGTACTTCTGATGAATATGGAAAAATACGGACTTTTCCCCATGTACTGTAGGTGGCTCAAAAGCTACCTTGGCAGCCGCCGTAACATGGTCCGATTTTTCGGCTGTGTGTCCAACGAATTTCTATCATCTTCGGGAGTGCCTCAAGGCTCCAACTTAGGACCACTGTTGTTTTTAGTGTTTGTTAATGATTTGCCGTTACATATCAAGAACTCAAGAATTTTGCTCTTCGCAGATAATTTCAAATTATTCCGTAATATTGGAGATATTGAAGACTGCCGCCAATTGCAAGCTGACATTAACAACGTCGAGAAATGGTGTTTGTTGAATCGCTTAAAGTTGAATATTAAGAAGACGTCCGTCTTATCTCTAACTAGGAAACGCGACGCAATGGTGTTTGATTGTACACGTTTGGCGGGTCAGGTTTCTCGTGTGGCCCATGTACGAGACCTGTCGGTCCGTCTGTCGGTCCGTCTGTCGGTCCGTCTGTCGGTCCATCTGTCGGTCCGTCTGTCGTTCCGTCTGTCGTTCCGTCGGTCCGTCTGCCCGCCCGCCTGCCTGCCCGCCTGCCTGCCTGCCCGCCTGCCTGCCTGCCCGCCTGCCTGCCTGCCAGCCTGCCAGCCTGCCCGCCTGCCCGCCTGCCTGCCTGCCTGCCTGCCTGCCTGCCTGCCCGCCCGCCCGCCTGCCCGCCCGCCTGCCCGCCCGCCTGCCCGCCTGCCCGCCTGCCCGCCTGCCCGCCCGCCTGCCCGCCTGCCCGCCTGCCCGCCCGCCTGCCCGCCTGCCTGCCTACATTAACCACTTGTCGCACCAGGCTTCAACGCGTTAACTAGAACATGAAGATGGAGGACCTTTTTTCGGAACTGGAACAACCTTGCCTATTTTCCAGTCTTCCGGCACCACTCCTGAGGGCAGCGATTGCTGGAAAATATGATATAAAATGACGCTTACAACATGTTTGGTGTGTTTTAGTACTTTTGAGTTGATACCATCGACACCTGATGAAGGTGTAAGTTTAACGAGTCTATAATTTTCGCGATACCGGAAGGATTGAAAATGATATCAGGCATGACTGCGTGATCGTAGCTAGGGAAATCTGGTAAAGTGTTGGCGGGTTCTTGGGTAAATACAGATGTGAATGTGTGGTTAAGCTCTTCACCTATTTTATTGTCAGGGATTGGAAGGTTCTGCTGATCGCATAGTTGTAACGGTTGCGAGTGTTTAGGGCAAATCGTACTCCAAAACCTTTTGGGGTTATTTTTTATCATTGTTGGTAGGACTGATGAATAAAAAGAGCGTTTAGTTTTGCTAGCTAGTGATTCAAACTCTTTTTCCGTTGCGTAATATTTTGCAATGAACATTGGTTGTTAGTTTTTTGGGGCTGAGCGGAATAGTCTTTTCTTTTTGTTGTTAAGACGTTTCAACGTGATGTTAAACCATGGTGATGACTGTTTTTCTCTTATAGTAGTAGTTGGTATGTGCGTTAGTATCAACTCATGCATTTTGTTCTTAAAAAGTAACTATTTAGTTTCTACGGAACGTTTTGAAAAATCATGAAGAAGCCAGATGCAAAATTCTTGGAATGCTGCGTTAATTTTGGAATAATTCCCTCTGTCGTATAGTGTTATTGTTTTTGTTATTTTAGGCGTATGCGGCAGATGAAAATGAAAGGAACCGTGCAAAATTGAATGGTCACTAAGCCCTGGAAAATATGTGAGTGGAGAGAGGATATCGGGCTCGGAAGCTAAAATTAGATCGAGTGTATTTGATGAATTGCTACCGCGACGCGTCGGCTCTGTGACTGTTTGCGTTAGTCGAAACGTTAGGCAAGCGTTTACGAAGTCACTTAACGCTGTTTTTTGTGATAGCACTGAGGCAAGATTTGACCAAGTTATCGCAGGGAAATTAGTCCCCGAAAAGCAGGATAGGCAATAGACGGTATGCGCTGGTTACTGATAAAAGGACCTCGTGGAATTCGGCAACGAAAGAAATATCAGCATCAGGAGGGCGATAACAGGCACCAATTACTATAGGTGGATAAGAGGCGTAGCTAATAACAAATGTAATTTCTAAGGGGGAGGATGTCCTAAACTCAGTGCACTGAAGGCTGCTGTGGGCGGCTATCAGTACACCACCACCACCATGTTTATTATTTCGATCACGCCGAAAAACATTGAAATCTGAAGAAAGCGAAACTACTTCGTATTCTGCGACTGATGAATTGATTCACGTTTCGGTAAGAATGACTAGGTTGGAATCTGTTGTGTGAATTATATTACGGAGAGCATCAAGCTTTGGCAAAAGGCTTCGAATAATAGTATATAAAAAAGGGATGTAAGAAAGGTTAGGACGCGAATGATTTCCTTCTAAGAGTTTAAAGGGTGGGGGATAACCTGCTGAATGCTGCGGTCAAATATGTAGGTTTCGTTTCCGATGATTAGTTTGTTGTGTCTAAGTTTATATTTTCCTTTCAGTGCTTTACCGAATTCTAGGAGGTACTTTCTAGTGGTAAGCGTGTGCGGACCGTAATCTTCAGAAATACTTTAACCTGTATCTTTTAGTTTCTTGGCACATGAAAGTAGCTTTTCTTTTACCTTAAAGTGGACAAACTTAACGATGATTGGCCGGTCACGGTCCGCCTTGAACTTTCCCAGCCTGTGAGCTCTTTCAATATCAAGAGGAACGAGGGTAGTATATAATAGCGTACTACAATGCTGGATTACGAGGTCTTCCGATTGCGCCCATGTTTCGTGTTCGACATCTTTATGGCCGAAAAACCAAAGGTGTGATCTGCGTGATCTGTCGTCCGAATCATCCAGTCTGGTTTCAATGCTGGCAATTTGCATAGCATTTTGTTCGGAGAGTTCTTGTAAGTGGTTCATCTGTTCTTTAACTGCTATCATTGATGAACAGTCGGCTTCGATTTCGGCCAGTCTGTTTTTTATTTCCTGAAATATTTCGTCATTCTGGGAAAGTTTAGGGCGAATAGATCTCATTTCTGTAAGAAGTCAAGCTTGTCCAGATCGAATTTCGTTTAGTGCTTCAAGTATTTCATTGGAAGGTTGGGTATCACCGGGACCAGAGTTTAGTTCAGTGTCGCCTGCAAGGATTAGTAACTGCTTGATAACATAGTAGCAATCAAAGGCAATCTGGATGCAGCACAGTGGGCTCGGCAGCACCAGTAAGCCAGCATAGCGAGTGCGTCGCACGAATAAAGTATATTTTGCATTTACCTGCAAGACGAACAAGCGTCGCAGGTGAGTTGCAGTGGCCATAGCTGTGGTGCTGTCGAGCCCAATGAAGGCGGTGTTGGGTGGCGTCTTGTTTATAAAACGGTCAGGTGGCAAGGAGGTTGATTGTTGGCGATTCACTGTCGTCGATGAGAATGCATGTGGCGATAATCGTGGGGCATAATCCTGCGGTGGCGCTGGCATGCAGTGGGGCGCCGGTGCTGTTGACATGCGCGTGGTTGTTGGGATGCTGTTCGGCAGGATGGGCTAGTGCCGCTATGTGCTGTCGGCCAGGCTGGAATCCGTGTGAACACCGAGCATCATCATGGACCAGTTGCCACATCGCAGGAGGCGGACGGAAACCTGCAAGACGAACAAGCGTCGCAGGTGAGTTGCAGTGGCCATATAGCTGTGGTGCTGCCCCAGCCAAGTCTGAACTGCTATATAGTCGTCTATGCAAGGTCAACCCCACCTGAATGTACATATCTTTCCGCAAGGGCCCTGTCCGTGAGGTTGATGAGATCAGAGTCCTGGGGTTACATATTCATCTCTGGCTGAACGCCGACAACTCTATCGCCAGAATGAAGTGTATGTGAGAGATTGTAGGACGTATGTTACGACGCGTGTGTAACCGGTGCGATAATTTGCGCGGACACGAAACGATACATCTTGCTCAAGCATAGGTCACAAGTCGTATCCAGTATTCTTCGCCGTAAGTTCACTAGAGCGCCGCTAACACAAAGCTGCTAGATGTCATTTTTCGCAAAGTCGGAAACGAGCTCTGGACCTCCTCATTACTACCTCCACGGTCCGTCCCACGGCCCTGGATGTGGTCAACATTTACTCTGAGTGGAGAGAGGCTCATCTCGGGAGTCTTTTCTTGTCCGACGTTGTTCGCGCTGATATAAAAATATTCATCAATACACAAGACAGAATTAGACGGGGTCAGGACGCCGTCTAATCAGTCTGCCTCAACCTAAGCCTACCTTGCGTCCGAGAGCAACCGCTCCGTATCCTGGATCTCTGGCGGAACAAGCTAAGAGTCGCTCCCGTCGCTCCACAACATCGCTCCACACACACATGAGGGCAAGAGAGCAGTGCGTGCTCGAGCGTTGTATGCACGACATGGTTCCCAACGCGGCGTGTTTTACATTGACGTCGCAGAACTCCATCGGACAACTACACGGCAGCCGTAGTGCACTAGAACTTTCAAACCAATGGGTTCTCCTTTCGCGCCGAGTGTGCCCACAGAAATGAAGAAGGCGCAGTCGCCCTCGCTGTCATAGATCCCCAATGCAAGGTTGTGATTTCAGACTTGCGTTTCGCTTACGAGATGGTTGAAGTTTGTCCTACGAACCCGACGGAGTTCGACTTGCATCTGACTTGCGGACTTTCATTACATCGTAATAAAATGCATTCTTTTCTCTTCTAATGGTTGCAAAAGCAGGGCCATTTTTAATGTCGAACTCCTTACACGGCTTATGAGTGGCGTCCGCAGAATGCGTCCGCAAATGGTGGCAATAGAAGTTACTGCGTAGCCACCTATTAACATTTTGACGCAACTGCTTTGTATCTATCGCTCAGGGAGCTGTTATTCTGTTTGGCTTCTCATTTATCATCCACCGGCTAATATATTTGGAGGCTAGTTTTCGACAGGAATTTTAATTCATGAATGCACAAATTATATGCCGTTAATCGAAAAAGTGCTTTCCATCAACATGTGGGACAGACGAGCGCGCCCTTTCTTTCTTGAAAAACCACCAATGTTCATCTCGAGGGAGGAGAAATTTAACAAATGATTCAAATCACCGCCAAGTCATTAACCGACACCATGCCATACTATGGCATGCAGTACTTTCACACACATTGATGGATTTAAGTAGAGTGAAACCCCGGCCCGTGTGTCCTCACCACTCCTCAATCTACTACCTCTAAATGACCTCAACATAAACGTCATGATTCCAGCATGTAACTTCAAACAAAATTTGTCATTCTGACTGAACCAATGCCTACATCATCATCATCATCATCATCATCATCATCATCATCACCTTGATTATACCCACTGCAGGGCGAAGGCCTCTCCCATATTTCTCCATTTAACCCGGTTCTGTGCTAGCTGCATCCACTAGACCCCTGCGAACTTCTTAATCTCGTCCGCCCACCCAACTTTCTGCCGCCCCCTGCTACGCTTTCCTTTCCTTGGAATCCAGTTTGTTAGCCTCAGCGACCATCGGTTATCCTCTCTTCGCACTACATGCCCTGCCCATGTCCATTTCTTCTTCTTAATTTCTACTAGAATGTCGGTAACTTGAGTTATTTCTCTGATCCACTCTGCACGCTTTCTATCTGTTAATGTTACCCCTACCATTTTTCGTTCCATAGCCCTCTGGGTTGTCCTCAACTTAAGTAGAACTCTCTTGGTTAGCCTCCACGTTTCAGCCCCATAGGTGAGTACAGGCAAAATGCAACTGTTGTATACTTTCCTCTTGAGCGATACCGGTAATCTGCTAGTCATAATCTGCGAGTGCTTGCCAATTGCGCTCCATCCCAATCTTATTCTTCTTGTTATTTCCTTTTCATGGTCCGGATCTGCGGTTACTATCTGTCCTAAGTAGACATATTCGCACTACTACTTCCAGTATTTCGCTACCTAATGTAAACTGCTGTTCCTTCCCGGGGCTTTTGAACATTACCTTAGTCTTCTGCATATTGATTTTCAAGCCTACCTCTCTACTTTTCCTGTCTAGGCCATCAATCATTGCCTCATCAATGCCTACATACTAATTGCTAATGCAGGTCTGAGTACCGCCAGGTGTCACTGTGCACAATTCTTGAATTCTTGGAGGACATGGCTAGGGGTAGTTTATTTAGGAACAGGACATCAACGCAGGCAAGAAAACAAGGATCTTGTTGAATGTCTCAGTGACGATATAAGCCAGTTTCGAGGCGGGGCCAATATTACTCTACTGGGGGACATGAACGGCCACATCGACGATCTGGATGGATACACGGATTGTAACGGGAAGCTAATGCTGATTTCTGTAAGCGACACGATCTAGTTATAGTAAATAGAGAAACAAAACGCGAAGGCCAAATCACGTGGGAATTCCGCAACAGGCAGACGGCCATTGACTATTGTCTAATGTCGCAGGAAATTTATAGCAAGGTCAGAAAAATGGAAATAGACGAAGAAGGGGAGTGTAGTCTGGGAAGTGATCATAAACGTATTAGTCTGCAGATGGGGCCCTTAATGAAAAGAGAAATGGAACTTAGACAAAACGTAAACGCAAAATTAAAAGACGATCAAATAGCGCAGATAGCAGCAGACATAGAGGAAGCAATAGTGAAATGCCAGATGGAAGACTGGGATTATGAACAAGTAGAACTACTCATAAGGAGGAAAATTAACGAGGCTAAAGTAGCAAACCGCTGGAATTGAAAGAGGAAGCCACGGAGCTGGTGGAATAAGGAAATCAGGGAAGCTATTGAACAACGACGGGCTGCTTCAAGGGAACACCGAATGGTAAGGAAAGCACAGGTATCTCAGAAGGAAATCGACCAAAACTGGGAATTATATCGACAAAAGAAACTTGAAGTGCAGGCCCTCGTCCAAAGGTAAAATAAGGCAGTCCACCGATCACTGGATGGCTGACATACACGATGTCTCTGGAGGCGGAGCAAGAACATTCTGGAACCATATATGCTGGCTAGAGAACAAGAATCAAAGAAAGCAGGATCGGATTCAAGATAACGAGGGAAATTGTTTAAAGGGAGACAACGCAGTGAACTACATTACATCAGTTATAGCCGAGCCATTTAAGAGCGACGATAGGGTAATCTCCGCAAATCAGGAAGCAACACAAGGTAGCGGATTACAAAGCAGCTTAGAACTGACCAGTCTAAACTGGAAACAGGCAGAAAAAAATATTCCTTAAAACACATCTACAAGAATAGATGGAATTCCGATCAAGCTGATTAATGAACTCGGTCCAAAAAGTAAGGAAAGCACTGGAAACAGTCATAACGAATAACATATTTACGGACAGCTGGCGGCAGAGAAAAATAAATTTGATTTATAAAGGGAAAGGAGACAGGATGCACATAAAATCCTACAGGCCATTTACCATAACATCTGTTCATCATCATCATCATCATCATCATCATCATCATCATCATCATCATCATCATCACCACCACCACCACCATCATCATCATCAGCCTGATTATACCCACTGCAGGGCGAAGGCCTCTCCCATATTTCTCCACTTAACCCGTTTCTGTGCTAGCTGCATCCACTTGACCCCTGCGAACTTCTTAATCTCATCCGCCCACCTAACATTCTGCCGCCCCTTGCTACGCTTTCCTTCCCTTGCAATCCAGTTTGTTACCCTCAGTGACCATCGGTTATCCTCTCTTCGCACTACATGTCCTGCCCATGTCCATTTCTTCTTCTTTATTTCGACTAGAATGTCGGTAACTTGAGTTATTTCTCTGACCCACTCTGCACGCTTTCTATCTCTTAATGTTACCCCTACCATTTTTCGTTCCATAGCAATCTGGGTTGTCCTCAACTTAAGTAGAACTCTCTTGGTTGGCCTCCATGTTTCAGCCCCATACGTGAGTACAGGCAAGATGCAACTGTTGTATACTTTCCTCTTGAGCGATACCGATAAGCTGCTAGTCATAATCTGCGAGTGCTTGCCAAATGCACACCATCCCAATCTTATTCTTCTTGTTATTTCTTTTTCATGGTCCGGATGTGCGGTTACTACCTGTCCTAAGTAGACATATTCGCCTACTACTTCCAGTATTTCGCTACCTAATGTAAACTGCTGTTCCTTCCCGAGGCTGTTGAACATTACCTTAGTCTTCTGCATATTGATTTTCAAGCCTACCTTTCTACTTTTTCTGTCTAGGTCATCAATCATTATTTCCAGTCCATCCCCCGAGTTGCTTAGCAAGGCAATGTCATCAGCAAATCGCAGATTACTGAGGTATTCTCCATCTACCCTTATCCCTAACTGCTCCCATTCCAAGTCTCTGAATACTTCCTCTAAACAAGCTGTGAATAGTACTGGGGAGATTGTGTCTCCTTGCCTAACACCTTTCTTTATGGGAATTTTGTTACTTTCTTTATGCAGAATTATGGTTGTTGTGCAGCCACTATATATATCTTCCAGCACTTTCACGTACGGGTCTTCTACCCCCTGGTTTCGCAATGCCTGCATCACCGCCGAGGTTTCAACTGAGTCAAATGCTTTTTCGTAATCAATGAATGCTATGTATAAGGGCTGGTTATATTCCGAGCATTTTTCTATCACCTGATTGATGGTATGGATATGATCGATAGTAGAGTACCGTTTCCGAAACCCTGCTTGATCCTTTGCTTGATTGCAGTCTATTGTTGTCCTGATTCTATTAGCGATTACCTTAGTAAATACCTTGTACGTAACAGACAGTAAGCTGATTGGTCTGTAATTTTTAAGGTCCTTAGAGTCCCCTTTCTAGTGAATAAGAATAATGTTTGCATTCTTCCATGGTTCCGGTACCGTCGATGATACCAGGCACTGCGTGTACAGGGTGGCCAGTTTTTCTAGCACGATATCCCCCCCCGTCCTTCAGCAAATCTGTAGTTATCTGATCCTTTGCAGCTGATGTCCCCCTTTTCATAGTTTCTAGTGCTTTCGTGACCTCGTCCTTCGTCACTGGTGGAACGTCTGACTGTTTTTCCCTACCGCTAATCTCATTACGGTCCTGACTACTTTGGCTTCTGTAGAGATCTGTATAGAACTCCTCGGCTACTTTCACTATCTTGTCCATATTAGTGATGACGTTGCCAGTCTTGTCCCTTATCGCATACATCTGGTTTTTGCCTATGCCCAATTTCTTCTTTACAGCTTTAAGGCTTCCCCCGTTCTTTACAGCATGCTCAATTTTCTTCATGTTTTACTTCCTTATATCGGCCACCTTGCGCTTATTGATTAGCTTTGATATCTCGGCCAATTCGATCTGGTCTGTTGGATTGGAAGCTTTCATACTCTGGCGTTTCTTAATCAAATCTTTCGTCTCCTTAGACAGCTTGCCGGTATCCTCTCTAACTATCCTACCGCCTACTTCTACCGCGCACTCAGAAATGATATCTCTGAAATTATTGTTCCTTGCCTCTAGGGTAATGTCGCCATCCTCAGTTAGAGCTGAATACCTATTCTGTAGCGAGACCCTGAACTCTTCTGCCCTCCCCGTCACCGCTAATTCGTTTATGGGTTTTTTTCCTACTAATCTGTAGCGTTCCTTCTTCAGATTTAGGCTAAATCGCGACCTCACCATCCTGTGGTCACTGCAGCGCACTTTCCCGATTACCTCTACATCTTGCATAATGGCGGGGGTTGAACACATTATGAAGTCGATTTCATTTTTAGTCTCTCCGTCAGGACTTTTCCATGTCCATTTCCGGTTCTTCCGTTTGCTGAAGAAGGTATTCATGATTCGTAAGTTATTGCGCTCTGCAAACTCAACTAGTAACTCCCCCCTGCTATTCCTGGAACCAATGCCATAGTCACCTACTGCCTTGTCTCCTGCCTGTTTTTTCCCTACCTTGGCATTGAAGTCGCCCATTAGTACAGTATACTGCGTCTTTACTTTTCGCATTGCCGATTCTACATCTTCATAGAAGCTTTCAACTGCCTGGTCATCATCTGTTATGTACAGGTTAACCATGCAGGCGGTGAAATTAAAGGTGCAAGCATGGGTAGAAAGTAACAAGATACTCGGAGAACTTCAGAACGGCTTTAGAAATGGCAGGCGCTTAGATGATAGCTTGTTCGTGCTTACCCAATGCATTGAAATATCTAGAGTGGAAAATAGACCTTTGTATTTGGGCTTCCTGGACGTAAACGGGGCTTAGAATAACGTAAGCAGGTAACTCCTGTGGAACATATTAAAAGAAGAAGGTATAGGTTATGAGATAAGAGTTCCTACAGGAAATATACCGGGATAACAAAGTAGAAATTACGTGGGAAGGAATAAGAAGTACGGAAGATGTCAAAGTATGCAAAGGATTAAGACAAGGCTGTATTCTATCACCAGTACTGTTCATGCTTTATATGATAAACCTGGAACGGAGGATAACAATAACCTAGGTGTTAACCTGTCATATAGATTAGGTGGAAAGGCGGTAGAGCAGCGCCTCCCGGGTTTGATGTATGCAGACGATATTGTGCTGCTAGCTGAGAGTCTGGAAGAATTGCAAACTCTAGTTAAGTATTGCGGAGACGAAGGGGACGCTCTAGGCTTCAGTTTCAGCGCAGTTAAGTCGGGTCTGATGATTTTCAACGGCTCAGCTGATCAGGGTCTTAAAATACAAGGCCATGAAATACCTAGAGTAGCAGAATATAAATATCTGGGGGTAAAGGTAAACGAAGAATTGGCATACATTGGAAAGCATGAGCAGTCGCTTAAGGCCAAAGGGCGAAGGAATACCGGGATAATGAAGCATGAGGCATTGTGGGGATACAATAGGTATGAGGTTTTGAGGGGTATTTGGAAAGGATTTATAGTGCCCTGACTTACTTTAGGAAAGGCGGTTTTGTGCCTAAAATCAGAGGTGTACAGTCGACATTAGAAATAAATCAGAGATCCGTTGGACGATTAGCACTAGGTGCCCACGGCAAAACTACAAATGAGGCGGTACAGGGAGATATGGGCTGGGCATCTTTCGAAGTGCGGGAAGCTCAGAGTAAAATATTATATGAGGAACGCCTGAGGAAATTGGACAGTAACAGATGGGCAGCTAAAGTATTTAATTACCGATACTTAAAAAGCGTTGACTCACAATGGAGGAAAAGAACTAGGAAACTAACTAGTAAATATGCAACAAGCAGATCAATTAAGGGGAAATTAGGGTGCTCGTTATAATACATGAAGGAAAGAAGCCAACAGTCGGCGAGGCCATTGAAAGCGTTGGGGATGGTACTTTAGGTTTTTTTTATTGTATTTCTTTCTTTAATGTTTGCTTAGATAATCACAGAAATTAGTAATGTAATCTATTTACGGGAAAGATAATTAAACACAAAGTAGAAGAAAAAACAGCGTGCCGATGGTGGGAACCGAACCCACGACCTCCGAATATCGCGTGCGGTGCTCTTCCAACTGAGCTACATCGGCCGCTGTCCCCCCTGCTATTTGCTTGGGTATTTATGTTGTCTGTATACGAACCTTTATTTCTTTATTTCTTTATTTATTTCTTTCTTTATTTGTTCCTTTCTATTACAGAAAACCGGAGCGAAAGCTAAAGGCTACAGAGCCTGACAAAGACTTCCGCTCCGGATGACGTTCAGCGTGCAGTTTGAAAAATGTATACAAAACATACAAAAGAGCACTTCGAATCATAAACACAACGCGCAAATACAGAAATTTGATTGCATGAAACTGATTCACTCCAAATCACTATGGATAGGAAAAAGAAATACAAAAGATTGGCATTTTATTGCGGATTGCTATGTAATAAACCAACTGCAATTAATGAAACAGATGAAACATACCGCTGTAGACGATATCAATAAAACCGTTTGTTGAACTTAGTGATACAGTATAGAACACTTGCAAATAACAAAGAAAAGCACATGTAACCTCTGATACAAAAAACACAAAACAAAAAATTAAACTATGCAATTGCGATGTCATGCTTGAGTAATAAGGCTTTAAGAAACTTTTTGGTGACAGGCTTGTTAAAGTTTACGAGCGTATCTACACGATTCAACAGAAACGGTATCTGGTAGTCTGTGTGTTGCCGGCCGTAGTTTGTTCTTGTGGCAGGTGTCCTTCTGAGTATTCGGCGAAAAGAATACTGTGTACTTGGGTTTGAATCAGAAGCTTTATATACCTTATTGTTGTTAATGTACTGTACGAGCTTGTAGTAGTAGACCTGGTTTGCTTTGATTATTAAATGTTGCGAAAAAAGCGGATGCGTTGGGAGAAGATGGGGCTTGCCATAAAAGTTTTCAAATATTCTCAGCATTTTCTTCTGCAATAAAATTAAGTTCTTATAATTTTGGGCTGTCGTAGTTCCCCAGACGAGTGCGCAGTAAGACAGTCGAGAGTAGAAGAGGGTATAATACAACATTTTTTTCAGCCAAAGTGGAACGAGGTTCTTAATCTTATACAGACACCCAACAGCTCGACTTAAGTCCCCTGCTAGACGACTAACATGCGTATTCCAAGATAAGTTATTCTGAAACCACACACCCAAAAATTTTTGTGTCGATACCTGATCTAGCAGCTTATTACGGAAATTGATGGCGATTTTGCAACATAGAGGCTTATTTATTGGTGTAAAGATTATATATTTGGTTTTGTGTATGTTTAACCTTAATTTATTAACATCGAGCCAGAGGGATAGTGAGTTGAGGTAGTTATTCACTCTGTCCTGGAGCGAAATGAGCGATCTGCCTGCGAAGAAAAGATTAGTGTCATCTGCGTACATTATTAATTTTGGCGAACTTGGTATATTGCAGATGTTATTAATGTATAAATTGAACATAATGTATAAATTGAATATAAGAGTGTTCACCAGCGCCACCCTCAGCCATAGCGGTGGACGTAGAACGTCCTTTGTTACCGCCAGCGTCACGTAGAACGTGATCAAGAGCGAGGGCGAAAGCTGTGCTAGAACCCTCTTACGCTACCTATGGCTTCAAGACTGCCAGAACCGAGACCCCCGTAAGCTACAAGCAGATCAATTAAGGGGAAATGAGGGTGCTCGTTATAATACATGAAGGAAAGAAGCCAACAGTCGGCGAGGCCAAGAAAAGCGTTGGGGATGGTACTTTCGGTTTTTTTATTTTATTTTTTTCTTTAATGTTTGCTTAAATAATCACAAGGGCACAATATGCTAGTCACAAGGACGGAGAAATAAAGAGCGGTAAGAGACAGGTGAAAAACACAAAATGTAAAAATTGGATAAATTCGATGGGAAAGAAACAGTGTGGAATTATACCGAAAGTGGAAAATTCAGGTCAGGAAGTAGGATTTCTTTGATAACTCAACAGGCAGTGCCCTACTTTTTGAAGCTAGATCAGGGTACCTTAGAACACGCGGCTACAAAAAGAAATTTAACAATGGAGATGACGCATCTGCTGTATGTGGTAACTAGAGTGAAACAATTGACCATATTATACTCGAATGTAATGGTATCCATCCAGATGTTGATGCAGGCGCAATCACTGTTCCCGAAGCTCTGGGGTTTAAAGATAACAGTGGCCGGGTGAATAAACCGGCGGTGGAAACTAGCAAAACACGACTGGAAGATTGGTGGCTTAAAAGCAGAGAAGTGGCATAATTTTAGTAATGTAGAAACAAAATATTTAAGAAATAGAATTGTGGTTTAGATAACCAATCTAAATCAATAATTTAGATATAGGGAGAAAAGTGAGCATGATAGCTACTGCTACCACCCCGTTTCAAAGGGGACGCTCCTATATTCCATCCATCCATCCATCCGACCTCAAAGAAGATTGTACGCGAACACCACCATTTCATTCGGTGAATTCCTTCTCTAATGACACAGCTGTTGAATATCATGCACTGGCACAGCAAAGACAACACTGCGAATGGCAAGCCACACAATATAAGAACCGTTTATATTGCTCGCGCGCCCACCGCTTCATTCTTCGAGAGTTGTCCTGCAGGCCGGTCATCCCTGGTTTACGTTGGTGCGCATGAGAGCTGTGCGCTGCTAGCTATTCTCCCAACGGAAAAGTTGCCTGCTCCACCCCTGCTCGTCCTTTTCGTCAGTACTTGCTGGCTTCGTTCAGCAGGGAGCTTGCACATCTTGGCAGCGGTTCGGTGGTGCGGCGGGACTTCGGAAACTGCAACTGCTTCGTCCGGTGAGCGCGCCCACCGCTTCATTCTTCGAGACTTGTCCTGCACGCCGGTTATCCCTGGTTTACGTTGGTGCGCATGAGAGCTGTGCGCTGCTAGCTATTCTCCCAACGGAAAAGTTGCCTGCTCCGCCCCTGCTCGTCCTTTTCGTCAGTACTTGCTGGCTTCATTCAGCAGGGAGCTTGCACATCTTGGCAGCGGTTCGGTGGTGCGGCGGGACTTCGGAAACTGCAACTGCTTCGTCCGGTGAGCGCGCTCACCGCTTCATTCTTCGAGACTTGTCCTGCACGCCGGTTATCCCTGGTTTACGTTGGTGCGCATGAGAGCTGTGCGCTGCTAGCTATTCTCCCAACGGAAAAGTTGCCTGCTCCGCCCCTGCTCGTCCTTTTCGTCAGTACTTGCTGGCTTCATTCAGCAGGGAGCTTGCACATCTTGGCAGCGGTTCGGTGGTGCGGCGGGACTTCGGAAATTGCAACTGCTTCGTCCGGTGAGCGCGCCCACCGCTTCATTCTTCGAGACTTGTCCTGCACACCGGTCATCCCTGGTTTACGTTGGTGCGCATGAGAGCTTTGCGCTGCCAGCTATTCTCCCAACGGAAAAGTTGCCTGCTCCGCCCCTGCTCGTCCTTTTCGTCAGTACTTGCTGGTTTCATTCAGCAGGGAGCTTGCACATCTTGGCAGCGGTTCGGTGGTGCGGCGGGACTTCGAAAACTGCAACTGCTTCGTCCGGTGAGCGCGCCCACCGCTTCATTCTTCGAGACTTGTCCTGCACGCCGGTTATCCCTGGTTTACGTTGGTGCGCATGAGAGCTGTGCGCTGCTAGCTATTCTCCTAACGGAAAAGTTGCCTGCTCCGCCCCTGCTCGTCCTTTTCGTCAGTACTTGCTGGCTTCATTCAGCAGGGAGCTTGCACATCTTGGCAGCGGTTCGGTGGTGCGGCGGGACTTCGGAAACTGCAACTGCTTCGTCCGGTGAGCGCGCCCACCGCTTCATTCTTCGAGAGTTGTCCTGCACGCCGGTCATCCCTGGTTCACGTTGGTGCGCATGAGAGCTGTGCGCTGCTAGCTATTCTCCCAACGGAAAAGTTGCCTGCTCCGCCCCTGCTCGTCCTTTTCGTCAGTACTAGCTGGCTTCATTCAGCAGGGAGCTTGCACAAGTTGGCAGCGGTTCGGTGCTGCGGCGGGACTTCGGGAACTGCAACTGCTTCGTCCGGTGAGCGCGCCCACCGCTTCATTCTTCAAGAGTTGTCCTGCACGCCGGTCATCCCTGGTTCACGTTGGTGCGCATGAGAGCTGTGCGCTGCTAGCTATTCTTCCAACGGAAAAGTTACCTGCTCTGCCCCTGCCCGTTCTCTTCGTCAGTACTAGCTGGCTTCATTCAGCAGGGAGCTCGCACAAGTTGGCAGCGATTCTGTACTGCGGCGGGACGTCGGGAACTGCAACTGCTTCGTCCGGTGAGCGTGCCCACCGCTTCATTCTTTGAGAGTTGTCCTGCACGCCGGTCATACCTGGTTTACGTTGGTGCGCATGAGAGCTGTGCGCTGCTAGCTATCTCCCAACGGAAAAAGTGTCTGCTCCGCCCCTGCTCGTCCTTTTCGTCAGTACTAGCTGGCTTCATTCAGCAGGGCGCTTGCGCAAGTTGGCAGCGGCAGCTGTGGCTGCGGTGGGACTTCGGTAACTGCAACTGCTTTCGTCCGGTAAGTGCACCCTCCGCCTAACGAACGCTGATACCCATGTGTTTTTAAGAGGTAGTGTTTTTCGGTTCCTTTGTTAATTTCTTTTTTTCATGCCGCCGACTGCTGAGTGTATTTCTGAACTTTGCTGCGTTTATATGGATAAGAGCGAGGAGTGTGTCTCTCAGAATACATTGCCGGATGACGGCCGTTTTATGAGATGCATGGACTGTAAAGAGCCGTATCATTTGGGACAGAACTGCTCAGGTATCGCTCCAATTATGTTCAGTACGATGGGCCCGCAAAAAAGAGACATTTGGGTGTGGAAAACCTGCCGTACTAGCAAAAAACGCAGTGGCTCAAATTCGCAGCAGCTGACACAATCAGCGGACAACTCTGACGTACTTGCAGCACTTATGACAGAGATTAAAGACATTAAACGAAATGTCGAATGCATGCCAAAGCTTCATGCAAAAGTTGATTATTTGCTTCTGCTAGAAGCAGAATTCACTAAGATTTGTACAACGGTTCATGATGTGGAAGAATCGGTAAGCTTCCTTTCTGCCAAGTATGACGCAGTGGCCGAACACCGTAAAGCTGATAGGGAAGAAGCCTCGGCTCGTAATGAAGAAATATGCCAACTGCAGGAAAAGGTGCTCGCTCAGGAATCTTTGATTCAGCGACTGCAGAAAGGGCTTAACGACTCCGAGCAGCATAGCAGGAACGCTAACATGGAAATTCATGGCTTGGAAATGGAAAGAGGTGAAAATCTGATTAGGTTCCTTGACGAGCTGGCCGAGAAACTTGAACTCCAAAAGCCTGGTAATGGGGAAGTGGTAGCTGTCCACCGTCTTCCAAGCAAGAAATAATCGCCTCCTATCTTGGTGCGATTCTCTTCGGTTGCTGTTTGAGAACGCTGGTTCGCAGCGAGGGGCAAGCTCCAGAGCCTTTCTGATCCGGAATCTTCGGACCAGCTTTACTTCAATGAAAATTTGACAGAAGGCAACAGGAGATTGTTTTGGCTAGCAAGGACTAAAGGAAAGAAAAAACACTACAAATTTGTTTGGGTTAGATGCGGCAAAATCTTCGCAAAGAAAGACGAAACCGTAGCTCTCTTTCGAGTTACTTGTGACTCCGATATCGATAAGATAAAATGAATCACGGATCATTTACAAATCCACTAGAGTTTACAGACTTTGCTGCTTTTAGGGCAAACCTTGGCCGAAATACAGGTCAGGAATTCACGTTGGTTAACTTCAATATTCGTAGTCTTCGAAAGTATGGGGAACAATTCAAGGTGTTGGCAGGAATTGGTAGGTTTTGTCGACATATTTGTTGTCACCGAGATAAATTCACCGGAATCCTGTTTACATTTGTTCACCTTGAATGGTTATCGTGCTAGTTTTGCCACACGCGCAGTGCGCCGTGGTGGAGGCATTGCTGTCTTTGTGAACCAAAAGTGCGATGTTTCTGTTGTCGACATCTCGTTTGCACATGCGGAATGTTTAGCCTTAAAGATAGATCTATTACATGCGTCCCTTCCATTACTGGCGCTGTATAGACCAACATGTGCTAGCATAACACGATTTGTCATTGAGCTCGAAGAGACACTTCTGAAACACAAAGCAGATGACTTGTTCTGCGTGGCAGGGGACCTGAACATTGACATTTTGTGCCCAAATAATATTCCTGTTTCTGATTACCTGTCGTCGCTTTCGGCATTTGGAATGGAAAACATGATCAATGCCCCTACGCGCGAAGATCTATGAACGGTCGACTAGGTGAGGTCTTGCCTTGATCACATCGCTGTTCGAGCACTGTGCACACCTTGTACCCATGTATTATTTTACAGCGGTTAGCAGATCATTATTTCACTGCTTGTCGAGAGGTTTCCGAATGCCTGAAGCTAGCGCTCTTCCATTTTTCTGAATTTTCTATCGCTGTGAGCTATCTGTGACCTCGTCATCCTTCGGGATGGCGGGCGCACGACCCCTGTGCCCACGCGCCACCATCCAACATGCTGCGGCGAACTCGACGGGTCACCTCAACGTCGCGGACGTGGAGCTTCCAGACTCAGCAGATGGCTCCACAGTGACTGAGATGGATTCTGACAACAGCTACACGCCTGTACAGTCGCGCCGCCTGAAAAGGAAGCTGCGCCGAACATCAATAATGAGTGAGACACCAAAGAAGAATGCTGAAAAGCAAGGGATCTTTTCCGTGGCCTTCGTAAAAACAACGGCAACGGCGAATCTGAATGTTATAAACAGACAGCACCTGACCCAGTTTTTCGACCAGCTGGTTCCCAGTGAAGTTGACGAAGTCAGAATTAATCCCTGGAAGAATGTCCTGACCGTGGATGTCAAATCCCAGGCTACAGTGGACAAGCTGAAAGGAATTGGTGCGCTTAACATGCCGGGCCGTTCCTTTCTTGCACATGGGAAAACGACTACTGCGGGTGTAATCACCGACGTTGACCTCGAAATAACTGAAAGCGATCTATGCACGCTGATCAAATCTACGGCGCGCATTGTGGATGTTCATCGTTTCGGCCGCTCAAGGTGCGTTAAATTAGTCTTTGAAACTGAATCCCTCCCGTCCCACGTTAAAGTGGGCTATGTGAGACACCCAGTTCGGATGTACGTTCCAAGACCTGTTCAGTGCCACAAATGCCACAAGATCGGACATGTGAGTGCCGTTTGTCGAAACGAGGTATCCTGCTATCGATGCGGCAGTACGCATCCTCATGACACATGCCAGACGGAGACTATCAAGTGTGCGAACTGCTCAGGTGCCTATGAAGCAACAGCTAAGGACTGTCCTAAAATTAGGAGCGAAAGACGTATACTAAAGAAGATAGTGCGAGACAACTCGACTCATCGAGAAGCGGCTGCATCTATTCGTCGTAGCAAACACCGTTCCCGACGCCGACACAAGGAATCTGAAGGCAAGCCTAGCCTGGATAAGTCAAATTCTGAGTTAACGTCAGCTCAGGTGCCACAACAGATTGAGTCTAATCCCGTTAAGAATAGTCGTGCTGTAATGTCAAAGGCAATGCCACAGGTCAAGGATCAGACAGAAGCTGTTGTATTACCTGCCGCCAATGATGTTGAGTGGCCTGCCCTACCATCAAAGGCCATCGCCAGGCCTCATCCCAGTTTGGTTGCCACACGTGCTGAAAATTGCGGCAACTTCGACAGCCAGCAGGTGAAATAAATGCTGAAACAGCTGGGTCGTTCAATGCGGGTGCTGCTCTCCAGCATCAAAACACAAACAGCAAAGTTTGCTGTTCAGTTTTTGGACGCATTTGAGCCGCTCTTGGCGGCATTGCAATGATTCACAATGGCGCAACAAACTAACGCCACCTCTGTGACGATCCACTTGCACCGCAGTGTAGTGATGCAATGAATGCCCGAGGCCTGCGTGGTCGGCTAAATGACTTCCGACAGCGGGTACAGAAGTACCGCTTTCCCGTGATTGTGATCTGTGAGCCCAACATGCCGGCTGCTTTCCGCCTTTCTGGATATGTTCTGCTGTGGTCTCGAGTAGCAGACGAAACAAGCAAAGTGCTGGTGTGTGTACGCCAAGACATTGCGTACGTCCACCATGCTCTGCAGCCCCACAGCACGAACCACTACACTTTTTTTACATTAACCCTGAAAGGACGAGTATGTTCTGTAATTGGCGCCTATATTCCACCCAGAGATGGCTTCGACAAGTCATATCTATTTTCAACAATCCAGTGCTGTACAGCTCCTCGTATTATTGTGGGGGACTTTAATGCTCACCAACCTCAGTGGGGTAGTGCCATAATGAGCAATCGAGGAAGAGACCTGGCAGACTTTATGCATACGCACGATCTCGTCAATATAAACGACGGCTCACCGACGTTTCTACGCGGAACAACCTACAGCAGCTGCTTGGATGTGGCGTTTGTTTCCGGAAGCCTCCATCCCTCTGTTTCTTGGTGTAGTGATGTGGAAACGCATGGGAGTGATCACATACCAACGTACGTATGCATCAAGTGGTGTGCACCTGCCACTTCGCCTCGTGTGCAATACACGGACTGGCTCGCCTTTAGGGCATCGGGGGAGATTTCCAGCGTGGACCTCCGGTCACCATCTCAAATAGAGGGTCTCATCACTTCCTCTCTAAGTGAGAACACTCGCTATGTTTGTGTGCCGATGTCAGTGTCCAGCATCGACGTGGAATTCGAGCGACTTCGCGCGATCCGTCGGCGAGCTGAAAGGAAGTACAGAAGAACGAAATCTGCGCAAGATCTCGCACTTTCTCGCAAAGCTAAACGACACATTCTACGCCACCTGAAGAGGTTAGGACGACAACGTTGGAGGCAGTTCTGCTCATCACTGGATCCCCGTAATCCGCTGTCGCGTATCTGGCATGTTGCAAGAAGCTTGCGCACATCTCCGCGAGAATGGCACCCTTGTCGTGCCCTGGCCCTTTATCAAAGCCGCAATGAAGTTGACGTAGCTGAAGATTTTTGTAAAACGGTTGTGGGCACAAACCAGGCACAGTTACCAATTTCAGAGGTTTTCGCGCCAACTTTGCCGAATGATCAATACGACGTGCCTTTTACAATAGCTGAATTAGACGCCGCTCTTGCTTCTTGTCGGCATTCATCTGCACCTGGCCCTGACGGGATTACTTATACAACCTTATCAAACCTAGGCAAGGATGGCAGAACTGCACTACTTAATTACTTCAATAATATATGGGCTTCTAGTACTGTTTCTGAACACTGGAAGATTAGCCGCCTGGTTGCTCTTTTGAAGCCTGGAAAGCCTTCTCTCGAACTTACCTCATACCGGGCAGTTGCCCTAGCAAGCTCACTTTAAAGACAAAGAGCACGTCCTGTCTTCCGCTCGGAAATTCAAAGACACAGGATATGCGGTTGCTCAAGATCTTTCTCCCAGCACGCGCCTTGCCCAGAAACACCTCATCGAATTTGGAAAGGCTCGAAAACTGAAATACAAGTTGCGAAATGAAAAGCTTGTCACAAGTGAAAAAACGTACCATTTCGACCATGTTTCTAACCATGTCGTTGAGGACAGCTTGTAGCCACCATTAAAACCAAATTGTGAACCCCGTTCGCCGAATCGTCGCCCTTTATCATTTCTGCTTGCTAACATTCGAAGTGTTGTTCCCAAGCGCGATTCATTGTGCAGTTTAATAGGCCCATCTTCATGCGATATCTTACTACTAACTGAAACATGGCTTAACGCATCAGTTCACGATTCTGAGATTCTTCCATTTCTCCCAGATTTTGAGATATTCCGGAAGGATAGACCCGATAACTCGCGCGGTGGGGGTGTATTGCTCGCCACTAAAGGGGATCTGCATTGTTCATTTGTTAACCTCCCTTCACAACTGGAAATGATTTGGCTTCGATGCACTACTACACATCCGCCCATCCTCATTGGTATTTGTTACCGCCCTCCTAATGCTGACAGTTCTTTGACCCCCTTATTTCATGATGCCTTAAATGTGTTAACTAAAACATATCCATTTAGCCCTATCCTTCTCTTCGGTGATTTTAATTTTCCCACAATAGATTGGTCTAATCCCCCTGCTACATTATCGAAAAGCAGCCCGGCTAGCGATTTCTTAAACACGTGTATGACTTTTGGCTTAACTCAACTCGTCACTGATCCCACACGCGTTACTGACCACTCGTCCAACGTTCTAGATCTCGTATTAACAACGCATCCTGATAATTTTACTCCTACCACCTTGTTGCGCGGTCTCAGCGATCATTTGACGATACATACTTCTTTTTATTGCAACGTACTAAAGAAACAAAAAAATAAAAAAACACTTACGCTTTATGATAAAGGAGACTATGCCAGTATGAACCGTGAATTATCAGATTACTTCGACACCTTTGCTGCCCACTTTCCACTACATTCTCTCGAGTCAAACTGGTTACTTTTCAAAACAGAGATGCATCGGCTTATAAGTCTTTACATTCCAACCATTACTATATCAGAAAGAATAACATCACCATGGTTTAACCTATCACTCAAACGACTCCATAATAAGAAAAAAACGCCTGTTCCGGTCGCCCAAGCTGTCTAACTCTTCTTTCACATGGCAGAAATATCATGCTGTCGCAAAAGAATACGACAAGTTAACCGCTCAGACTAAACGAGTTTTTTTCTACTACTTTACCATCTATGCTGCAGACTAACCCAAAACGATTTTGGAAAACCATTAGCCCTAATCAATGTAATGAGATTTCACTTAACAGTAGCTCTGGATCTCCTATTCCCGACACTGAGGTTGCAGATGTTCTTAACACAGTATTCAGTTCGGTCTTTACTAATGAACCCCTTGACAATCTTCCAGATCCACCATATTTTACGCACCCGCTCATGCAAAATATCACATTTCATCCCGTCGGCATAGTCAAGGTAATTGAGTCACTGAAGAACTCGTCATCTACTGGAGTGGACGGTATCAACGCCTAAGTGCTAAAAAATACTAAACATACGTGTAGCCTGTTCTTATCGCTCATATTCCAGGAATCCCTGAACACCGGTTCGATTCCACGCGACTGGCAGGTGGGCAAGGTCATCCCGGTCTTCAAGAAAGGAAGCCGATCATCGCCGAGTATCTACCGCCCGATTCCCATAACAAGCGTTTCTTGTAAAATAATGGAGCATGTTTTATACTCGCATATTGCTACCTTCCTATCGTCCGTTCATTTTTTTCACTCAAGCCAGCATGGTTTTCGCAAGAATCATTCCTGTGACACTCAACTCCTGTGACACGCACTCTTCCTGCACGACTTACATCTAAACCTTGATCGTAATATCCCGACTGATGCAGTGTTTTTAGACTTCGAAAAAGCGTTCGATAAGGTTCCCCATGGTCGTCCCTTACTAAAGTTATCGCGTCCTAATATTCATCCATGTGTTCTGAACTGGATTCGAGGGTTTTTATCTAACCGTCAGCAGTTCGTATATGCCAATTCACACTCTTCATCCTTAACACCTGTGCTCTCAGGGGTACCTCAAGGAACGGTACTCGGGCCCCTCCTTTTCTTGATATATATTAATGACCTACCGTGTAACATTTCTTCTCATATCCGACTCTTTGCCGATGACTGTGTCGTTTACCGAAGCATTACTAACTCCACCGCCCATCTCGCATTACAAACTGACCTTATCGCATACAGGACTGGTGTAAAACATGGCTCATGTCATAAAATATTTCTAAAACCGTGTTAATGTCCATTAACCGTCGTCGTAATTACGTAGCGCCTAATTATAATATTAATACCCTGCAGATTGGAGCATCCGAATCATTCAAATATCTTGGTGTGCATATCTCGCGTGACCTAACTTGGACCTGTCATATTAGTCACATAATAAATTCTGCTAATTGTGCTCTAGGTTATTTACGCCGTAACCTTTCACTCGCTCCTCCCCCTATTAAACAGCTTGCTTTTCAAAACTTTGTGCGTCCCAAGCTTGAGTATGCTAACGCTATTTTTGATCCGCACCACGTTAATCTTACTAATGCCCTTGAATTGGTTCAGAACCGCGCAACACGATTCATTCTATCAAATTATTCCTACCACTCAAGCATCTCAGCACTAAAAGCTCGAATCAACTTGCCCCCCCCCCCCCCCTAGCCTCGTGCAGTTAGATAGCACGTCTTAACCTTTTTCATAAATTTTTCCAATCTTTGCCTCTTGATAACCCCTACATAAAAAAGCCCACCGCATCGCCCGGTTCAGCCACAGTAACGCAGTGTATCCCCTACAAGCCCATACTGTGACATTTCAGCAGTCATTTTTTCAGCGTACTGCACGAGACTGGAATGACCTGCCCACCGAAGTTGCCATTATCATCAACCCACTAGAATTCAAGCGGAGCGTCGCCAACCTTTCATCTTAACATTTCTTACCATTGTTTGCCAGATATCGTCCACTCCCTCATGTAATGTCTCAACCGAGACCTTTGAGGAAATAAATAAATAAGCTGTGTTGGAAAAGTTAAGGAGTGAATGGTGCTGACAAGACTGGAGTGGTATTTAGAGAGTAATGATCTTTATCCGAATATAATGACTGGATTTCGCCGCGGACGCTCTTTCATTGATAGCGTCATCGACCTTGCGGCGACAGTAGAACACGAACAGCGTCACCGTCGACTAATAGCTGCTGTCTTTTTAGATATAAAGGGAGCTTACGAGAACATCCTACATGATGCTATTCTTGATGCGCTTGACGACGTGGGAGTTGGTGGCCGGCTGTACTTGTGGATTGTAAACTATCTCAGTGGCCGCTATGTTTACATGACTACGCCTGAAGGAGATACCACGCGCTTTCATGTCGGTCATGGAGTTCCACAGGGAGGAGTCCTCAGCGCAACTTTATTTAAAGTTGCGCTAATTGGCCTGGTGAGTGAACTGCCAACTAACATCCACATAAGTGCATATGCTGACGACATCTGCATCTGGGCCTCTGGTTCGACGCGCCCACAACTACGTGCGAGATTGCAACGAGCTTTGTCATCGACATCGATGTACTTACGGCGTCAAGGTTTATACTTAGCGGCAGAAAAGTGTGCAGTGATTGCGTTTACGGGAAAATGTGTCAGCCGCTACCCGCTTACCCTTCATGGAGTCGTAATACCATACGTCTCCAGGCACAGACTCTTCGGAGTAATTATTGACCACCGACTATCTTGGTCGAAACATGTTACTGTGGTGAAGAAAAGCCTAAATTAATTTTTGCCATGTACTTCGTTACATAGCTGGCATCAAATGGGGTCCAACTGAGCGCTCCTTAATACGGTTTTACGAGACCCTGTTTGTTGGCTACATCCGGTACAGTCTTCCTGTACTCTCTAGTACGAGCATTTCATGCTTGCGGACTTTAGAGAGCGTACAATCGCAGGCACTGAAAATATGCCTTGGACTGCCTAGATGCACCTCTAACAAAGCTACAATTGAAGAGGCACATGCTCGGCCAATATCCATGTACTTGTCACACGAACCACTTCATGTATATTTACGAGCACTGAGAAGACACAGTTTTCACCCACTCAGCAAGATTCTGGATGAAAGGCCAGACTGCAGTTTTACAAGTGCACTCCGCTGCCATCAGTCGCAAGTACCGACAGGATATGCCCTCCAATATCGTCCCGCCCAACCACCGTGGACGATGGATAAACCTTTGGTGCACCTTCGTGTTCCCGGAATACTAAAGAAATCAGTGGTGCCAATTAGTGGACTCAAACAACTTACTCTGGCGCACATCTGGTCAGAATATCCTCATTATATTCACGTATACACCGATGGATCTGTGTCAGCACAGGCATCCGCTGCAGCTGTGGTCATACTAACTCAGAAAACGACTCTGCATTTCCTTTTGGGACATACCTCTACATCAACCGCTGCTGAACTTGTAGCCATTCGGGAAGCTATTCGCTACATATGTGGGGAACCAACTCAAAAAGGGTGTATATTCACAGACTCAAAAACTGCATTACAAATTTTGGAAAACTTCTTACGTCACACTGCCTATCAGTCCCTGACACTAAACATTAGGGAGCTCCTCACATCTGCCCAGCTACAAGGCCACAGGATAATGTTTCAATGGATCCCTGCCCACTGCGGGCTCCATGGGAATGAACAGGCCGATGTTGAAGCGAAAAGTACACTCATCAATGGCCTCCAAACAGCTGTGCTTTTTTCAAAAGGTGACACGACGTGCCTTCTTACGAGTTGTATGAATAATGCTACAGCAGCTTACTGGGCCCAGCCAGACGCCCGACACATTCGTCTAAGAAGGCTCGATCAAACATTAAAATTTTATGTTCCGCGTGATATTCCGCGTAATCAGGCATGCTTACTACATAGACTTCGTTTAAACGTGGCTTTCCCGCACAAGTACTTACATTTACTTGGACAGATGGACTCGCCGGAATGTTCAACTTGTGGCATCCCAGAGAGTGTGGACCATATATTATTGGTGTGCCCAGCGTATGCGCGCGAAAGAAGTGTGCTAGCGGCTTCCTTGAAACGTTTAGACAAGAGGTCTCTGTCGG